>NW_022145612.1:2500-602500 GCF_000002235.5 Strongylocentrotus purpuratus
AGAGTCGAAAACGGTACGACGAATCGTCTTCCTTTCTCTATATTGTAATGAAACGGCAAAATGGGATGGGGGGGGGGGAACTTCATTTACACAAGGATTAACTGTCGAGAAAAGTACAATAAATCGTCTTCTTTTTCTAATAATTTAGAGGCCTATCACCCACTTCTGCGCTTTTTTGCACTCTCGCAAACAATGCCACCTGTTCATCCAAGCGTGAACACATACCACACAAAAATGGTACCAAATGATTTGGGATAAAACACTCTTTCACCAGATGTATAATAATTTACTGTTCATAGATGATTTTAAAAATAATTAGCAATTTTCTAGGTGTAAACTTTTTTTTTTTACTCACACGGTATACATAGTCCATAGGAAAAACAATTAAGCATTCGGCCCCGGGTTTATAGGGTTAAATTTGTAGATATTGGACATTTAATTTTGTCGGTAATTGGTCGCTAATTTATTCGAGCGACAACCTTAATATTCCGACGGCATTCGTAGTGCATTCCAGTTGGATTCTTTTAGTAACGAAAATATCGAAATAGATTCCGGCGGCAATCGGGATGCATTCGAGGTACATTCGGGACATTCTTGTATTCTGATTGAGACGTTCCAACTGCATTCGAGCCGCATTCGAGCGGCAATCTAAGGATTCCGACGGCATTCGTAGTGCATTCCAGTTGGATTCTTTTAGTACCAAAAAATATTGAAATATATTCCGGCGGCAATCGGGATGCATTCAAGGTGCATTCGGGACATTGTAGCATTCTGGTCAGGACGTTCCAACTGCATTCGAGCCGCATTCGAGCGGCAATTTAAAGATTCCGACGGCATTCGTAGTGCATTTAAGTTGGATTCTTTTAGTACCGAAAATATCAAAATAGATTCCGGCAGCAATCGAGTCAATTCTTGCATCCTGGTCGGGACGTTCCAACTGAAAGGAAAAGAAAGGAAAGAAAGGAAAGAAAAGAAAGAAAAGAGAAGAAAGAGAGAGAGAAAAGAAAAAGAGGGAGGAGAGAAAAGAAAGGAAAAGAAAGAAAAGAAAGAAAAGAAAAAAAAGAAGAAAAAAGAGTAAAAGGGAAACAAAAGAAACGGGGGATGAAAGAGAGGAGAGAGAGGGGAGGCAAGAGCCTGAGAGAAGAGGAGTGGGAGTAAAAGAGAGAAGGGGTTGTTGGGTGGTGTCGTCTCGTCGAGGGAGCAAGAAAGACTAGGTCAAATATATTGCTGTGTCGGGTCAGCTGTGTCGGTATTCTTGCTCGATCCTCGTGTACTAATATCAATGCAGATGTTTGAAGTCGGTGAGATGTATATTGTCTTTTTTTTCCCTACAAACTGTGACTTTTTATCCGCTGTGACGACTTCGAGAGTGACTACCACTGGCGTACTGGTGGGGGGGCTGGGGGGGGGGGGCGCCAACCCCCCCCCCCCTCCACCCTCCAAAAATAAAATTGAACCATGATTTTTTTAATTCCATATACCAATGATGTATAAATGTTCGTGATATCACATGCTTTTCAACAAAATGCGCGTTTCTCAATTTCTGTTGCACACTGACACATTCCCAAATGGCCAGGAAGAGCATATGTTTTTATAGTCACTAAGGGGCCGTGGCCACTAACAGTAAGACTAGTAAAACAAAATATAAAAAAAACTCCTTTACAGAAGCAACTGTGACAAGCACTGCCGGGCGTTCCATACTTACATCATGTAACACTGCACATGCACCGTTGAGGGGCCCAGTGGGGAAATTGAATTCAGACAAGATTAAGAGTAGTGAACGGTACAACGAATCGTCTTCTTTCTCTAATAATTTAATGAAATGGCAAAGCTTCCGCGCTTCGGCGGGGGGGGGGGGCAACTGAATTCAGACTAGGATTAAAAGTAGAGAACGGTACAACGAATCGTCTTCCTTCTTTATAATTTAATGAAGTGTCAAACCTTCCGCGCTTCGCGCGAGAGGGGAGGGGGGAAGTGAATTCAGACAAGAACACGATACAACAAATCGTCTTCTTTCTCTGATCATTTATTGAAACGTGAAAGCTTCCGCGCTTCGCGCGGGATGGGCGAAAATTAATTCAGACAAGGATTAAGAGTAATGATTTATTGAAACGCAAAAGCTTCCGCGCTTCGCGCGAGAAGGGCGAAAATGAATTCAGACAAAGATTAAGAGTAATAATTTAATGAATCGTCAAAATTTCCGCGCTTTGCGCGGGATGAGCGAAAATGGATTCAGTCGGAACCGGTACAATGAATCGTCTTCTTTCTCTAATAATTTAATGAAGTGTCAAAGCTTCCGCGCTTCGCGCGGGAAGGGGAGGGGGGAGTGAATTCAGACAAGAACACGATACAACGAATCGTCTTCTTTCTCTAATAATTTAATGAAACGTGAAAGCTTCGACGCTTTGTGCGGGATGGGCGAAAATGAATTCAGACCAGGATTAAGAGACGGAACCGGTACAATGAATCGTCTTCTTTCTCTAATAATTTAATGAAATGTCAAAGATTCCGCGCTTCGCGCGGGAAGGGGGGAGGGGTACTGAATTCAGACAAGAACACGATACAACGAATCGTCTTCTTTCTCTAATAATTTAATGAAACGTGAAAGGTTCCGGGCTTCGCGCGAGATGGGCGAAAATGAATTCAGACCAGGATTAAGAGACGGAACCGGTACAACGAATCGTCTTCTTTCTCTAATAATTTAATGAAGTGTCAAAGCTTCCGCGCTTCGCGCAGGAAGGGGGGGGGGGGGTACTGAATTCAGACAAGAACACGATACAACGAATCGTCTTCTTTCCCTAATAATTTAATGAAACGTGAAAGCTTTCGCGCTTCGCGATGGGCGAAAATGAATTCAGACCAGGATTAAGAGATGGAACCGGTACAATGAATCGTTGTCTTTCTCTAATAATTTAATGAAGTGTCAAAGCTTTCGCGCGGGAGGGGGGGGGGGTGGAGAACTGAATTCAGACAAGAACACGATACAACGAATCGTCTTTTTTCTCTTTAGATTTAATGAAACGTGAAAGCTTCCGCGCTAGTTGCGCGGGATGGGCGAAAATGAATTTAGACAAGGATTAAGAGTAATGATTTATTGAAACGCAAAAGCTTCCGCGCTTCGCGCGAGATGGGCAAAAATGAATTCAGACAAGGATTAAGAGTAATAATTTAATGAATCGTCAAAGTTTCCGCGCTTCTCGCGGGGTGGGCGAAAATGAATTCAGACAAGGATTAAGAGTAATGATTTATTGAAACGTCAAGACTGCCGCGCTTCGCGCGGGAGGGGGGGGGGGAATTGGATCCAAACAAGAATTAAGAGTCGAGAACGGGACAACGGATCGTCTTCTTTCTATAATAATTTTAATGAAGTGTCAAAGTTTCCGCGCTTCACGCCGGAGGGGAAACTGAAAAATAGCTCAATTCCTGGCCCCGGGTTTATAGGGTTAAATTTGTAGACATTTGGACATTGGCACTAATATATTTGTCGGTAATTGGTGTGTGTGTGTGTGTGTGTAATTGGGTTTTTACAGACGTGTATCAATCAGATATGATTATTTACGTCTGGGACCGACCTTTAACGTCACCATCCGAAAGACGCAACGGCGCCAAATTTGAATGTGGCGGCATCCTGTGTGTGATTGGATTTTTACAGACGTGTATCAATCAGATATGATTATTTACGTCTGGGGACCGACCTTTAACGTCAGTGGCGGATCCAGGGGGGCCCGGCCCCCCCCCCCCCCTTGAGAAAAAAAATCATGTAAAATCACGTGATTTTTACCTTTTTGGGGGGGTTGGGCCCCCACCCTGGCGCTCAAGGGGGGGGGGGGGGGTGCAAATTGAATTTTTTTTGAGGATCAAAAAAAAAAAAAATGCGCTCACTACCCCCCCCCCCCCCCCCCCTTCCCCCCCCCCCACCCCCCCCCCCCACCCCCCCCCCCCCCCCCACCCCTCCCCTAAGAAATCCTGGATCCGCGCCTGTTTAACGTCACCATCCGAAAGACGTTACTCAGTTTCGAACCTGCGTCCTCGGCTGAATCAGTTTGTAACTTCCACTGTTAGCTGGATTACAGGCGCACGGTTTGTCGGTAATCGGTGGCCTCTACACCCTCCCCACTCCCCCCATGATCTAGCGACGCCCCTGATAACGACACAGTTTATACCTCGAGAAAATGTTTGCAAGTACTACTGATAAAGTACCGGACCATCGTCTTTGTGCATTGTGCGGCATCAAAGCATATACAACGTCTCAAAACGTGGCAGATCACTTTTCTCTAACTTCTAACCAATCAGAAGGCTTCGTTTTTTTTATCCAGGAAGTGCCGGTGGACATTAATGCGCCAAATGTGGTTCTTAAATTGCAATAGATCCCTACTCTTGGAAGCGGTAGGAGAAAGCAATTTTACGTCATATTACTCCAGGAAGTGCCTGAAAATTGGTCTAATATGGTTCTAAAATTGCAAATGCTTCTTACTCTTTGAGGGGGCCAGAACCAGACCCACCCCGACTTGGTGGCTCCACTCCCTTGCCGCTAAAGCCTCGTTCTGTCGCTTCATCGTTTTACATATATTTAACCCCATGCCATTTTGTGCACCCCCCCCCCCCCCCGATAAGAAATTCCTGGATTCGCCGCTGATACCCATACCCCTTGAGCTTCGTAGGCTCCGCCCTTGACCCCCGCCGGGGCTTTGCCCCTAGATCCCACTTTGCGAAACGTTTAGCGGGGCCTGCATGTTAGAGTGGGCTGCTGCGGATTTTTTTTTTGTCAGCCCCCCCCCCCCCCCCCCCAAACGTTTTTGCTCATTACGCCACTGGTGACTACAACTACAATACTTGTATTTTCTCGAAGTTTCACTTTCCTATAATATCAGCTAAAGAAATCAGAGGTTTAACATTTTCGGGGAAACTAAATTCAAACAAGGCTGAAGAGTCAACAACGTACGGAACGACGAATCGTTCTCCTTTCTCTATATTGTGATGAAACGCCAAAGATTCTGCGCTTAATTCACGCGGAAGGGAAATTTAATTTAGACGAGTCGAGAACGGTACAACGAATCGTCTTATTTCTCTAATAATTTAAGGAAACGTCAAAACTTACGCGCTTCGCGTGGGAGGGGGAGAACTGTATTCAGATAAGGATTAAGAGTCGAAAACAGTACACCGAATCGTCTGCTTTTTTCTCATAATTTAATAAAACGTCAAAGGATTAAGAGTCGAGCACGGTTCAACGAATCGTCTACTTTCTTTAATAATTTAAGGAAACGTCAAAACTTCCGCCTCTACATCCCCCCGCCCCACACTGAAAAAGGTCTAGCGACGCCCCTGCAGGAACCAATAGAAAATATCTAATGGACCAACAGAAACCCATAGAAGACGTGGGTGGAGGTTGGTCCAATAGAAGCTTTCTGTTGGTCCATCATTTAGGCATGATGAATATTTAACCCTAATTTATATTCAAGGTAAAGACCAGTTTTGGATACGCCCCCTCTCAAAAATGAAATGGAAGCTTACCTCAAACCTCTAACCCTAACCCGATTCCTAATCCTAAACCTATCACCCTCACCCTAACTCGAACTGTTTATTCTTTAGCGAGGTATTCCTCTTCAGTGAGAAAGTTTCTTCTCTGTATTGGGAAGTATAACAACTACAGCCTAAAGCAATTTCCTTTCCAATCTCATTCGTTTAAGCCCGAGGTAGCAGCCCAAACTTTAAGCAGCCAGTGTATAGTGAATCGTCAACCCTGATTCTTTAGCTTTTTTGTCATCATCACCCACTTACCCTGCCCCCCCCCCCCCCCTCGGCATCTGTTTACTCTCCAGGGAGGTACCCTCTTGCCCTGAACATTTCTTATCAGTGTGGAGAAGTATAACCCCTACAGCCTAAAGTAATTTCCTTTCCAATCTCATTCTTTAAAGCCTGGGGTAGCGGCCCAAAATTTAGGCAGCCTGTAGATCATGAATATTTAACCCTAATTCATGTTGAAGGTATAGACCACTTCTGGAAACGCGCCCCGCCCCTCCCCCCCCCCCCCCCCCCCCCCTCTCTCTCTCAAAGAATGAAATGGAAGCTCTTATTACCAATCATGTGAAAGGATATGTTTTGACTAATACGTGATGATACACATTTTGACAGGAAACCGCCTACTAATTGATATATTTTGTAAATTATATCTATCCGGACTGGATAGATATATTGTAGTCCCATATACATTTTTCGGTGTACAGTGCTTGTTACTTTACCAAGACTGGGCCAAATTTTCTATCATTTTGATGATTCCAGAACCTAGCAGTACACACCAATACTTATATGCTAGATGATCAACCTTTACAATCGATTCCACGTTTCTTCCACAATGCAATCGCATGACCAGAACTGGTCTATACCTTCAAGATCCAGCACATATTTTGTAAACACAAATTCAGCAGGAGTAGGTGGCAAAGTGTTTCTATACCAAATCCTAACACTGACCATGAATCAGTAAACTATTGTGTCTTCATACAGTGTGCCATAGATATTCCTCAAATATGACCATTAGACAAATGACATTTAAGCTTTTGCAGAGTTCTATAACACATGATCTGTAAAAAATTGCTCAGCAGTAAATTTCACCTTGAACCAAACACTTCATAACCCTACTACTGATGAGATATCTTTGACTTAGTAATGCCTGGAAAAAGGTAATTGACGCACATGTTGGGCCACATCCTTCTTCTTGTCCAACAAAAAAAGTCATCAGTTCAAAAGTGATTACAATAACAAAATGAAGGAAAGATGGACAGTTCAGTTTCAGTTTCAGTTCCAGTTTATTTTCATATTTCACATGTTGTATAATACATTATAACATTTGGCATGTTCCATTTGTTTGTTAAATATTTATACAAACGAAGAGAATAATACGTAAGACTCAGTTAAATAGAGGGAGAAATATGATGGAGGCCCCGAAAGTTATAACATTGATATACGGTAGTCTTGTGTATATTGGATAACATAATAGGATTAAAGTAGGAATTTATTCTAAGGAATAGGTAAACATTAATCATATACTTAGCAATACTTGTTACATTATCACAGACCATCACTACTAGATCTGGAGGCATACAATAGATGTGTATGAGAAGGAAGAAAACAGAGCAATTGGATGCCAAATAAAATTGTTTAAAAATGTTGCCTTTAAAAGTAAAAAGTAGCATGTGTTTACATAATCCTAAATAGATTGCACAACACAAAATAAGGATGCAGGTAAACTTTTATATTAATGTCAATGTGAAAATGACCAAAGTGATAAAGTGATATAACATTAAAGCCTGAAGTAAATGTGACTAGACATAAGAAAACTATAAAATCAGAGTATTGATGGCAATTCAACTTCAAATGTTAGTGTTTACGGTCACGTCCAAAATGTTTCCTTTATACCGTAAATGTTCATAACACATGATGAACTCTGCTCCAATGATTTGATAATAGGTTATGACTTCACCAGCGGCAAATACCACTATAAAGAAATAGAACAAAACAAAAAATCATAATCAAAGTATTACAAGGTTATGGCACTCAAACAACAGATAATAAAAATTGAAGAGTAATGCTAGTAACATGCCACACTGTGTTACACACTGTGTCTGTGTTATGATTGATAAATATTCTCCAATTATTCCTACAGTATTGGACTACATTATTATTGCTTCAATTTTAGCTTTCACTTTCCTTGAAATTCAGGAGATAATTATAATATACGATGATATAATATGCACTTCCAAAGGACTTTGAATATTATTACTCCTGATTTCAGCTCTAACAATATTAGCACTGGATAAGTGCACTCATGAAATAAGTCTTACCAGGTACCCACTTAACTACACTTGGGTGAATGTGGATGAGTTTCTTGATGACGGATGTTAGTGCTGCAGTGGGGATTCAAGCCCCATACCTTGTGGTTCACAGTCTGGAGACTTATCCACTAGACCACAACACCCCTACAACACCTCTAAATGCTGTCCTTAATGTCATTCCGGGGGTTTTCAATTTGAAAGTCTGGTTTCTTTGATTGTTAATTAACCCTTATCCTGTGTATTTACAAGCAAAAGATTTTATTCACCAGAATCGGGTCATATCCCCCTTTGAATGGTTTGACATGCCATTACAATTATATACACTAAACTCATTATAATTTGACAAATAATAGCTTTGCAATTATGTTCATTCTTTATGGGATGTCGTCTGCTTAGGCAGTATTGGTCCATATAGTGACGTCATTAAAACATCTTCTTTTTTTTTCTGCGAATCTCTCGTATATCCCAGCTGCTATGGAGGTGGTTGTATTTGTATTTTTATAAATCACACGATATGTAGTTGACCTAAAACTTGTACGATGGCCATCTGTTAGCTGACCAGTTTCTAGTGATACATTAGTTGACATATTTGTGATTTTCTTTAAATTTCACGTTTAATGAATCAAGAATATTGTGACCTCACCTCTTTAGACATGCCAGCGGTTTCTCGGCCAACTTCATTAAATGGAGGCTTCAGATGGCCCCTGATTAAAGAAGGAAAATTTCATTTCATTTGTGTACACAAATTCAAAGAGGATTTTGATCCTATTTTTTCTGGTTTGGGGACAAGTGTAAAATGCAAAAATTTCATCCAGCTTGTTGCAAGCTTCAGTGGTTGAAACAATACAAGACTTTTTAAGACCCTTTTCTTTCGACAGCCAGTTAATGAAAATCAGGCTTATGGATGCGAAGTTACATGATGTTGGTGTACCTCAGCAAGATTTTGGACAAGATTTTTCAACAAGATTTTGGAAAAAATAAAGTTTTTCTATGTAAATCAATTCTCATTTCCCAATTCATTGTTATACAGTAGGCTTGCGGGTGCACCATGTGAGAGAGAGGGAAGATTGAGGAGTCCTGAAAAGGACTCTTGATAATCTTTCTTGTTGTTTCAAATTGTTTTATCTCTATACTTATTCATGAAAGCCCAAAATTCTAAAATTAAAAAAATTAAAATAAACAATGCTTCATAACAATGAAAACATTAGAATTTTAATAGAATTTGAATTTTTTGTGGGTAATTGGTTAATTGTTAGGAAGCTTAGTCAAAGACATTTTACATAAAAACTCAATCTAAATAAGCTCTCTTAGTTCAATTCTTAAAGTTAATACAAAGTTTTGGTATGGGGTCATGAATTTGGTTCAAATTATATATTTTACAATATTCAATGAACGTTGTTACTAACATCAAAAGTAGTTACCTGAAATGAGCTCGAACCAATTCATGGAACTTTGGGATGCAATCAATAGGAGGAGAATTGTGTCTACATACATATGTAAACCATTTAAGACCAGCAGCCACGTGTGTAATTTCATCCTTGTAGATAGTGTCTAAGACCTCAACAGACTCAGCATCACTCTGTCGTCTAAATCGCTCCTGAGTTTTTGGATGAACATCCAAACCACTATGAGAAATTTATATAATGAGAGAAGATCATACAAAAATTATAACAAACGTAGGTAGCAGGCAAATATTTAAAATAAACAAGAAACTGTATGTATATAAGCGTAGATATATATATAAAAGGAAAAATATTAAAAGATTTATTATTTTTATCATTATCATTTATTTATTTTCAACAAAGATAAGATCAAGAAAACAGTGAAAACACAACAACAGTAAGACTTAAAGTGGGTCACATTAATCTGGGAAAAGACAAATATTGAATAAATAACTATAAACCGAAAGTCTTCTTTTTCAATCCATGTGACGTACGTAAATGAATAGTACAAAATGTCAAGCTTATTAAAAACAAGATGTCCTCGGACCTTACATACACCTGAGCCTATGAAAGTAGGGACCTCGCAATAAGGCAGGTATCCCATTCAAACAAATTAAGATTCCTACAATGTTTAGCCAGAATCAATACCAACATATTGGTATGGAATAATATCTACACTTCATGTAAAGCTTTATAATTATCCCTGCGGCATTAGCTAAATCCAGGATATTGTTTCAGATTCTGAGACAAAGTTACCCGATCCCTTTAAAGAGGCATTTTGTTCTGTAATCTGGCCCAGGAGCTAGACTTATTATTTGGGAACATCACATTCTGTTAGAAAGATTGATGTAAGAGAGGAAATTACAAATTCACACTTTTGAGATTCATCAGGGAGACCACTAGCTACACTGTGATATTTACAATAGGTTTATACTGTACTTAATTTATACTTAAGAACAGAGTTTCATACATTATTTCTTGCTCATTTTGAAAAAGTTTACTTATTATCCCTTCATAGCGTCAAACAATATATACTTGAGGCTCTAAAAAGAGCCATCAGAAGTTGAGAAATATACTCACCGAGCTTCATGGACCATATGCACAACAGCTAGCCTCCCAAGCAAGCTGTCATTTGTTTCCTCAGCAGACTGCCACAAACCTGTGAAATAAACAAGAAATCATATTAAATGCAAACAATGTCCATAATGTATGCATTAATACATTTTATTAAAGAATGAAAGTACTCAATGAAAGTTAATCAATGTTCTGTGCTGTCTTCTCCATCATAATACTAAGGAGGGGGGGGGGGGTGAGGATGACTAAGAAGTTCTACATTGAGAAATCTAAATGAACAAGTTAATTTTACCCTGGCTCACAATTAGATAAGAGAGAACTGATTCAAGAACTGTGAATAATTGCAGTTCTGAAAGGGAAAACATTACTTTAAACTACTATCAAGCAGTTTGTTGCTTCTACCTTTGGCGTACTTTTTGCCTCATGGAAACTCTAGGGCTCCATCAGACACCATCAAATGGAATTTACAGGCCTCCACACATTAGTATTGATGGAACTACTTGCAAGCCAGTTGATCACATGACATACCTTGAGTACTTCATCTCTAACAATGTTATAACAGACAAATACATTACATAGTACTTTCAAGACAACTCCATTGAGTAGACCATTAATACTCTATAGATAAACTTGGACAGGCCACCTTACATCTTCTACTTCAGCCAAACTAACCCAATTGCGGTCCCATCCTGAACCTTTATGAAGCCCAGGGCAACTGTTCCTGGAGTAAATGTTGAAGCAGACAGATTGTAGATACTTACCATTATGAACTGGCAGTGCTCCAAAGTTGCTTCCTAAGCTTTCAAGTCGCCTTTCTAAGAGAGAAAAGTGCTGCATAATATAAAGAAGGGAAATATAATGAAGTGCATTAAGTCACCATGCTACAGTACCGGTAAGTCCATTATAACATAGAACTACCGGTACCCTGATAAATGCTTAAAGTGGTTATTGTGTACATTTTTAAAAGTGAATTTTGTATGCGAATTCATGATTATTTTTTTTATCAAGATCTTTTTTTAAATCAATGAATTTCTCATTCCACCATAAATGATTGAAAGTTTATGAGAAATGTTGGATAAAATCAAGTACATGCCTTAGGGCCATACTGCTTAAATGCTGATGCGGTTTTAATATATGTCTTTTGACAAAGCAATGCTTGTCTTCCTTTTTGAAATGTGGAATGGCTTAATGAGTGTGCATGTGTGTGTGTAAGTGGAGTGTGTGTGTGTGTTCATCGGTGTGTATCTAAAATGTGTAGTATCTTATTTATATATTGTTATTGTTGTAGTAACCATGTGCAACCATGTAATCTCCTTATTTATTATTTATGTCAGGGGACTACTATACTTACAAGTTTTTTAAACTTCCTTTTTAGTCTCCAATTTCTTAATTCCAGAATTGTAAGATTATGATTGTTTCATGTTACTTTTGTATATATTATGTTATTATATGGTTTTATGATTGAAATAAATGAACTGAACTGAACTGAACTGAAAAAGCTACATGTTTTGGAATGCTGTAGCAAGATGAATAATGAACTAGATGGAACTTCGACTGCGCGCAGTCGAAAATGATGCCTCCGTCATGGGGCAATTTTACAAACCAAAACAGAAGAAATTTTTCAAATCAATTTCAATTGTAATCCATTAACAGGTTCTCAGAATATCGGGATTACAAGCAATTTCTCATACACATATGTGACTCTTTGATCTTTGACCTCATGACCCTAAAATCTACTCAGTTCATTGGCTCTGCAAGATGTCCTGAGTTAAATAGTAATGCATCTGTCAGTTCTGAGAATGCGTTCACAAGCTATTTTTGCATACATAATGAGCCCATGACCTTTGACCTTTGACCTCATGACCCAAGAATCTACTCAGTTCATTGGCTTTGCAAGATACATACATGATCTAAGTTTGGCAGGAGTCCATCAATCTGTTCTAATGATAATGCGATCGCAAGCTATTTTTGCATAAATAATGAGCCGCATGACCTTTGACCTTGACCTCATGACCCCAAAATCTAATCAGTTCATCAGCTCTGCAAGTGACATACATGACCTAAGTTTGGCAGGAATCCATCAATCGGTTCTTGAGATAACGCGATCACGAGCTGTTTTTGCATACATCATGAGCCCTGTGACCTTTGACCTTTGACCTCGTGACCCCAAAATCTTATCAGTTCATTGGCTCTGCAAGATACAAACATGACCAAAGTTTGGCAGGAATCCATCAATCGGTTCTTGAGATAACGCGATCACGAGCTGTTTTTGCATACATCATGAGCCCTGTGACCTTTGACCTTTGACCTCGTGACCCCCAAAATCTAATCAGTTCATCAGCTTTGCAAGTGACATACATGACCTAAGTTTGGCAGGAATCCATCAATCGGTTCTTGAGATAACGCGATCACGAGCTGTTTTTGCATACATCATGAGCCCTGTGACCTTTGACCTTTGACCTCGTGACCCAAGAATCTACTCAGTTCATTGGCTTTGCAAGATACATACATGATCTAAGTTTGGCAGGAGTCCATCAATCTGTTCTAATGATAATGCGATCGCAAGCTATTTTTGCATAAATAATGAGCCGCATGACCTTTGACCTTGACCTCATGACCCCAAAATCTAATCAGTTCATCAGCTCTGCAAGTGACATACATGACCTAAGTTTGGCAGGAATCCATCAATCGGTTCTTGAGATAACGCGATCACGAGCCCTGTGACCTTTGACCTTTGACCTCGTGACCCCCAAAATCTTATCAGTTCATTGGCTCTGCAAGATACAAACATGACCAAAGTTTGGCAGGAATCCATCAATCGGTTCTTGAGATAACGCGATCACGAGCTGTTTTTGCATACATCATGAGCCCTGTGACCTTTGACCTTTGACCTCGTGACCCCCAAAATCTAATCAGTTCATTGGCTCTGCAAGATACAAACATGACCAAAGTTTGGCAGGAATCCATCAATCGGTTCTTGAGATAACGCGATCACGAGCTGTTTTTGCATACATAACGAGCCCTGTGACCTTTGACCTTTGACCTCGTGACCCCAAAATTTAATCAGTTCATTGGCTCTGCAAGATACATACATGACCAAAGTTTGGCAGGAATCCATAAATCGGTTCTTCAGATAACGCGATCACGAGAACGGGACGTACGGACGTACGTACGGACGGACGGACAACCCGAAAACATAATGCCTCCGGCTACTTCGTAACGGAGGCATAAAAAGCAAACCTCATGAAAAATTTAAACAAAATGTTGCTGATATTCTGTTCCTATACAGTGTGAGTCCCAAAAACGTTTACACCTAGAAAATTGCTAATTATTTTTAAAAAAAAATCTATAAACAGTATATTATTACACATCTTATGAAAGAGCATTTATCCCGGATCATTTAGTATCATTTTTGTGTGGTATGTGTTTACGCTTGGATGAACAGGAGCCATTGTTTGCGAGAGTGCAAAAATCGACCTGGGATTTATCCATTAGACCATAACACCTGTCAGAGAGTTAATTACTTACCTTAGTTGTAGAAAAAACTAGATGGAATTCGACTGCGCGCAGTCGAAAATGATGCCTCCGTCATAGAGCAATTTTACAAACCAAAACAGAACACATTTTTAAAATTCAACTTCAATTGTAATCCATTAACAGGTTCTCAGAATATCGTGATTACAAGCAATTTCTCATATACATATATGACCCTTTGATCTTTGACCTCATGACCCTAAAATCTACTCAGTTCATTGGCTCTGCAAGATGTCCTGAGTTAAATAGTAATCCATCTGTCAGTTCTAATGAGAATGTGTTCACAAGCTATTTCTGCATACATAAAGAGCCCATGACCTTTGACCTTATGAACCAAGAATCTACTCAGTTCATTGGCTCAGCAAGTAACATACATGACCTAATTTTGGCAGGAATCCATCAATCGGTTCTTGAGAACGCGATCACGAGCTGTTTTTGCATACATAATGTGCGTTGTGGCCTTTGACCTTTGACCTCGTGACCCCAAAATCTAATCAGTTCATCTGCTCTGCAAGTAACATACATGACCTAAGTTTAGCAGCAATCGATCAATCGGTTCTTGAGATAACGCAATCACGAGCTGTTTTTGCATACATAATGTGCGCTGTGGCCTTAGACCTTTGACCTCCTGACCCCAAAATCTAATCACTTCATCAGTTCTGCAAGTAACATACATGACCTAAGTTTGGCAGCAATCCATCACTCGGTTCTTGAGATAACGCGATCACGAGCTGTTTTTGCATACATAATGAGCCCTGTGACCTTTGACCTTTAACCTCATGACCCCAAAATCTAATCAGTTCTTTGACTCTGCAAGATACATACATGACCAAAGTTTGGCAGGAATCCATCAATTGGTTCTTCAGATAACGCGATCACGAGCTGTTTTTGCATACATAATGAGCCCTGTGACCTTTGACCTTTGACCTCGTAACCCCAAAATCTAATCAGTTCATCGGCTCTGCAAGATACATACATGACCAAAGTTTGGCAGGAATCCATCAATCGGTTCTTCAGATAACGCGATCACGAGAACGGGACGTACGTACGTACGTACAGACGGACGGACAGACAACCCGAAAACATAATGCCTCCGGCTACTTCGTAACGGAGGCATAAAAATCAAACCAATAACCAAAATGAACATCAATAATTATTTCCAGTCCTATAATCCCAATTTAAGTATCAATGTCTGGTATCATATTTATGTGCTCATATACTATGGCTGGAGCTTTTATTTGTATGTAGGCCAAACGGCTATGAACAAAATGTCATGAAATCAAATCAAATCAAATCAAATGTAAATAAAATGAACATCTTGTTTAAAACATGGTGACTCTTTTACAGTGACTGTATTAAGGATGTGAGGTTCCAATATACAAGTGACATAAATCATTTACGATAACATTGCCACTGAATATTAAATTATTTCAATACATTATGTTTCTATAAAAAATATATAAAATTCTTATTTTGTTTGGATAAACAGATGTAATAAACTGCATTTCTACCATCTAATTCAGCATTCAATGTTATCAGCATCCATCCTGAATGATCTTAACACAAACAGAAATTTTAAAAAGAACTTAATACCTTTGCTTCATCATCAGCAACTTGAATGAAATCAGTGAAAAATTCCTGAGGTAACTTAGAGCCATCACCAAGCACCACATCAGAAAACCGAGCAATGATATCCCACGCAAGGTCTATGGCCCATTGCTCTATATTGGCTAGTGAATGAAGCACTGCTATCCTACTTGCCTGAGACAGAATAAGAAGATATTGATATTATCCAGGTTAAGTTTATTTTAAACATTCAAAGAACGTAATTCATAGAAAAAACGTATGGTCAATATGTCATGTTTTGTAAAGTTTGGATGTTCATTGCCGGAGAATAGATATTCCAATATGCTCCCTACAAATCTCGCCTCTCAATCATTATTTACAGGACTAATTAAACTTACTCTCTTTATATATATTACATGTACATGTACATCCACACTTTACAAAGCATTACATATTGAACATACGGTTTTCAGTAATGGAAAAAAAAAATTGTTAAAGATACACTTTTAATTTCTTACAAGAGTACAATGTATAGTGTAAGGGCACAATAGCACAGCTACTACTACTACTACTACCGGTACTACAAGTAAATTTAATGACGTTTATAAGCATTCACACATACTGTAACTGTAGGAATCAGCAGAACAGACTTCAAAACCATGATACTCACTGTTGCATTTTTCAGGATCTGCATTAAATTTGCCATTGGCTTCAGATAAAATTCTGCGGGTGATTCAATTGTTTGGGTATAAAGAGGTACCATAGGGTTTTTATAGTAGTTTATTGCTTAATGATTGACTGTTGTAATCTTAATTCACCAATTCAAAACGGCAGCTCAAACAGGTCGTATGTGTGGTCATTTCTACATAAATATTTATCACTTTTTTAAACAGTTGTCAGACCTTTGTCTGAGCAAGCACACTACTAATCAGTTCAAAACACTGATTAATAACAAAATTGCTTTAAAAATTGTTGAAACTGCTAAAACAAACATCTTTGCCAATATGATAAAGAGAAAGAACAAATATTTCAATGCATTAATTACCCAAATAGTCTATTAAGAGGACATCCAAGATTCCAGATTAACATGGAAAAGGTGAATACCCTAGCTAGTATACAAGTGGGATCTTAAAACTTGTGCCATTTTGATATCATTCTGGCCAAATGTTTTGAGAAGGCAATACTGTCAGATACATCTTCATACCGCTAATCTCCCAAGGGCCTTGATTTAATTGGAATATCTAAGAAGAGATATCAAAAATCTGAAATATGGAGAACCATAAATAATTATAATAATAATAATAATAATAATAGTAAGGATAAATTTTTTATAAACCGTTTGACTAGTTCCAAAGTAAATGGCCGAAGCACTTCCTGTATTTTGGCTCGATTATATTATGATTCAGTAGTTTAATGTACACACAGGAACAGTGTGCAACTAGACTGACATAGCCTTATTTGGAGCTAATTAGGGGTTCTCTCATTTGATTGTAATTTTTGCATGATCAGTTAAATCCTCAGTATGGAGGATTTGAATTGAAGTGAATTTGCCTTTAAATTAGCACCTACCAAAGTGCCCCCTTTGCCTCTTTTGATCTTGCCTGGCTGAAGAATATTAAGCGACTTATCCCTACATGGCATTGGGGGTGGTTTACAGGATCCAATGTCTATTATGTCTCCTCCTTTCCATCTCTGGTGTGTCTCTCTTGTGAAAATGACCTGAATTTAACAAAAAAGAAAAAAAACAAAGACAGCTGCATTAGCCTATTTTTTTTCTCATCAGTACAACTGCCTTGTCCAGAGCAGTTGGTTTTATAGGATTAAAAAATAAATGAACTATGCCAATGGTTGTCTAATAAGTCAGTGGCTCATTCTAACTTACCATACGGACCAAGACCAGTAATGTACTCTCATACTGATTTTTGACATTGCTTCGACCCTTCATTTGAACAGCTATTGTAATATTTTCTAATATGTTATATATAATGTGCATTTAATTGCTATTTTGGCATTACATTTGCTTGTGCCTCTCCTTTCTTTATTTTCTCATTGTTTATCCTTGATTTGTTACTCTCTTTATTTGTCCTTATGCTATAGTTTTACTAGTCTTCTGAGTTATTATTATTATTATTATTTATTCCTTATTTAAAGGATAACTACAATACAGCATGGCAAGAGGCAAGTACAAAATAAGAATGAGCAATCACATGCTGGAGATAAGGGAGCAGCGAGTGGTTAGTCGTGCACAAAAGTAAAGTTCATCACTGTTGCCCCCACACATGCTAGAGTGCATCAGTTGGTTGGGCAGAGGGACCATTACGGTTACAGTGATTAAGTTTTGCACTCAGAATATTACTACAAAAAAATTGTATTTGTATAAATTTTGTCATTCTAATTTTTTAATCACCATGATGATATTGTTTCAAGGTTATATTTCTTGAAAGTGCTGAAACAATAATAAATAAATAATAAATAAAATAAATAAATATTTTCTATAAAAAATATATTAAAAAAAGAAGACAATAAAATTCAAACTGACAAAAGGTGAAAAGTTTATGTGGAATCATAACCATCATCATCATTACAGTTAAGCTTCCTGTTTTTTTCCCACTCTATTTGGTTGGACGTTTCAATTCCCTAATGGTCCTTCTCCAGGCCTTCCGGTCTTCAGCATCCATCTGGGTGAGCCCAGATGCTCTCAGATCTTCTTCTGGTGTCTCCAGCCAGGTTTTGTAATGTCTGCCATAGGTTCTGAGCTGGCGGCCTGGTATTAATTGCTTTCTGAAGCGAATTACTTTTTTTCCTTTAACCACATGACCAAATCATCTCAATCCACCCATCCATATCTCCTGTGAGACATTTATCAATCCTATAGAGTGAAATTTGTTGTTCTTCTTTCGATCATGTAGAGGGGTCTTGCACATTCCTCCAAAACAACTTCACTGCTGCCTGTTCAACATGCTGCAGTACTGGATGATTTCATTACCCAGGTCTCAATGTTGTACATTATGCAGTTGTGTACACAAGTATTATACACTTTTCCTTTCACTTTGGAGCCTTACTGTCACTGCTGCTGTTTCTCCTCCCTGAGCAGCTAATAGCTTGCCAGGATAGCAGAAACTCTCAAATATTAAACATGCTTGTCATGGAGCTACAGGCATGTCTTGGTCCCAGTGGTGGTGGTCTGTAAGACCACATCTTGACACCTCTTGCATCAAACATTTTTGTTGTTGCCTGTAGCCTTCCAGTAATTTTACTGGCTCTGACTGTATATACAACCATCAGCTCATGTGCTTTTAAAAAGTTGATTCACTTCATTGGTCCCATTAATCAAATCACCTTCCCCACATTAGCCTGGGAAATTAAAAAAAAACTTATCATTTGGCTAAAACTATAATTTACATGCATGTACATGTAAAATGAAATCATCTCAGAACACTCTTCTTGAGGGTCAAAACAAATTTAGTTAACTCTCCAAAGTTCCCTAAAACAACATTTAAATGGAATGACTTAATGTAGGTCTTGTATGTGACAGTAATCACTCACCTTTTCTTTAGCGCTAGATTCGTTTAGAATCCTCACTGCAACCTCACACAAACTAGCGCCGTCAAAATGTGTTTCTCCTACTTGAACAGCCTCATCATCTAGAAGTGAGGGATGTAATAATGATATACATCCTGAATCAATACAAACTTTCATCCATGAGTCGTCTAATAAAAAACACAGTTACTATATCCGACATCAAACCATTCTTGGCAGGGATCGGTCAGGGTTGGCTCATGTGACGTAGTCCAATGTAAAACATGGTATAGTGTGACATCAATCAGAGCATGTCCTCAACATACCATGATTGACTTCACAGTTTTATAAGCTATCAATATGGTATGATTTTGGAGGATTTTACAGAATAAACTGATCGTGAGAATATGGAAGATGGTGAGGTGATATTTATTTCCATTTATATTTCTTTATATTTTTAGTTTCAATTTTTAATAAGGGATACGAGTCAAATATACCATGCACTCTTATTGAGGTATTAGTATAAAAAAATGTTCAAGTTTGGAAGCGCTTAGAGACTTAATTGTAATTCCTGCTTCATAAAACAGCAGAGTATTAACTACCAGTAGAGCCTCTGAGCACATAGTATATATGGGTAGTAAATCAAACAAATACCATAAACGATGGAATGATAATTCTAAAAATGCCAAATCCTAAAGTCTTGATTTTGAAGGTTGAATATCACTCTAGAAGTGTCCTCTCAAATATGTTGTGTACTTTTTTATATGAGTGTATGTTTGATGTAAACTTGCATTTTTAGTCTTTGGACTTTTTGACAAGTCTTGAATAAAACCTCATTTGAATTTAATTGAATTGAATTCACTATACAAACATTGGATCACATAGCTGTAAGTCAGAAATCAATTCCAGGCCCTACTTCTCTTAACAATAGAAATGAAATTTTATGTAAACTAACACCCCAACCATTTTCTAGTACTGTCTCCTTTGAATGTACAAACCTTGCATGGCTGGAGGTTGGGAATCCTTTATAGAACTACCAATGTCTGTGGCTGGAGGTTGGGAATCCTTTAAAGAATTGCTGGTTTCTGCTGAAGTTATCAGCTCTGCTCTGCAATTTATGTAAACTAGTTCATCCACTACTATTACTGCATGTACAGCTTGCTAAAAGGAATTAAAAACGAGAGCTCAGTGTTTGTCACAAAGTATTACAAAAAAGCCTGAACAAAAGGAAAATAAATAGAGGTTACCACATCAAGTAACTACATATATGCAAAATATATTCTGCCCTATATAATCTTGTCTTGGGTTTACTTTTTGTTGTTCAATACAATCAGGGGCGTACGCAGGATTTTTTCAAGGGGGGGGGGGGGGTTTTTAAATCTAAAATTTTTGAAAATCGCGCCGGCCGAAAAGTCGCTCAGTGGGGGGGGGGGGGGGGGGGGGGGGGGGGGGGGGGGGGGGGACTTTTTTTTTTTTTTTTGGTCTCGAAATTGAAAATTTGACATTTTGTTAGTTGGGGGGGGGGGGGGGGGGGGTAAGGTCACTTTAATTTTTTTTTTTTTTTTTTTTTTTAAAAAAAAAACAAACAAAAAAAAAAAAAACAAAAAAAACAAAAGGGGGGGGGGGGGGTTTTATTTTTTTAGGGGGGTTTACCCCACCCCCCCCCCCCCCCCCCCCCCCCCCCCCCCCCCCCCCCCCCCCCCCCCCCCCCCCCCCCCCCCCCCCCCCCCCCCCCCCCCCCCCCCCCCCCCCCCCCGCTGCGTACGTCCCTGAATACAATACTGAGCAGCAAACTAAAATGGAATCAAAACACAATTTACTGAATAGAGCAAACAAACAGTGTAAAATTAATTTATTTAACACAGAGTAAAGTAATTTCAATTACCAATATACTAATGGTAACTAAATTTATATACACAAGATTCAGTAAACTAATAAACTAAATGACTTGGCTACATGCATTAAATGCACAAAAAGAGAGCATTCACAAGAACAGAATGATGTTTCATGCTAAATTCAATTTTTGAACAAATAAGATTTGATAAAGACTGAATTCACCTGAAGTCCAGAGGTAGATTCACCATTGTCCAATCTGAAGTTATAGTCATGCCATGGGCATACAAGGCAAGTATGGCCTCCAATCTCTTCAATATCTCCCATATCTAGTGGTCCACCTACATGCAATTGTGAATAATAACAGTTGTGTAAATAAATTTCATTTGTAGTGCGACTTGGGCAATGTGAATTTAATGTTTTGTCTTTGAAACTGTTCTTCAAATTTGATTGACTTAGGTGATAATTAAACTTACAAAAAAAAGGACTTGAATGTGTTAGTCTATGAAAATAAATTGGAAATTTTCATTATCTTGTGGTGGTGGTGGTTATTTTACATAACTGCTAAGAAATGTGGGCAAGCAACCAGAGGACTGACCCTTTAGGTCCTCTCCGAGGGACCTGGTTATGAGGATTAAATGTCTTACCAAATGGCACTAGTGAATCATCTTGATTTTGATCCCGGGTTGCTGTAATATGAGATCAGCTGTTTTACCGACTGAGCTATCGCGCTTCCTCACTGAGCTATTGTGCCTCCTCATTGACTTAAGCGATTAATTGACTTAAGCAATTATTTGGCACATGAAACTTTGGCTTTCATAAAGTTAACTGTACATCATTGTTCTCATAACTAAATGGGACTAATGCTCTATAAACATGCACATGTATACCAATAGATGTTAAAAAGTATGAATTTGATTGTTAGACTACCTGCATGGGGACAGGTTACATCCATTGCATAGAAGCGATCCGGAGGAAGATACACCAAAACAACATCTTCCCCATCTATCGAGAATATCCTAATGCAGATACATAATGAAAACAATGAACATTTTAAAGGATTTCTAAATCATAAAATTACAAGCTGAAATACAAAGATTGATAAAGGTCTTTACCATATACTCTTACGTCTGAATAGAAACTGGACAGAGCATCAACACATCTCGACAATGGAAACAAACAAAGCTCATACACTAAAGTTATCGCTATTGCCGTAAAGTATCCAATTGGCAATGCAAATGTCTTTTTACATGTATGCCTGGTGTCGTGATGTGATGTGACACAGTTAAATTTTTATTCTGATTTACTTTTAAAAGCATTATATGCCTAACATGCCGTTGTGAAGTTATCTACCGTGATGTTAACTCCAGGAAGCTCCGACGCAGACATGTCGGTGTCGGAGCTTCCTGGAGTTACCGTAATGTCTCAGATTGTATTGTGCAGCGGTTTGCTGTGAAATCTGTGAAAAAGTGTATACTAATAAATGTCAATGTTTTTCCCAAAAAATAACAAGAAAATTGACACGAAACAGGAAATAAACATAACGACTTTTAACTCATGATCTTTATTTGGACATTTAATGAATATTTACTTCATTTTAGGCAGGGCTCAAATTAATTTTTGTCCACGGGGGCTCTTCCAAAATAAAAAGAGCCCCCGTGAGAAGGCTCACGGGGCCTCTTTTAGCGCTGACGGGGGCTCTTATTTTAATAAAAATTTCCATTGAATTGGTACCCATGAAACTCCTTGGTATTTTATAATTATTATTTATTTAGTTGATCAGCATTTTCCCTCTTAGAAATTTTCTTGTTACATATATATTTATATAGCTGTTATTGACTTTTATCCCCATGATGACATTCTTTCCATTTCTTCTCGTTCTGCATATAATTTCCTCCTCATTATTCGGAGCAACCTTATTTACATTCTTTCTTCACTTTTGGTCTTTACCATATCCTTTCAAAACACAGTGGCGGATCTAACTTTTTGCATCGTCCACGAGCCGCAAAGCAGCGAGGCGTTTTTTTTTGTTTTGGTGCTTTTTTTTAACCCCCGTTAGTGATCTACTGACATCTATTAATACTGTGTAGATCCGCCCCTGCAACATCTTTGGTCTTCTTCTTCTTCTCAATATTGATTTACTGGTCGAGTTACATTATTTGCTGGTCTTTTAGAATCACCAGACTTCAGAGGATTCACACTTTTCACAACGAAAAACTTCTCCATCAGTCCTTGCGCGATCGTCTCCAGCTACAGCAGATATTGAGCGTCAGCGTGCACACCGGTACTACTACCGGAGCAGTATAACCACTGCTCACGGCCGCACAAGCTGCACTGCGAGCTAGCTTCCGTTGTTTGTATAAGATTGGAGAGAAAGCGCCATCTAAGTTCTATTTCATTGGTTTTTGGGGGCGATTTATAATTTTGCAATCGTTCCCGTTAGCAACCTGATGGGGGCAATTATGGAGCTCACGGGGGCAAATCGCCCATCGCCCCCATGTATTTTGAGCATTGATTTTAGGTATGTTTAGTAGCTAGGGTATCTCCACGCCGGAGTTACGGGTCAACTTTTGGATAGGTTTCTGAACAAGCGCCACGCCGCTCTGTCAATAGTACAGCTTTTACTACACAGCCACTGAGCCAGGATAATAGTAGTATAATAGTATTCAGCTACATGTATGTCATAAATTTGCATGAGTAGGCGCGTACGAAAATCTAGTAACTCTCTTTCTCTCCCCGTCTCCCGTCTACCCATACATATGTCACACGACCCATGAGTTACCTGGTACAGGTCTTTTCCTGGAATTCTTGTTTATGTCCCAAACATTGCCATCTACATTTCACAACAACATCTCTCAGTTCATCAACCAGTGATCTCTCATAGTCTTCATCAAGAGCAGCAGCAGACGCCATTTTCGCGATTTCTGTTCGGTGATGCACTCACGTCACGTGACCTGTTCATACAGTACAGATCACCTGACTGCATGCTGCTTGTCGCTACGAATGCCTGGAGCTGTGACTTATTTTTCGCAAAATATGGCGAGGGTAATTTGTATCATTTTGTTGATCTTAGCTTCCGCGTGCAAATCGAGTAGTAACCAGAACCTGAAGAGACAGTTTCAGAGAGGACACACTAAACAAGGAGACATCGCACATTTCATTTTCAGAAAAAGTCAGCCTCAGACTCGGACTCCGAGTCCGAGCATTAGTACTCACGGCAATGGCACAGGCAATGCCATTGGCAAGGGCATTTCCAATAATGCCGATGCTCATGCTCCTCACAAACATGACACTCGTCACGATCACGCCCACTGGCAATGGCAAACTCTAAACAGAAAGATTCAAGTCGGTACTGCAAATCTCAATAATGAGCGTTCTGCCAAGATGTGGAAGTGGAACAACCAATATCATGATGCAGATGAAATTAGGAGACAGGATGGGCGTGGTCAACATGATGGAGTTGGTGCTGGAGGGCAAACAACTTTTAATGATGGCATGAAGATGGATGGTGATCAAACTGCTACTGCCAGTGAGGAGTTTGTTCCAGGGCAAAACGCAAAGCCTTTCACTGTTGATACACTTAATGGAACTCTTAAATTTCCCAGTATAGATCTGTTAAACAAGTCCATCATCTTCCAAGTATTTGACAATAGATCTGCTTTTCTTCAATGTCTGTGGACTTCAGAGGTTTCCCTTAAGTCTATATCAGGCAGCCCTGACAGTGTCCATTACATATTTATGTCTTCCAGTTACCATGCTAAGCAGGATGCAGTATGGATGCAGAATCAATTAACAAGTAGCTTAGAGACAATGACTTCAGAAGGTGAACTAAGGTAAATTATGTGAAGGGTCAGTACTTCAGGTCTTCAGCATGGTACTTCACATGCTTTGTTGATATTTGCTCTGTTTCTAATGATCCAAGTGATCCATCATGCCTCTAATTTCTTTATACTACAGATAAAGTATTACCAACCATCAGGTAATACAAATTATTAATTAGGTAATCAGAGAGCACAAGCCCATCTTCTCTACTTTTTAATTTACGATTGAATCACATGTGAAAAGCTCAACTGTGATGGGTCCGGTTGTTGCTCGTCTGGGCAATGACGGTTTTGTAAAACAATGAGCAGACAAGTTGAGATGTCGTTGATCTTGTATTTATGTTGTTGTTGTTTGGTATTATCTGTGTTTCATTCTTTTTTAGAATATTTATGAAGGTGACAAATTAGTTAAAGGAAATTTAGTGATGTTGTGGAAGCATTGGATTGAAAACAGAAATTAGTGCTATCATTTTGTTTTACTTTTTCCATCAAGTAAGGAAATTCTTCAAATTAATGGCATTTAGTTTTTGAAATTTACTTTGATCAAATGATAGCATTTATCAATATTACGATCTTGTTCATTGGTACTACTATGTTAATTTTTATGATTACCTTTAAAGGGAATGGTTAAAATTGTTCAGATGAGAGAAAATGGTGCTATTTAAGGTAGTGACTTCAATGTTTTGGAGTTCATGTCCATTTTTTTACATTGCCCGTTATTCAATGTGTTCCAATGCTCCAAGCTTCATTGTCCATTTAGGTTTGTTCAGACAAACTTCACAGGGATTGGGTATCTTTGCTTCAGATTCTAAACAAAATCCTGGATTTAGCTCATGCTGCAATCATAATTATAAACCTTTACGTCAGTCAGGAATCCCATAACTTTTACAAGCCGATTGCCTGTCAGATTATCAAGATATTTAATGATAGGAATTCGAAATATTTTAAAAAACGTTTTCCTAAAGGTTTTTATAACACTACAGTCTGTTGGGGAAACGAGTATGGTAAAACTGGTCACTCTTTTAAATATTTTTACTTTTTTGAAGCACATTTTTTTTTTTTTTTTTGGGGGGGGGGCTTCAATATTTAAGTAATATTGACTGCCTCCTGGGCAATACGACATATATCACCCAAACCGAAGGTGAGGGTGATATACGACAAGTCGTATTGCCCTGAATTAGGCAGTCAATATTACTATTATTAACCACATCAGACATCTAGAGCAAACAAGAAACTCATACTATCTTATACTCTTAAATTATGTAGCCTACACTGCACAGGGTTTCCTAACATTAGAAGTTGCAAAAACATCGTCAAACCAGCACTGTGCATCCAGTGTTTGACAATATGATACACTGTGTCTAGGGTGTGATTGTTACGTCACAATAGAGTTCGTGCAAAGTGCGCATTTTCTTATACGCTATGTAAATTACAGTAGCTGATGCGCGATGTAAATTACAACTGGCTCTATATTATTGCTCACTAGTTTAAAGCTAAAGACCAGTTATGGTCATGCGATTGCATTGTGAAAGAAACGTTGTGAAATCGATCAGAAAAGGTTGATCATCTAGCATAGATGTACTGCAAGGTTCTGGAATCATCAAAATGATAAGAAATTTGGCCAAGTCTTTATAAAGTTAGAAGCACTGTACACAGAAAGATGTATATGGGACTACACACACACATGCGCGACATGCAGGGTTGGGCGGTAAATACCGGTGGCGGTAAATACCGGTAAATACCGGTAAATACCGTCTGGTAAATAAGATGCGTGTCCGGTAAATATGTAAAAACCGGGAAATATGATTTTAATTTTCTATTTATTTATAATTTTACTTGTTTTTAGCCTCATAACTGAAAATATTGTTCTGAAATAATTAGCAGCACAATACTCATAGTAGGAACACACAAACAGATTTTTAAAATCCTCACTGCATACATGTACACACCCAAACAAATGGTATTTTGTTCATATGCTAATTAATAGGTATTCATGAATATGGTAATGAGCAACTGGGAAACAAATCCTTCATACAAGTTACTTTTATTGTACAGTTTAAGATATTTGAATAAAATCAGTGAAAATTTGAACAAAATTCGGGCAAGGAATAAGGAAGTTAAAGCTTTTTGAAATGACTAGTCACTAGAGGGCGATATTCAATTTGATGACATCATTTGTGGACAACTCTCCATGCCTTTTGTACATCAAATTTCATGTTTTTCCTTCTTTCTTGTGATTGAGATAATAGAATGCAAAATGATATTCTACTTCACATGTTATGAAATCCAATTAAGAACACAAATAAATAGGAAAAAATGAAAGAATTGTGAAATTTGATGTACAAAAGGCATGGAGAGTTGTCCACAAATGATGTCATCAAATTGAATATCGCCCTCTAGTGACTAGTCATTTTAAAAAGCTTTAACTTCCTTATTCCTTCCCCAATTTTGTTCAATTTTTCACTGATTTCATTCAAATATCCTAAACTTTACAATAAAAGAAACTTAGTATGAAGGTTTTGGTTCCCTTTAAAGATGAAGTTCTGGTCATGCGATTGCATTGTGAAAGAAACGGTGTGGAATCGACCAGAAAAGGTTGATCATCTAGCATATTTGTGTGTATTGCAAGGTTTTGGAATCATCAAAATGATAAGAAATTTGGCCAAGTCTTGGTATAGTTACAAACACTGTACACAGAAAGATGTATATGGGGCTACACGAATACGTGGCGTAAAAATCCTACCCCCGAGTTTTACGATGTTACATGACATATTTAAAATATGAAGGCATTTGAAGAGCCATGCTCTTCATCAGGGAACATGTCTTATCTGATGTTCTTCCACACTTGCATAATAAGAATGATAACGCTCACAAATTATTTTTCACCTCTTCCCAGAACTCAACTTTCTCTTTAATGAAGAACATCATATCTAGATTAGGTGTATATTTGGTATCTTTTTCCTGTATTTTTTTCCAGCATTACATAATTACAGACATAGACAAACACACAAACACACACACAAATAGTACACACAAGAGCAACTATACTCACCACCATTGTTATCATGTTCAAAATTGGACAATCCCTATGAACAAGTGAGTGGAAAAATATATTTCCCAGTATTTCCCGGTAAAAAGCGGTAAATACCGGTAAATACCGCTTATTTCCCAGCGTCCGGGAAATAAGCCTCCGAAGCGGGAAATATGCCAACCCTGGCGACACGTGCATTTCATATCTCTCAACAGGCAAGAGATTTACCAAATATATCAATTAGTAGGCAGTTTCCCGTCAAAAATGTTATCATCATGTATATTCTAAACATATTCTTTCACATGATTGGTAATAAGAGCTTCCATTTCATTTTTTGAAATTGGGGCGTTTCCAATACTGGTCTTTACCTTTAACACGCATTTTGCCATTGACTTTTCAGATCGGGCTAAAATATTTGTTCATTGGTTTACTGTATAACCGTATTGACAGGCAAATTACACACAAAATCCCATTGACTTTTCTGAGCGGTCAATAATATTGTAGTTTTGTTGGCTTATCCATCAAACCTTGAGGGCAATAACGTTTAAAAATTGCCCTGCTCAGACGTCTGATACGGTTAATAATACACCATATCACAAACACTGATAACACATAGGGCCATGCATCTCAGATTTGTAAAACTGGAAAAATTGTTAAACGATGCCATTAATCTAATGAATAATAATATTTGTTTACAGTGAAGAAGCAGGAGTTAGTCTACAGACCAGACTTCACTTTGTAATTCAACCTACATATCAGCTAGGTAATTGGCTTCCTGCTTTACTAATGAAATGGGCTTGTCAAGACCATGGATGTGGCTTTACACAAGCAGTCTTCAAGTCGATCACAGGTAAGTACTGGATTTATGCCTACTCACAGAAGGTCTCATGCTCAGCTTTTAGTTGAAAAGGACACTATTCATTGTGAATGTGTTAAATAGGTATAAGGTAGCTACCTGTAGTTTTTGTTTTAATTCTTGAATACTGTGTGATGTCTACAGTCGAAAATTTACCCAATTAGATGTTGAAGTAATGAAACTTAATCCAAAGAAAGGCTTCTGTCTGTGAAAAATTGAAGTATTCTAAATAACATTTTTTTTTTTTTTCAAATGAAGAGTATGAATTCAAATCTTATTGATGTTAAGTTTAGACCTTAAGCTTTTTTGATAATCAATTGTTTTCTTTTGCAAGGAACCTTGGTGTAATTTTTTGATAGACATTTTATTTGAGTAATCTCTCTTATATCCTTCCTCCGATCAGGTCGGAGATCGTCGCCACTGTGAGTCTGACCTGTGAATCTAAAGCTAATTTAATCTGTAAGACCGCCTTTGCACTTCACAAAATCAGCTCCATCAGAAATGTTCTTGACCTATTAAAACTACTACAGCAATATTTTTCCACTTTCTAGTAATGTCCAGAATCATGGAACTTGTTTGTTGAAGATACATGCACAGGTGTAGGTACAATAGAAGATACATGGTGATGTCATGATGAATCACACATAGATTATTCTGAAATAACATATAACTTATATTTTAAATGCAGGTGCCTCCTCTGAATTAATTCTTAAAAGATTGGATGCTCGATATGACTGGCTGCCATCACCTGCCCAAGTTTTCTCTTCACCACAATCTGTAATCCTTGCTGGAAATGGATGCTCAGCCAGGGAAGATGTCGCAGGTCATATTGCTCTTGTTATAGCTGGTGACTGTAGCTTCTCAGACAAGGTAATAGTATACAAATAATACACAGCAGTGAGGGCATTAGTAAGAATTACCCACACAAGGTACCTTTGGAAAATTCTAACACGCCCGAGGCGATAGCCGACGGCGTGTTAGACTTTTTTAAAGGTACCGAGTGTTGGTAATTATACTAATGCTCGAACAAAATGATGTGTATTATTTGTTTTATAAAATTATAACGTGGATCCTTGTTATTTGATCAATCGCCCTCATCTCAAACTCAAAGGTCCGAATTCACAAAGGAGGTTTAAATCTAACCCATGGTTTAAATTCTCATTTACATAACCCATTGTTTAAAATAAGCGCAAATTGAGGCGTACCTTGCCTTGCGCGCGTCTAATATTAGACCTCTGACTTGTGTCGCGCTTATTTTGCGCTAATTTTAGCTAGATGTGGTAATGACTAGTCATTACCACTGGGTAATGACCGGTCATTACCCAAATTACGCGTTAGGCAAAATAAATGCCTGGTCACGTGTACGCTTTCAACCAATCATTTGATTAGGATCTACGTCATCATCTTATAATGTTTGTATAAGTACAGGGCAATAACAAAAAACATGACAATTTATGATAAGCTACAACTTCTACTGAAATCTAGAGTTAAACTGCTTCATTCTAGGGGATAAGTGTAATGACATTTCTGCAAACAATATGTATGAAATTATGCTTTGAACAAGTATTAGCTTTAATTTCTCTCTTCTTTTTCTTCTTTTTTTTTTTGGGGGGGGGGGCAAATCAAGTTCCACAGCATTGTGTGTGTGTACAAGTTTTGATTTGCTGATTGTGTGTCGAATTTGCCATTAGTTGAGTTGATTGAGTTGATTGGTTTTACATTTCACATGCAGATTCAATACAGATAACAAAATATGTACATAAAGGACATAATTGTCTCATTTCTTAAAAATGGTTAAAGTAATTCATCAGACTACAAAATTATATATCGCCAAATATGTTTGACAACTAATATGTTAAAGGAAACCCAGACAATAAAAGTACAAAAGTGTGAAATGTGCAGCAACCTATAGAAAAGCATAGCTTAATTGTAAAGAATAGGTTCCTGGGAGACGTGGAAAAATGAGCAAGCAAATAAATATTGATAATGATTGTGAGCGAATAAAGTTATACTCTGTTATTTTCTGCATTAATTTTGAGAACAACCTTTTTTAATGGTCTTGATTTTGTTTTTGTTTTTTAAGAGAAATATTTATTTAAATTCAAAATGTCAAAGGTGACTTAAAGTCATGTACACAGAACAAGAAATATCTTGTAAAATCACAAATGCCAACAAATTATACATATGTTAAAAGCTTACTCCTTTGAGAATACTAAGGACTGTGTTTTAACTTTAAATATCTTTAATATTCTTAAGATGGGTTTCAAGACCACTGCCAGAACAGCAAACCCTGAAAAAAGAGCAAAATCCTTAACAGTAAATGGTGATGTAATTCCAAAGACCTGCAGCTAGCTAGCTACATATTTCTGCAATGCCTGGGCTCTTAATTGATGTGTTTTTATCCAATTTTAAGCAAAGGAACGTACCTTTCAGGATAAGCAACTGAATTCAATCTTTGAAATTCCAAGTTACCTTATTTATGTATATATCTGACATTTATACAGGGTAGCACATTTTCACTGGTAGTGGTCTTCCATTACGCCTTGTTGGGTAACAACAAAATGCAATAATAATCATTAATATAATTATAAACTCATAATAGTTACATACATGTAACAAAACACAGGAGAAAATAAGAATATATATAATCATCACCATCACCATTTATTAAAGTCAGTATTTTCACTCTTGTGATGGGTTACTGAAATTTGGAACATGATGACACAGACCTGTCAACCAGTACGATTTTTAGAAGCAAATACGACACTTACTATTTTCCTTACTAAAATACTATTTGTGTGTGTGCCATTTCCAATGGCAAAATGCCCATTCTGTCCTGTAAAGTATCCTACAAGCATCTCACATCAGCAATTTGGGGATGTTAATTGGTTCATCAAACACACCAGTCGTGACGAAATCATGCATTTTCAACCAATGATCCATTTAAAAAAAAACTTCCTGTATGTAGGAACTGTTAGAGGCATTGATCTGTGTAACAGTCTGTGTTTATTTTAAGAATACAGTTTTTGCACTCCAGAGGTTGGCAGGTCTGGATGACACTCCCCCTCCACTTCTTCTTGTGTCGAGCATTCTCCTCGCTTTTAGACCAACCTTACTACCTTCTTTCTTCACCATGTGAATTAAAATCCTGGTAATAAATGTGGAATTTTTCAATAAAACCCTAATGTATATTTCTAGTGTTGTATTATATGTATAGACGGTGATCTGTTTATAAATCGGGTCAAATAAAATCATTCGCTTTTAGACATTTTTACTTATTGAAAATAGCTTCATACAGTTCGGAAGCTCATTTATTTAAACAAAGTAGACAGATAAACTTTGTTTAAAATAGATCCACACTTGATGTACCAAAGGTAATTTTATGCTATGTACTGTACTTTTTACTCTGTAAATTGAACAATTTCAGCTTTCAGATGCATGTTCGATGGTTTTTATCTCAATAAGCCAATACAACAACAACAATAAAGTGTCATATCATTTTAATGTTTAATTTGTCTTTATAATATACTTTGTTTTTAGGTTAGGAAAATGGAAGCCTCTTCTGCTGTTGGTGTAATAGTTTACAGTAAGCCAGGCAATCCTGTACAAGATATGAACTGTGAGGGTATTGAGTGTGATAATCCTCTTAATATTCCTGCTACAATGATTCCATACTGCCAAGAGCTTCTTCAGAGGTATTTCAGTCTTCTGTCAATTGGAAATATTTCTTTTTATTCCACTCATTTTTTCCTAATTAGATGCATGTACTGTATTTTAAGCAAATAACTACCGTTGGTGAAGGTGATGGGACAAACTATCACTTCCGAGGCTGAGGAAAGATAGCGTATACATTCAGATCGCCGAGGAAGTGATCGTTTGCCATCGCCTGAAACCAAAAGGTGATTATTTGCTTTATATTCCACATCAGAAACATTTCACTTCTTCCGTCATTTTAGAGCAACAAGTCATCAATTAACAGCTAGCAAACCATGTACGATATGTACAGTGCATGCAGTGTGGTAATGTGACCATAATAGTTTGCGCGTGACCAAAGTTCGCGTACTAACACTACCAGAGCTTAAAAAGGAGAGCAATACACAACATATACAATTAAAGTGCGTTGCAATGTGTAGATAGTACTACTATCTACACAGTGCAACAAACTTTTCTTCTCCCATCAATGATGGGCGAACTATCTTTCATCACATGATTTAATTTTGACCAATCGTAGAGCAAGATTCTTAGTATGTGGAATATAACGCCACTTATCTCAGGCTTAACAGTCAATAGCAATATGAATACATTACCAATTAAGGAAAGACAAAGTTTACACAATACAGAGTATTTCAATGAAAGGGGACATCTACATGTAACTAAACGAAGGAATGATATTAATAATAATAATAATACATTATATTTCTATAGTGCTTATTACAATGTTTCTAAGCACTTTACAAAGTTGGCAATACTTAGATAATAATACATTCAATATCATATTTACGAACTATAATTAATATATACTAATCAACCTACAATTAATTCAAAACACATAAGCATATTTCATATGTATAAAGGGATGACATGAACAATATATTGGTGATTTTAAAAGATACAATACACCTGGTTGGGGATAGATGTATGTAGTCTTCAAAGATGGATTCATTTGTGATACACTTTAACCAAGGATTTATTGATGATTTCGTCTACCAGGAGTTCATTGATGATAAATAAGGGATTCATTTTTGATATACTTTAACCAAGAATTCATTGGTGACCAGGGATTATGAGTGAAATATTCTTACCAAGGATTCATGTTTTCATTTTACAGTGTGCAAGTGGACTCAATGAATGTGAGTTTTCAGACAACCCCTAGTGAGAACTTCTACTTTGCCATTGATAGGCAGGGTCAGCTTGCTGAAATGGGTTGGTTACTCTATCCATCTTTCCAGTTCTTTGTTTGGCAAGCTCAGTGGTGAGTTTCTGATTTGTGTCTATGTTGATGCAGTACATGTCAAGTTTACACCGATGACTGCTCAAGCAACCCAAACATAATTTTGTGCTTTTGCATCCTCTTTTGGTGGTAGCTAGCAATTTCAAATGTACAGTAAGTAGTCTGTGATGTTTTATTTTGTAGAATAATATGAAATCTTGGAGCGATAATGAATGAAATATTCTTCATATATAGTAAAGACCTGTGTAGGTATCATACTAGATGGGTCATTCCTTTTTTATGCCTCCGTTACGAAGTAGCCGGAGGCATTATGTATTCGGGTTGTCCGTCCGTACGTCCGTTCTCGTGATTGCGTTATCTGAAGAACCAATTGATGGATTCCTGCCAAACTTTGGTCATGTATGTATCTTACAGAGCCGATGAACTGATTAGATTTGGGGTCCCGAGGTCAAAGGTCACAGGGCTCATTATGTATGCAAAAACAGCTTATGATCGCGTTATCTGAAGAACCGATTGATGGATTCCTGCCAAACTTAGGTCATGTTTGTTACTTGCAGAGCCGATGAACTGAGTAGATTTTGGGGTCATCAGGTCAAGGTCAAAGGTCATGCGGCTTATTATGTATTCAAAAATAGCTTGTGATCGCATTATCATTAGAACAGATTGATGGATTCCTGCCAAACTTAGTTTATGTATGTATCTTGCAGAGCCAATGAACTGAGTAGATTCTTGGGTCATGAGGTCATAGGTCAAAGGTCATGGGCTCATAATGTATGCAAAAATAGCTTTTGAACGCATTCTCGTTAGAACTGACAGAGGGATTACTATTTAACTCGGGACATCTTGCAGAGCCAATGAATTGAGTAGATTTTAGGGTCATGAGGTCAAAGATCAAAGGGTCATATATGTATATGAGAAATTGCTTGTAATCACGATATTCTGAGAACCTGTTAATGGATTAAATCGAACTTGACAAATTTCTTCTGTTTTGGTTTGTAAAATTGCCCTATAACCCTATTAATAATGGATTACAATTGAACTTGAATTTGACAAATTTCTTCTGTTTTGGTTTGTTAAATTGCTCTATGACGGAGGCATCATTTCGACTGCGCGCAGTTGAAGTTCCATCTAGTTTACTCCTAATTATACAAAGTGCATGTGATTGGACCTAAAACTCCCAACCTTTTTTTTCCTTTTGAGTAGTTAAATGTCTATATAGGTGTGTTTTTTTTTTTGTTTTTTGTTTTGTTTTTTTTTTTATTCTTATCACATTTCTAGTGAAGGAAAACTGTCCTTTTTACAATATTCTTTTCTCATATTGCTAATACATGTCATGTATTTATGTGCATGTAAACATGTGATGTATCCCTATTTTAGGTTTGACTATAAGACTGAGCTCCTAAAGAACCTGTCACAAGAAGTAGCTGTCATATCTGTGATCAACAATACAATCATGCAAGGACATACTGGTGTCGTTCAGACTGTTAATCTTCCATCATTACAAGGTACCTGTTCATATTTCATCTTATTGCCTCTTTTAATGTAGTAGCAGCCATTTGTTCATCATCTAGGCTTGTGTTAGAACAGCAATGGTTTATGGCTCAGATAATAATAATAATAATAATAGCTAGTTCTTATATAGCGCTTTTCAAGACCGAAGGCCCTCTCAAAGCGCTTTACAGATATATATATATTATTACCCCGGTCATAGGATTCAGGCTTACCCGCACACAATGTATGCACATTCTCCACTCCCTGGGGAGCATTCCAGCCAGGCGTCTTTTTTACGAGCGCACACTTGCTAATCTAACCACATTAGCTTTCGCATCCTACCGGGTACCCATTTAACACCTGGGTGGAGAGTGGCAAATGTAGATCAATGTCTTGCCAAAGGACATTAGTGCCGCGGTGGGACTTGAACCGATAATTTGAATACATGTGAAGACAGAAGAAGGTAACGTGAGGAGGACCGTGAGAGAGAGCCATAATACAGAAGATGTGTAGTGTGAAGGAGGACAGTGAGAGAGAGCCATAATACAGAAGATGTGTAGTGTGAAACTGTCCAACAGAAAGAGGACAGTGAGAGCCATAATACAGAAGATGTGTAGTGTGAAACTGTCCAACAGAAAGAGGACAGTGAGAGCCATAATACAGAAGATGTGTAGTGTGAAACTGTCCAACAGAAAGAAAGAACACAAATGAGCTCATAATTGGGTCTGCAAGAAACTGTGGTGGAAGTTGAAATGAGAAGTGGATGGGTCATGTGTTGAGAAGGGAAGATGATGGACCAGTGAAAAGAGCATGAGATCTGGAAGTGGATGGCAAACGAGGGAAAGGAAGACCAAAGGTTTTATTGTAATAAATGGTGGAGAAAAAAAAGCTGTAAGGTTGGTCTTAACGAGGAGGAATCTCGAAACAAGAAGAAGTGGATAAAGGGAGTGTCATCACGGCGTGAGAGTCAGTAACCTCTCGCAAGAGGGAAAATGCTGACTTTAATAAATGATGATGATGATTATGATGGCATGGGCAGTGAACCTGAGTGTGTCTGATAAGAATAGCAAAAAAGAAATTGCTGATGGTAATTTTGTAAACAAAGACATATTTGAAAAATGAAAGCACATCTCTTGTATAGTTTTGTTTTTATCTTCGAATAGTGCTGAACCTCCTCCTTCTTTCATTTCAGTGAAACAAAACTTTAGTGTTCCAAAAGATTTGTTAAATCAATTTCAATACGTTATTTCATTAGAAAATAAAGAAGGTACTTCTATGTTATCTTCTTGGGTTAGAAATGAATAATTTCATTGAAATTTGTTGAAAGAGTAAAATTTCTTATTGATTGTTGATAGCTTGCAAATGGCTGAAACTACCTTTAAAGAACCTTGTTCTTGTGATAATGATAATCCATTGAATAATTTAAAAACAAAAAGTTAGCGCTTAACCACCCAGTCTGTTGCATTATGAAAATATAGTCTCTGGGTATAACTTTGTTTTAATATAGAAGCTTCCTACATACATATTGTTAAAGATCTTACACAGTTCTTACAAAGTATTGTAACAAAAATTCCATATTAAAGCCTTGCATATAAATACAGGGTGTTTTTAAAGAAAAAAAGAAACCCAACTTTCTCCAGCAAAAAATAGATTTATTTAATCACCTTTTATCTGATTCCACATGATACCACATGTGTGCAGCATAAATTTCACTTAGGCCTATCTTTGCATTCTCTCTTTTTCTTATTCGGCAATGTACTTTTAATGCAATTACGTTAACAAATGTTATTCTTCTATGTGCAAACTTCTTTTATAATACTCTTTAAAACCTTGCAAAGTCATTTATGCGTGACAAAATTATGACATTATTCAGTATCAGATGACAACAGGATGAATTGCACTTTGACATGAATAATAAGGATTTACAAGGACATAATCATTTTTCTTCTCATTGATCAGAAAATTAGGATTTATGTTTTTTAATCTTTGAAGAGGTTGACAGAGTTTCTCCGCCAGAAATTTAGCCCAGTTCCACATCTTAAAATACCAATGCCTTTAATAAGCACAAGGCCTCTGAGACTAGCCAGTGGTTTCAGTGAAAACAGATTGAATTGGTTTACAAATGTTATGAATTAATTCCTTTGTCGGAGCAGATGCAGAAAGGTTAAATGTAGACTAAAATATACTTTTAATTCAATACATTTCTTCTTTTTTTTCATCTTCTTCATAAAAAAGATATATCCAAGATTGAGCTGGATACCTCATTGTCTTGTCCTGGCACTCGAGACGAGTCATGTCCACCATGGGACCATACAGTACAACTTTTTCTGTGTTGTGATGAGGCATCCCCATTATGTGGCATGGAGCTTGGTCGATGGATCACGTCATTTAGAAGGTACATTTGGGTAATTATAGCAGAAGTTTATGGGAGAATTTGGATTGCTTGCCCAGCATAGAGGCAGTTTAAAGAGGTAATTCTTGCAAAGTGTTGATAACCTGTAAACTGGAATTGACCTATCGATCTTCCCTGGCGTTATTGGTTGCTAGTTTTTAACTTTATCTCGGTAGAGCATTTGCATGAAGCATATATGTTAACATTGCAGCCCTGATTATATCCATTCATTTTCAAATTATACTTTATGGTAAATGAATTGCATCAATAATGAAAGTAAAACAATGTAAAGGGATTGTCAATTACCAACGTTATATGCATTGATAAAGATTATAGAATTTTGGGTCAGATTGATTATGGCTCAAGAACCAATAGCAAGAGGATTGGAGAATTTTGAAAATCTTCTTCTCAAGTCTGGTAAAAAAATATGGAGTATCCGTATCCGTGACTCACTGATTTTATCCTACTCCTTGCTGAAAAGGCTCATCATTCTAAATAAGCCTCATATTTTTGTATGAATTCCACAAGATATATCTCCCTATTTCATGCCTAGAAGTGTCCTTCCCGAATACAGTGTGGGTTGTTTATTAGAGTTTTCTTGACCAGTGTAAACATCGTATCTAAGTGTCAATTTGGAAAGGGTATTCTTTCAGATCATGACGAAAACTCGTCGTTTAAAATTGAAACCCCCATTTGACTTTCACCATTTATACTTGTACTAGAGCTGAGATTGTGATAAGCCCTAAGTAAACACTAGCGCTGTAATCCACCCCCACCGAGACCTTGATGAGGTGATAGCGAGAGAGAGATAAGCATGATACAAGGGGAAAGGAAGGGAGAAGGGAGAAAGAGACACATGCAGGGGTTCGCTTCCAGAGTTAAAATTGTTGTTATATCGCCAATTATGGGTCATTTTGCTTCGTTCGAACTTTCATTTTGGTCTTCATCTAAATTATTAGTGACTTTAGGACATGAAAATATCTTAAAACAAGTAAAATACTTATTTCCTACTTCTCATTTCCTTTCAGGCAGACCCCAGTAAGAGTTTGTTTACACTAGTATTACGTATAAGATGATGTAGAGTCCAGCTGCAATCCAATATCTTAATCTCTCACTCAGAGCCTCAAGGCTCTGTCCAAGTTTTTAACGAGAGAATTGAAAGTGGGGTAGTGAGACCCCATCAGATTCCCATTGGTGCCTGTGTAATAGTAGTAGCTCTCTCAAAGTTTTAACGAGAGAAACGAAACTGGGGTATTGCTACCCCACCAGATTACAAAGTTTTAACGAGAGAAACGAATCTCGGGTAGTGCTACCCCACCAGATTACATTGACTGCTGTGCTATAGTGGTGGGGTATAGTTTTAACGAGAGCTTTTCGTAATGTTCCCAGTCTCATGCTCAAACTATTGCCTTTCTAAAGGCTGGAAAAACATGTCCGGTGGAGATCGCAGTAAGGACCCGCTTTGGCATCTTTAGGCATGTTTGCCTGCAAGTGTGAATGGTCCTGAAGGTGCCAAATCTTGGAGAAGAAACTTTTTTATATTTTTAGACAATGGTCTTTTATAGTAATACATGACCTTAGAAACTTATTAAAGGGAATGTTAGAAAGCATACAGATTATTATCCAGATAATGTGAAATTCATTGCCAGTAAACAAGGAATTAATTTAACTTGGGTGTCCTTTCTTTGTTATTCCAAGTAATATGTTTGATAAGTTACAGTACTGATATATTGTTTGAGGGAATCTATATCTGGAAAATGAATTACAAAATAATCTCCATTAACATTTTTTCTATGCAGACGTATAGGGCGATGGCTGACGGATATTACTCCATTAGCTCCACTTTTCACATCTACTACATGCACCTTCACAATGAAAAGCGATGCATGGTGGGCTCAGCCATGGAAACCTTCTCTCAATCTTAGACTCCATAAATCAGGTATGAAGTTAGCATTTATCTGATATGTGCAATGCCAGGTCCAGTGCATATGAAAGTATAGCCCACTTTGGTAGCTTCTAATTAACATGTTATACACTATGTGACCTTTAGCATTATTGCCTTCATGACTGTTAGTTGTAGAGCATGGAGCAGTATCAAATTGATCCCCTTCCGTGTCACAGGCGCAGGCTGGTAAATAATACCCTGTCTAATTTTACTTCGTGAGTCTCGTGAAGAGACTAATTGAGAGCCCGCTTCAACCATGTGCAATCATTATCGCTTCGTCGCCATTTTGGAAGACAACTCTTTCACGCAATCAATAATATTGGGAAATTTCGACGATCGTTTCCGGGGAAATTTGTGTTTTTTCGGCGGATGTCAATTGTCATCTTACGTTTGCCTTCATTTTGGATCATTTTGGACTTTGTCGGGCCTTTTTTCGAGTTTTCAACTACGTTTTCGTCATGGCATCGGCCACTCCGATTCCCGCGGATACAGCGGGCAAGGACAGGGACTCTCACACCGAACTCCAGGGAGCGGTATCGCACCATGGGTCCAAGCACCCCGCGACCACCACGCTCAACAAACCGCAGCATGAACCAAAAGGTTCCGCGGGAGATACGGGGAAAAAGAAAGTGACTTTGAGATCGACCAAAAAGACAAAAGAGAAATCACTGCCCGCTACTATTAGTAGTCTATCGAAGCTGGAAGAAATGTTGTCGCGGGTGGTTGAGGCGCTCCCACAAACCCAAAGTCCAACCCCAACCCCACCGGTTCCACAGGCGGATCGATATGATTATGCAAGCACAAGCCACCATACTGGGTCCCCACCATGCATTTTGCCGGGGATAGACGAAGACATTACATATGTTTATGGTGGAGATGAGTCAGTGCTTGAGGATGAAATGGGGCAGCAGCATGCTGACTCTGAAACAATTATTCCTGCGTTCGCAATGAAATTTGCAGTGCAAACAGACGTGGGTTCACCACTCGACGATGAAGTAGCTAGTTCCACTTCTTACTTGTCAAATACCAAACTTGAGGATAAAGTTCTTGAAGAGACAACTGCTAAGTACTTACCACCGAGTAATTGCCCCATCCTCGATGTACCAAAAGTTAACCCGGTAATTTGGGAAAAGCTGTCGCCGTTCACACGAAGTCGTGACCTGAAACTGACAAGAGTCCAGAAGTTACTCACGAGGGGCTTAACCGCTTATACACGCTCGCTTTCATCTACACACCTCACGGAGACGCAGCAGGACGCCTTAGCGTTACTATCCAATGCCAATTTTGAGATGAACTCACTGCGTAAGGAACTAATTAAACCTGACATGAACCCGGCCTACTCTCACCTGTGCAAGGCACCGGTGACAAAATTCCTCTTTGGGGATGATTTAGGAAAGAGAGTAAAAGACCTGAAAGAAGAACAGAAAGCGACATTAGGTGTTGTGAAATCTGCTGATCAGAGTAAGGTTCGGGCTCGACCCGGCCAGACTACGTATCACCCATACAAGGCAACTGATACTTACCGCTCACAGCAGTACAGATCTGCGGGATGGTCGTCATCCTCAAACAGCCGACCTACTTCAGGGACGCCATATCGGCCTTTTTTAGGCAGGAGAGCGCCTTTCAGGGGGCGCACGCAGGCCCAAGCGCCGAGGCAGCCAGTGGCGTCGCAGGGTCGCTATCGTCCGAACCTGCAGAAAAAGTAGCTGCTAACATACCCCAAGAGGTAAGTAGCCCTTCACAATCATTTATATCAATACCCAAAGTTACTGAAAATTCTGATCAAGCGTCACCAGTTGGAGGTCGAGTGAGACTATTTTTTCGAGAATGGGAGAAGATCACTTCAGACCATGTCATTCTCGAAGCAGTAAAGGGGTACAAGATAGAATTTGACCCAACATTAATCTGCCCTACTAGAACTAATGTTTCTCGGCAGTACAAAAGAAGTGCTTCAGAAATTATAAATATTCAGAAAGAATTAGAAAACCTGAAGAACAAGAATGTGATAGAACACAGCTCTCCGTGTGTCACGGATGGGTTTGTATCAAACATTTTTACAAGGCCCAAGAAAAATGGGGGTGTCAGACTCATTTTAGACCTTTCGGACTTAAATGAATATGTTGTTAAACAGCACTTCAAAATGGACAACATTCATACTGTGGCATGTCTATTGACCCCACACTGTTACATGGCCTCAGTCGACCTCCAAGACGCTTATTATTCAATCTCAATAGAACCTGAATTTCGAAAATACCTGCAATTCACTTGGCAAGGTCATCATTGGCAGTACAAGGCACTACCTAATGGGCTTAGCTCTGCGCCAAGACTTTTCACAAAAATGTTGAAGCCCATATTTGCCTCTCTTCGAGAGGCAGGCCATGTTGTTTTGGGATATCTAGATGACATTATCATTATAGGTGAAACTAAATACCAGGTCGAAGCAGCAATTAGAGCAACCACGCAGGCATTTTCGGAATTGGGGTTTAAGATTCACCTCAAGAAATCTGTGTTGAAACCTGTACAAGAGATCCAATTTTTGGGCTTTATGATCAATACAGTAGATATGATTTTCAAACTCCCAGCAGATAAAGTCCTAAATATCAAGCTGGAATGTGAGACTTTGCTCTCTCAACCTGAACCCACAATTAGGCAAGTTGCTCATGTCGTAGGAAAATTGATTTCCACTTTCCCCGCTGTTCAGTATGGACCACTGTTTTACAGAAACCTTGAAAAGGGAAAAATCATAGCACTTAAAAGAAACAGTGGCCATTTTGACAGGACAATGGTGCTTTCTAATGAGGCAAAAAACGAGCTGCTATGGTGGTTAAACCACATTCAGTATGCATTTTCACCCATCAGTAGAGAGAAACCATCTCATGAAATTAGAACTGATGCTAGCGGCAGTGGATGGGGTGCAACAAATATGCAAATTCACACCGGGGGAAGGTGGAATGAGTCTGAACTAGAAAAAGCAAAAGACAATGAAATAAACTTTCTAGAGACTTTGGCAATAGGGTTTGGTTTAAAATCATTCCACAACCAAACAAAGAATGCTCATGTCCTTATTAGGTCTGATAATACAACAGCTGTAGCCTACATAAACAATATGGGGGCATCAAGTCCCCCCATTGTAACCAACTGGCTGTAGACATTTGGAAGTGGTGCATAAAGAGAACCATATGGATTACCGCAGCATACCTCCCTGGCAAACAAAATACAGAGGCAGACCATAAATCAAGTCATTTCAATGACAGAACTGAATGGATGCTCAGCAAGGAAGCATTCGCGAAGATAGTTCAGAAATTTGGGAAGCCCGAGATAGATATTTTTGCCTCACGATTAAATACCCAACTAGAGAGGTACATTTCATGGCTGCCTGACCCAAATGCAGAAGCAGTGGATGCTTTCACATTAGATTGGGAAAAATTTGAGTTCTATGCATTTCCTCCTTTCTGTCTCGTGGCAAGATGTATCCAAAAAATAAAGGCTGACAAGGCTACAGGCATTCTGATTGTACCTAAGTGGCCAACCCAGGCATGGTTCCCATGTCTCAGTAGCATCCTTGTTGGTGAACCATTCTTATTTAAAAGGAACGTCAACCTCCTCACGCAACCCACCTCCCAAACCCCACACCCTCTTCATGACCGTCTTGATCTTTTATGTTGCAGGGTATCCGGGGACCCTTCGAGAATATAGGACTCGAGGAAAGGGTCGTTGACGTCCTCACAGCATCTTGGAGGGATTCTACTAAGAAGCAGTATCGAGTTTATTGGACCAAGTGGAAACGATTTTGTGAAAGGAAGAAGACAAATCATCTTCGTACATCAGTTAGTTATGTTTTAAGTTTCCTATCAGAACTTTTTCACAGTGAAAAAGCTAGTTACAGTACATTAAATGCAGCAAGAAGTGCATTATCGTCGTATATATCTCTTGAACATAGTGCTCATCCCGTTGGATCACACCCACTGGTCTGTAGATTTTTAAAAGGAACATTTAATCTCAGACCTCCGACGCCACGTTACAAGGACACATGGAATGTGAGCGTTGCACTTGGCCTTTTACGCAGATGGTCACCAGCTAGAGATCTGAGTTTGAAACGTTTAACCCACAAACTGTGTTTGTTGTTAGCTTTGATCTCTGCACAGAGATCTCAAACATTGCATCTGTTAAGTCTAGATAACATGAAACTGAAACAAAGTTCAGTGATCTTTGAGGTTGATGACTTGTTAAAGCAAAGCCGTCCAGGTCAGCACGGTTTCACGCTCAACTTTAAGGCGTATACTCCAGATAGGAGACTCTGCGTTGTCCACTACCTCCGGACATACATCAGGAGAACAGAGGAAGTTCGAGGACAAGAACGGAAACTATTCATCAGCCATAGCAAACCTCATGGGAAAGTTTCATCCCAAACAATATCACGGTGGATTAAAGAGGCCCTAACTATAGCTGGAGTGGACACCAGAAAATACAAGGCACACTCCACGAGATCAGCTGCAGTGTCGGCAGCTAACAGGGCCGATGTACCAGTCAAATGTATTCTAAACCAAGCTGGCTGGTCGAGCGAGAAAACTTTCCAGCAGTTTTATAATAGACCGCTCACAGATGACCGAGAACAATTCTCACATGCTGTACTTCAGCAATAAACTACGCGTTAGCTGAAAATATTCTGTCAGAGTGTCAAGAATTGAACCCAAAATTTGACAGGTTGGTTGTACAGACGTTGCCAAAAAAATTGTTATACCGTACTGGTTAAGTACAGTTGATTTGTTATGATAACAAAAATTGTTGTGTTACTACAGATCCACATTCACATTACAGTCGGGACTCTGACTGCTGTTTGTGAACTAACTACAAAATGTGTTTCGCTGAGCTACGAAATCTCAATTAGTCTCTTCACAAGACTCACGAAGTAAAATTGAAAGCTCAAACGATAACTTACCTGTTTGAAGTTTGAGTGTAATTTTATGAGGGAGTAGAGGGAAGAGATTAATTGCCCCCCTCTCCCTCCCTTTAAATAGAGTGTATTCTCTAGTTCACGTTCATTGTAAATGTAAATTCAAACAAGTTATCTGACCTTTCAGGATCAGCGAACACATTTTGTGGCTACAAAGAATGATTGCACATGGTTGAAGCGGGCTCTCAATTAATCTCTTCCCTCTACTCCCTCATAAAATTACACTCAAACTTCAAACAGGTAAGTTATCGTTTGAGCTTTCAATTATACCATATTCATAACCCACAGATGACTGAGCAGCAGGCTTTTCAAAAGAGCATTGTCAAAATTCTCTTGTATCAAGTTCGGGCTGAAGCAATGAATGTGGGTTCAAAGTCATTATGTGTGTGCGTTATCTGAGTCTTACATTAATAGCTGACTTATTGACATTATTTTAGGCAGTTGAAAGGGAAAGTTGTTAATGTCAACTCTGGTTCTGGTTCTGGATTTTACTCAGACAAAGCTGGATCCTGCATCGCGTCAGAGGGCTGACCTGGAGGTTGACCTGGTGGAATTATTTCAGTTTGGTGTTTGTGAAAAAATCCCAGAGCCTTCTCTTAAAAATATCTATGTTTGGGGCGTCTAGGATGTAATGAGGCATGCAGGTCGTTCCAATATTTAACAGTCCATGGGAAGAATGATGAGTGTGTGCGTCTAAGTTGGCGAGATGGTCTGGTTAAGTAGGGGTTCCAGTCAACGTCTACGAGGATTGCCTTGATTTTGTACATCATATTGAGTCGGGCAATCTTTCGTCTGGTCTCGAGGTCAGTCCACCAAATCAAGGAATGGCTTATAACAACAAAACTGTATTATATTCTCTCATTATGATGACACAATCTGTCTCTCATCCCTTGTTAAAGGGTTAGTATTAAGTCTATAGGAATGAGAGAAATCAATGCCAATGGGAACCTGATGGCTCCTGTATTAAGTCTATAGGAATGAGAGAAATCAATGCCAATGGGAACCTGATGGCTCCTGTATTAAGTCTACAGGAATGAGAGAAATCAATGTTAATGGGAACCTGGTGGCTCCTGTATTAAGTCTATAGGAATGAGAGAAATCAATGCCAATGGGAACCTGGTGGCTCCTGTATTAAGTCTACAGGAATGAGAGAAATCAATGTTAATGGGAACCTGGTGGCTCCTGTATTAAGTCTATAGGAATGAGAGAAATCAATGCCAATGGGAACCTGGTGGCTCCTGTATTAAGTCTATAGGAATGAGAGAAATCAATGCCAATGGGAACCTGGTGGCTCCTGTATTAAGTCTATAGGAATGAGAGAACTCAATGCCAATGGGAACCTGGTGGCTCCTGTATTAAGTCTATAGGAATGAGAGAAATCAATGCCACTGGGAACCTGGTGGCTCCTGTATTAAGTCTATATGAATGAGAGAAATCAATGCCAATGGGAACCTGGTGGCTCCTGTATTAAGTCTATAGGAATGAGAGAACTCAATACCAATGGGAACCTGGTGGCTCCTGTATTAAGTCTATAGGAATGAGAGAAATCAATGCCAATGGGAACCTGGTGGCTCCTGTATTAAGTCTATAGGAATGAGAGAAATCAATGTCAAAGGGAACCTAGTGGCTCCTGTATTTAGTCTATATGAATGAGAGAACTCAATGCCAACGGGAACCTGGTGGCTCCTGTATTAAGTCTATAGGAATGAGAGAACTCAATGCCAATGGGAACCTAGTGGCTCCTGTATTAAGTATATAGGAATGAGAGAAATCAATGTCAATGGGAACCTAGTGGCTCCTGTATTTAGTCTATATGAATGAGAGAACTCAATGCCAATGGGAACCTGGTGGCTCCTGTATTAAGTCTATAGGAATTAGAGAAATCAATGCCAATGGGAACCTGATGGCTCCTGAATTAAGTCTATAGCAATGAGAGAAATCAATGCCAATGGGAACCTGGTGGCTCCAGTATTAAGTCTATAGGAATGAGAGAAATCAATGCCAATGGGAACCTGGTGGCTCCTGTATTAAGTCTATATGAATGAGAGAACTCAATGCCAATGGGAACCTGGTGGCTCCTGTATTAAGTCTATATGAATGAGAGAAATCAATGCCAATGGGAACCTGGTGGCCCCTGTATTAAGTCTATATGAATGAGAGAAATCAATGCCAATGGGAACCTGGTGGCTCCTGTATTAAGTCTATATGAATGAGAGAAATCAATGCCAATGGGAACCTGGTGGCTCCTGTATTAAGTCTATAGGAATGAGAGAAATCAATGTTAATGGGAACCTGGTGGCTCCTGTATTAAGTCTATAGGAATGAGAGAAATCATATTCAATGGGCTAAGGGGACCCTATATCTTTAATAGGTGACATAATTCATTTTTTCATTTTTTAGTTTATGTTATCCTTTAACATCTATGGAAAAAAATACAATTCAAAATATACAGTTTCTGACAGTAGCATAAATCAAAGTCTAAAACACCCTTGTATAGCCATCCGAATTGTTGATATGGCAACAGTAGGTGAACATCTACTGAAAATACTTCAGAGCCCCATAATGGTGGAAATGACCTTATGACTTGATCTTGACTTTGACCCTTCTTTGGAATCCCCAATTTATTTTGTTTGAAGTGTATGGTTTACCTGAACAATGCTATGAAATAGTGTTGTTTGATTCAGCAAGTTAACTTTGATATTTTTGGTATGTTTAATAAAGATCAAGTTTTTACTGACGGACGGCCACATCAAGTTCTGACACTCTTCCAAGGAGGAACATTCAACCAGTCCTACAATGCTCATTACAAACCAATCAACTTTACAGTCCCTCATACAACCAAAAAGGTATTTCTCCTTTTTATCTCTCTGTCTATCATTTTTCCCTTATTTTTCTCTTTCTTACTCTGTATCTTTTTTTTTCTCAAGCTGTATGGTGACTTGGTCTGTCTGACTCAAAATATCTCTTTTCTCCAACATCTCTCTCTTGGAAAATTGTCCTGATAAGCTTACCCTTAAAGACTATTGTTTCCCTGTTGAATGATTTCTGTTGTTTCCAAAGTTCTTAGAAATACTGATTACCCTGTTATGATAGATATGATGCATTCAGTAAATAGTGTAATTTTCTTCTCTTTTCCAAACTACTTTTTAATTTTTGATTGCAGGCCATGTATAATTTGCCAGGATATGATATTAACAATAACATCTATGTGCATACATTTCTCTCAGGTCATCTTGTATTCAGTGATTACTGGGCATGGAAGTGATAATAATGGATGTGGAGAATTCTGTGTAACATCCCATCACTTCATTGTTAATAGCCATCCAAATGTCAACACATTTACTAATGCTGGTAAGTTGTATGTTTAATGCTAAAACCCCTTTGAGGGGATAGGCCATGGAGGAACATGAAGAAACAGATTCCTACAAAAGTACTGACACTTTTGAGAACCAAATTTGTTGTTAAAAATTGCTGTTTACATTAGCTTTATAATTTATAAAATTATATTTATAAAAGACTATTTTATTAGAACCTTTGATAAATTTAGACTAAAATCTTTAATTCAATACTATATCAATCCTGAGTATATTATTGGGTTGTGCCTTCATTTTATATTCTACTCTTTTTTATTTCTATTTCATTGCTTCATGATTTGCTGTGATCTTGATTGATATAGTTACAGGGCTGTCAACTTTGGGGAATTGCTTCGAGGGAGGTCGTATGCAAATTTTTGTTTTGCTCAATGGCAGTGGTGTACGCAGGATTTTAACAAGGGGGGTGTTTTAAAATTTGAAAATCGCGCCAAAAATGTCGCAACGACTCAGCCACCCGCTGAATAAGCGGGGGGAGGGCACATTTTTTGATGTGCTTACCATTTACCATGATTGGCAGGAGGTTTTTCATAAAACGGGAGAATCTATATCGAAGCGGAAAGCGGGAGTATCCCGCTACGACCTATTGGGATGGCGGGAGAATGAGCGTGGTGGCGTTAGACTCCCTCCAAATGTGGGAGGGTTGACAGCTCTGTAGTTATCATTAAATATGAAGAAGAAGAAGATTTGTTTAAAGAAATAAGATCATACATTTCCCATTAAGTTTTGTTCAAAAAAGTCTTGATTTCTTCTGAGGCATGCATTTGTTAATCCAAATTTTATTTTCTTAGAATGCTAATTATATCAAATTACAATTTAAAAGCTTGATTCATAGAATGACACCATGGCTACGTTATGAAAAAAATAATAGGTACATGATACACAGGTCTGACTGCAGTTGAAATAATGATAATAATAATAATAATATTAATAATGATAATAATAAATTGCTGTTGCCGGTTGTTTCATTTATTGTTTTCACTTTGATATAATTTCAAAGAGGTGGACTCCCATTTACAATATTTTTTGTCTATCTTTGAAGGTACTCCAACGGGGTGTGCGGAGAGATCTGTTACAGGCGTAGAACCCAATGAGCATGGGACCTGGCTGTATGGACGGGATGGTTGGTGTGATGGTAGAGAGGTAGATCCATGGGTTCTTGATATTACATCTCAAATCAATATGGAAGGATTCAATACTATCAAATACTTTGGTTGGTTCAATGGAACTGACCCCAATCCCACTGCTAATCCTGGCTCTATCATTATGTACTCGTATCTAGTAATGTATGAATAGAAACTGGTTCATGCCCTATATGTTCAGATGTTTACCATTTCAAGGGAAATCATCCCTTCATAGAAAGTGTGCTTTAATGCAAGCAGAAAATTGACCCATTGCCTACAGGAATTAGGTGGCTCCTGACCCTTGTATTAAGCCTTTGGGAAATAAAGAATTTATTAGCCACTAGGTTAAGATATTAATCATCATAGATTAAAGCTAATCACATTAAAGCTAATCCAAAGTTTTGGTAATATTTCAACAGGATTGGATTATGAAATTTAAATTTTACATTACCATTGTGATACATAGTATTAGAATAAGCTAAAAATGCTAAGGATTACGAGAAACTCTACCATTATAAATGTAAAATTTAATGTTTTACAGCCCTAGAACCTGTACTGGGGGGGGGGGCCTGGGTAATTTGACATGAAATTTTTGACAACCACTTTTCAAAGGAGCATTCTCTCCCTGGTTTGAATTGCAATGGTTTCCATATAATGGACATGATAAAATGCACTTCCACATTCAAATAGTTCAGTCAAAGATAATTGAAATGGTAAGAGCTAATCATTACAGTATCTTACAGATACATGAATCATCATTTCACCTTTACATGTATAAGTTATCATTGATGCTGTTCCTATTCAGTAATAGGGAATTGATTTTTTATTATAGTCATTGCAGTAGAAATAATTGCAAATTCATGGAGGTAGAGTCAAATTAGATGGAATAGCATACTTTTGCAATAATTATATGTACCGTAATGTATACGATTTGTTGTGTGTTGGTTTCTACTTCATAATAGATTGTTTTGAATATACATTCATATTGCAATTACAAACTTACATTTTTAATTCATTTATAATGTAATCAATAGAAAATTGAAAATGTAGGTGTTGGACTACCCTTGTTGTTTGTATAATAGATATGACATAATTTTTAAGTATAAGGTTGATATTGTCATAGTGGTATGCAATCGTGGTCTGATGTTTTATGAACCATGCGGAAAAATAAATTGACATTTTATCACACACATATATATATATATAGAAAGAGATAACATAAGGAATAACCTGGCTCTTCCAATTTGTTGTGTTGTATTATTATTCCAAATGGTCTAATAAATATATGTAGTAAAAAGGAATACGTAAACATGAATAATCTATGATTTATGGGCAGAAATGTGAATTTGATGACCTTATTTGCATAAATTACCATAAATATGCAAATGAGTGAATTTTTCAAAACTTTGAAATTACCATAGTATTCTATACACTTCACTTGACATGCATGCAAATTTTCGCGGCGATCGGCGGTGAAACGGCCGAGATCTTGGGGGGGGGGGGGGGGTCAAATTGACCCCCCCCCCCCCCCCAGTAAAAACCTGGTCTGAAATAGCCCAGTTAAAATAGGGTTAAGACCTTTGCAAATATAGAGCAAGTTGCCATTCACATGTTCATGAACATGTGTATCTGTAAGAATATTTTGTTTTAAACAACGAAAACAAAGAAAGAGAGACAATTGGGAGGATCGAGCTCTGAATGTTAATTCTGAGGACTGCATGGTCATGGTTCCTCTCTTTTTCACCAAATATTGGGGACAAGCCGTAGGATACCTCAAATGCTCACCAATATTTGCAAGGCCAGATGCCCCATTTTTTGTATTTTCTCTGAGAGACCCATTTATTTTTATGCCTCCGTTACGAAGTAGCCGGAGGCATTATGTTTTCGGGTTGTCCGTCCGTCCGTCCGTCTGTACGTACGTACGTCTGTACGTACGTACGTACGTCCCGTTCTCGTGATCGCGTTATCTGAAGAACCGATTGATGGATTCCTGCCAAACTTTGGTCATGTATGTATCTTGCAGAGCCGATGAACTGATTAGATTTTGGGGTTACGAGGTCAAAGGTCAAAGGTCACAGGGCTCATTATGTATGCAAAAACAGCTCGTGATCGCGTTATCTGAAGAACCGACTGATGGATTCCTGCCAAACTGTGGTCATGTATGTATCTTGCCAAGTCAAAGAACTGATTACATTTTGGGGTCATGAGGTTAAAGGTCAAAGGTCACAGGGCTCATTATGTATGCAAAAACAGCTCGTGATCGCGTTATCTCAAGAACCGAGTGATGGATTGCTGTCAAACTTAGGTCATGTATGTTACTTGCAAAACCGATGAAGTGATTAGATTTTGGGGTCACGAGGTCAAAGGTCAAAGGCCACAGCGCACATTATGTATGCAAAAACAGCTTGTGATTGCGTTATCTCAAGAACCGATTGATCGATTGCTGCTAAACTTAGGTCATGTATGTTACTTGCAGAGCAGATGAACTGATTAGATTTTGGGGTCACGAGGTCAAAGGTCAAAGGCCACAATGCACATTATGTATGCAAAAACAGCTCTTGATCGCGTTCTCAAGAACCGATTGATGGATTCCTGCCAAAATTAGGTCATGTATGTTACTTGCAGAGCCAATGAATTGAATAGATTCTTGGTTCATAAGGTCAAAGGTCAAAGGTCATGGGCTCATTATGTATGTAGAAATAGCTTGTGAACACATTCTCATTAGAACTGACAGATGAATTACTATTTAACTCAGGACATCTTGCAGAGCCAATGAACTGAGTAGATTTTAGGGTCATGAGGTCAAAGATCAAAGGGTCATATATGTATATGAGAAATTGCTTGTAATCACGATATTCTGAGAACCTGTTAATGGATTACAATTGAACTTGAATTCAAAAAATGTGTTCTGTTTTGGTTTGTAAAATTGCTCTATGACGGAGGCATCATTTTCGACTGCGCGCAGTCGAATTCCATCTAGTTTAAGTAGCTATACTCACTCATGCATGAATGGTATGATTCCAATTGCACATCATCTCAAACAGAGTAAATTTGTATTTATTTTCATGGGTGAAAGAAATCTTGTTTTTAAATAGTGTCCACCTTTTTTTTTATGCCTCCGTTACGAAGTATCCGGAGGCATTATGTTTTCGGGTTGTCCGTCCGTCCGTACGTCCCGTTCTCGTGATCGCGTTATCTCAAGAACCGACTGATGGATTCCTTCCAAACTTTGGTCATGTATGTAACTTGCAAAGCCAAAGAACTGACTAGATTTTGGGGTCACGGGGTCAAAGGTCCAAGGTCACATGGCTCATTATGTATGCAAAAACAGCTTGTGATCGCGTTATCTGAAGAACCAATTGATGAATTCCTGCCAAACTTTGGTCATGTATGTATCTTGCAGAGCCGATGAACTGATTAGATTTTGGGGTCACAGGGTGAAAGGTCAAAGGTCACAGGGCTCATTATGTATGCAAAAACAGCTTGTGAATGCATTCTCATTAGAACTGACAGATGGATTACTATCAAACTCGGGACATCTTGCAGAGCCAATGAACTGAGTAGATTTTAGGGTCATGAGGTCAAAGATCAAAGGGTCATACATGTATATGAGAAATGTAAAATGTAAAATTGCCCTATGACGAAGGCATCATTTTCGACTGCGCGCAGTCAAAGTTCCATCTAGTTTTCCGAGTATACGGTTTTTCTGTGTGTGGGCTATTTAATATTATGTTTTTCTCATGAAAACCAATTATCTGTCAATATTATGTGGTGATAGTTTTTATGTTATTTTGCAAGGCTGTAGTCAATAAATAAAGCTTTATACTTTTTGAAAATACATTAGTTCTGTGTTTCTATTTGTATATGGAGTACTTTGATATTTCATTTTCCAAGAGCAAAGATTTTGATCAACCCCTCCCCCCCCCCACCCCCACCCAACATTTCCAACCTTAAAAAAAGTTAAGTGTGGAAATTATTGCAAGATAATGTATAGGGATGGGGACAAGGTTGACAAACATCTCCAAAGCTATCAATTTAGGGGTATACCCGGCAATTAATGTCTAAAAAATTGTGTATTTTCGCTTTGAGATTTCCCTATGAAGATGCCCTCTTTTTCCAGAAAGTGCCCTTTTTTGTTGGTGCCCCCTCACTTTGGAAGTCGCTACGCCACCTCTGATGGGGGTACAAAGTTGTATTTACCTAAGGATACATTAGGATAAAGGTGGTATAGAAACAAAAAGTGTACACACACAACAACAACAAAGAAAATCAAGAGACGAGACTAGACAGGAGAAAAGAGAAAATATGATTAATAATAAAAGACTACAGCACATCGACAAAAGGCACAGCACACAACGGGCACAAGACAACAGAGGGAGGGAATTATAAAAGGTTGACAATCCGTACGTACAGAAAGAATTAGACTCAATACAATATCAATCATTGAAAATTATAATAGGAGCTGTCTAAAATACCTCACTCCGCGCACTACTAGTGGAATATGGTGAACGTCCATTGGAATTTTTTTTTTTTTAATCGATATGTTGAGAAGTATTTGTTTTACTTTTTAGGGAATTCCTCTGTGTGTGTATGATTATGATAATTGAAATATTTGAATATGATCATCAGTATTAAAATCATAGAGCTGTTATCCTTATGATTATACATGCACTTCTAATGGTGAAGGGAAATTAAATTTACTTAAAGGACAATTAAGTTCACTCCAATAATAACTTACTTTTAATAGAAGCAGAAAAATCAGACAAACCAATCAAAAGAAGTTTGAACAAAATCGGATAACTACTTTTTTTGATTGGTCTGTCTGATTTTTCTGCTTCTATTGAAAGTAAATTATTTTTGGACTGGCCTTGTACTTTAATCTTGCACAGTAGCACTTCCCTGAAACAGATAGGCCTATAGCTAAGCTAACTCTGAACTCAAAAATAGGAGCCTGGAAAGACAGTTCCCCCATCAGTAAAAGTAAGCCATGAGATCAAGTTCGAAAAGATGAACACCAAAGAAGGAACGCGGTGGCGCCACTGATCTCTACGGAAAAATCAGTGGGTGGCGCAGATAATCTGACAAGATTGAAGAGCGCCATCTAAACGCCAACAATTAACAATAACAACAATAACAACAGATGTGTATCATGTAGTCTACATAGTAGACTACATGGAATCTGACGCGATGAATGAAATGATCCGAATTTACTCACATCTAAGGCCTGATTTCACTGATTGAAGTACGTTCCTTGTAAGTAAGGTCCACGTGAAATATAGGAATAGGCACAAAGGTTGTTTTCACCGATATTCAGGGTAGAATGTTGTATCAAAAGTTTCTTTCATTTTTAGGATATTAGTATATTACAGTCCCACACGTTCTTATACATGTATGGAGGCCAATACCCGGGCGTATTAGCATAATTAGGCTTCTGAGCTGAGTACGACTACCATGACTACGATATTCTAGATGCATTACTATCCTGGCTGTGTATTAAAAGCTGGTCTATTGATTCTCAATATTTCAAACACCACTGTACAAAACTCAACTGATTTCACTAAAAATCGGTACTTTAATTTTAGTGACGATTCATGACGCCTAGTCTAGATCTAGAATAGACCCTATGATGACCTAGATGTAGATTAGACAGAAATAACCATCTGATTTGGGTCATTTCTTTAATAAAACTGACATTTGTTGTCATTCCCCAACCCAGAGATCTCGTACCGTGGGGGTAGCTATGAACATCTTTTCGTTCACGACATTTTCTTCCCGATTTTCTTTCTAGATCTAGGTCTAGACTTCTATATAATTTTCTGATTTCTAAATCAGATGTAAATTAGGTCGGTCTATAGACTATATCTCCTAATTACAGTTTTCAAAATTTGCTAACCTATCATAGAATGTGAAATTTTCAGACTTACTTATATGAATTTATCCAATTTGTATCTTTGAAGTGTGAAACAGTACGTTCATGCACGTTCATGCACTAGAACATAGAGCTATATCGACCCGGCGGCCGATATATATTTCCGGGTCAATTCCTACCAAAACATAGCCAATGGCCAATCAGAGCACTCGTTTCGTGGGAGTTCGTTGGTCAAGCCGGGCTGAATCGTACGTAGCTACGGTAGCTATTGGACGTTCGAAAAGAAAAATGAATATTCATCAACTAAAACGTACCAAGACGGATAATGTTGACGACGAGACTTTCTCGGATTAATCATTAATTTAGGATCTAAATGAGCAAGCTATCGTAAGTCAAATAAGTTATATATATGTTATTTTTAATTTTTATTATAATTGCAGCAGTTATGAGGATGTAAAGAGTGAAAATCTCGTTGCATATCTCATTCATCGCGGTCCGGTCAAACCGAACCATTTGTTCTGTACAGTCCCGTACAGTCCCGAAATAATCGGAGGTCTAGTGGAGCCAGACGTAGTCTCAGTGGAACAACCGACGATTAGAGAGACTGAAGCTTTCGGTCTAGACCTAGATCTAAATAGATCGGCGCTTATTCAGAAACCTAGACCTATCTATCCAAAATTTGACCCGTAACTCCGGCTCGGCATGGAGATACCCTACTAAAACATACCCGAAATGAAGTAAATATTCATTAAATGTCCAAATAAAGATCATGAGTTAAAAGTTATATATTTCGTGTCAATTTTCTTGTTATATTTGGAGTATTTTTCGAAAAAAACAATGATATTACTAGATCTAGTCTAGACTCTATAGTAAAGGTCTATATACTTTTTCTCAGGTTTCACGGCAAACCGCTGCACAATACAAGGGCATACCGAGGCCGATCGTGGGTTGTGGGTGGGCGCGCACGCGCCTGTGTGAAGTTATCTACCATAATGAGGATCTGAGACATTACGGTAGATAACTTCACGTGCACGCGCCCGCCTGCAACCCACGATCGCCCTCGGTGTATACTAATAATATTATTGTTTTTCCGAAAAAATACTTTAAAAAAAAGCAAGAAAATTGACACAAAACAGGTAAGAAACATAACAACTTTTAAAACATAATCTTTATTTGATATTTGATGACTATTTACTTCATTTTGGGTATGTTTTACTAGTAGGGTATCTCCATGCCGGAGTTACGGGTCAAATTTTGAATAGACCTTTGAACTAGCGCCAGGCAGATACCCTACTAAAAAACATACCGAAAATGATGTAAATATTTATCAATTATTCAACTACATGAAATGGTCATGATTTAACAGTCGTTATGTTTCTTACCTGTTTCGTGTCAATTTTCTTTTCTTTGCAGTATCTTTCCTAAAAAAGAAGACTTATTATATACTTTCTCACAGGATTCACAGTAAACTGCTGCACAATACAATTGCATATCTTAGTGACGGTGGGGTGCAGGCGCGCACATGTGGTAGCGACTGTAAACTAAGCAATTCATCAATAAGGTCGCTAACTTAACAAGTGTGGGTAATAGGGTGTCTTGAGATTTTTTTTATTACACACAGAAGATAGTAATGTTGCTACAATTAAGTGATGCTGTTGTTGCAGTATGAATCGAGCAAGTTGAGTGTTCTTCTCCTTCTTTTCTTAGTTACATGCAAAGAGTAATATAGACCGAAAGCCTCAGGTTCTTTTATCAGATTACCAAAAATCGCAACATTTCTGAGATTGTATGTACATCTTAACCCTGTCATTGATGACTCAATTCTCTCTTTCTCATAGGTCAAGACTACAACCATGGACAAGGCATTGTCATATTCTGGCTTTATAGGTGGACCAAGGAACACTGCTATATCTAGTGGCTTCTACAGTCTCATTAGAGCAATCAGGAGGTCCAACTCAAAAGGGGTAATCTAGAACTCTATTAACCCTATCTAGCCTTGGGGGTGTTTCATAAAGCTGTTTGTAAAGTTACATATGACTTTATGAACGATTTTAATATGATGTGCCAGATAGGATGCCAAAAGTTTTTCCTGATGTTTTAACAAAGTGTGACTATATTTTCAATAACCTCAATTAAATTATGGCAAATAAATAAACTTTGCATTAAACATTTGTTATGAAGAGAATGTTAATCTAAATCTGCACAGTTCAACTTTAGTTGATGCAGTTAAAAATGATTGAGCATCCCATTTGGCTTTACATATTAATCAGTCATTCGTAAAGTTATGCGTAACTTTACGAGCAGCTTTTTGAAACGCCCTCCCTCCGCCACCTCCCCCCCCCCCCCCCTATGATCACGGCTGTTGAACAGCCAATCACCGTCAAGTGAAGTGTATAGATAACTATGGTAATTTATTTTTTTTGTTGAAAAATTTACTCATTTGCATATTTATGGTAATTTATGCATATAAGATAATACAATTCACATATTTACCCATAAATCATATATTTTTCGTATTTAGACATAAGTTTCACTACATATATTCTCTAAGGCTACGGCGAGTAGTCGAAAAGTTGTTGACAACTACTAGAGTACGATTTCTACGATTTCTCGTACTCGAATACTCGGCCGCGATTTTTTCCTTTTTTTTTTGCCCGTACACCTGGCAGTGTCCAGGCCGACGCCTACCTGTGCCCAGTGCCATCATGGTACCGTGGGTAAAATGTTTCCCAGCTCAATCACTGTCAACTCACCACTCAGAAACTGGGACCGAATGTCCGGATTTCTGTTGGGACTCGGAGGAAGATGGATTAGTTTGTCATCTTTGGTTTTTAAAACAGCATTGTTTACTATTATTATTATTATTATTAAATCGGCGCCTTCAACTGCAAATCAAAGTAAAATTGAGTGAGTTTTTTGAGACGGACCCGGAATTTACTGCTGCCGTAGTATGGTGGTGGCAAAAAAATACATGGCGTACGAGTATTCTAGTATTCGCCTGTAAGCCTGGGAGTGTAACAGTACTCGAGTACCTCATTACTCGGTTATGCACAGCCTTAATATTCTTTAGACCATTTGGGATAATAATACACACAAAAAATTGGAAGAGCCAGGTTATTCCTTTTGTTATCTATTTCTTTATTTTTTTAATTTATGTATTTTATTGTTTTTGTTGTTTCATTTTTAATTCTTACTATAATTCAACTATGTTGAACCGCAAAAAAAACACCTAAATTATAAACAAGACCAAATAACCACTGTTTTATCTCCTTTTTGGAAAAATGAAACTTCCATATGTTTTGTACACAATCACGAAATTGAGCGATTTTCGGGCTGACAATGAAATCCATTCTTTTTTATTGTAACAAAAACATTGATTACTTACTTTCTTCTTGGTATAGGAAGAAGAGCGTATTGTGCAAAAGGAGCTGGATCTTATAAGACAGAATTTGTCCCAACCCGATGTCTCACTGGTAGGTTATTCTTTATCTTTCAATATGTCTCTAGTTAATTTTGACCTGACAATACAAAATACAGTACCGAAATGCTAGATATTTTGGTAATTATATTTTGATTGGTGCTTGTTTTTATATTTATGCAAGCAAGGGAACTTTGACATTCTCCTCTACAATTTCTATAATGTTCTTATAATTATCTCAGGACCGATGTGATAAGAATAATAGTGATGATAAGAAATGATATACCATTAACTATCATGTATAGAATCATAAACCATTAAGTTTATCAAAATTGTGACTATTATTTATAGGGTAATGTGGCCCTCTAAACAATGATTTTTTTTTTAATTCCAGAAAAATGTATTGTTGTGCAACTTGAATACCTTTGAGGCAATATCAAAACTTAGCTCAATTTGGAAAAGGCATGAAATGAGGAGCTGATGAATTTTTTGGTGAAAGAGATCAAAGCTGACAATGTTAAATTGTAAGCAAAAGAAATTACTATATTTATTTGGCAATTATGGAAGCAGTTCTGATCGAGCTTGACTCAGGTACATGTATTAAATAAATCATCTTTATTTCAGAAGAAGAAAATCAAAGAAGTTACATGAAAAATATTCAGGTCCTCTGTCATAAGAATTAAAATACTTCCTCCTCGACTGACAAGAGGCAGGGTCACAAAATCACAATGACAAATACAATAACAAGAACAGTAACAAATATATACAAAGGCAAATAACATAACAAATGCAATAACAAATACAATAACAAATATGGTAATAAATACAATAACGAATACATTAATGAATACAATAACAAATACAATAACAAATGAAATGCAATAACAAATGCAATAACAAATGCAATAACAAATATGGTAATAACTACAAAGGCAAATACAATAACAAATATGGTATCAAGAACTTTAACAAATACAATAACAAATATGGTATCAAGAACTTTAACAAATACAATAACAAATATGGTACTAAATACAGGGGCAAATAATACAAGAACAGTTCTGTAGCTATTTTTAAAATAAAAAATGGTTTAAGTTTGTTAATATCATACTAAAATGTATGAATCGTCAAGTAATAAGTTCACCAGTGTAATCACAGTTTGATTTATAGGAATAGAGAAATTCTTGGGTTTTATGTTACATTTAGCTGTTTTGGTCTCAGTAAAAGTGATGAAATTCCATCATTAAAAAATGAACCAGTAAATAATATATTTATAATTTCACTGTGCATTGAACAGATTGGTGGTTCATCACTGTGCATTGAATAGATTTGTGGTTCATCAGGTCAGATATCAAAGGTCAAGGGGTCATTAATGGATTGAGTTTAGGGAGCGGCATGTTGGAGATGCAATACCATATCCCAAAGTTCTTCATAAAATATGGTTTATATCTGTGCCAATGGTTTTGTATTGTTGGTTTCACAGCCACAGTCTACGGATGACTGCATTCTTAATTGTCAAAAGCTGACAGTTTCATCTATCTTCTAACTTCTTTTTTTTCCTGTCCTCTGTTATCAAGCCATGTTACCACTTTAGTGTTACCCCCACAAACCCGTCTTATTATGACAGATACAAATGTACTATTACTGTTTCACATATTTTTACTCACTGATTAATATTACGTTTTATTACTCACTTTGTTGTTAAGTCATGTTACCACATTAGTATTACCCCACAAATCCGTCTTATTATGACAGATACAAATGTACTATAACTAACATATTTTTTACTCACGGATAAGAAAGGTCAGTGCAGAAAGGTTTAGTGTAAAGTTATGCAATCATCTTAATTTGGAGTACCTTTTCAGATATCCACACTCAAATTAATCATAAATCATAGACAGAACATTGAGATATTAATATTCAGGAATTTGTTTTGTTTTGGTTTTTTTCTTGTAGAAAAAGATGAAAGAATTCATGGTTCGACTCATCTATTGTGAGATGCTAGGCCAGTCAGCTAACTTTGCTTACATTCATGCTATTAAGATGGCCCAACAAGGAGTGCTCCTCAACAAAAGAGTTGGTAAGATGTATCCAGTTTGACACATTTACTTCTGAGGATGTTTATATGTTGGCTCTATGTTCTTACAGATGTATATTAATCACACATACCGGTGTTCAGTTATGTATAGTAACCAACCTGTAAGTAGCATCTTCTTTCATCCAAGACATGATTGAGTTTTGAAGCAATGTTCATTGGGGTTGATGTGCAGGTGGAGAGAAAGAGAAATGACCTAGGGAATTACTCACATCGGGGTTGATGTATAAGTGTAGCGAAAGAGACATGACCAAGGGACTAACTCACATCAGGGTTGATGTGTAAGTGGAGAGAAAGATACATGACCAAGGGACTTACGCACATCAGGGTTGATGTGAAAGTGGAGAAAAAGAGACATGACTAAGGGACTTACTCACATCAGGGTTGATGTGTAAGTGGAGGGAAAGAGGCCTGACCAAGGGACTTACTCACATCGGGGTTGATGTATAGGTGTAGCGAAAGAGACATGACCAAGGGACTAACTTACATCAGGGTTGATGTGTAAGTGGAGAAAGATACATGACCAAGGGACTAACGCACATCAGGGTTGATGTAAAAGTGGAGAGAAAGAGACATGACTAAGGGACTTACTCACATCAGGGTTGATGTGTAAGTGGAGAGAAAGAGACATGACCAAGGGACTAACTCACATCAGGGTTGATGTGTAAGTGGAGAGAAAGAGACATGACTAAGGGACTTACTCATATCAAAGTGGAGAGAAAGAGACATGACCAAGGGACTAACTCACATAAGAGAAAGAAACATGACCAAGGGACTTACATCAGAGTTGATGTGTAAGTTGAGAAAGAGACATTACCAATGGACTTACTCACATCGGGGTTGATGTGTAAGTGGAGTGAAAGAGACATGACCAAGGGACTAACTCACATCATGGTTGATGTGTAAGTTGAGAGAAAGAGCCATGACCAAGGGACTTACTCACATCAGGGTTGATGTGTAAGTGGGGAGAAAGAGACATGACCAAGGGACCTACTCACATCAGGGTTGATGTGTAAGTGGAGAGAAAAGGACCTGACCAAGAGACTTACATCAGGGCTGATGTGTAAGTGGAGAGAAAGAGACATGACCAAGGGACTTACTCACATCAGGGTTGATGTGTAAGTGGAGAGGAAGAGGCATGACCAAGGGACCTACTCACATCAGGGTTGATGTGTAAGTGGAGTGAAAGAGACATGACCAAGGGACTTACTGACATCAGGGTTGATGTGTAAGTGGAGAAAGAGACATTACCAAGGGATTTACTCACATCAGAGTTAATGTAAAGTGGAGAGAAAAAGACCTGACCAAGGGACTTACTCACATCTGGTTTGATGTGTAAGTGGAGAGAAAGAGACATGACCAACAGACTTACTCACATCAGGGTTGATGTGTAAATGTAGAGAAAGAGACATGACCAAGGGACCTACTCACATCAGGGTTGATGTGTAATTTGAGAGAAAGAGACCTGACCAAGGGACTTACTCACATCAGGGTTGATGTGTAATTTGAGAGAAAGTGACATGACCAAGGGACTAACTCGCACTCACACCAGGGTTGATGTGTAAGTTGAGAGAAAGAGACATGACCAAGGGACTTACATCAGGGTTGATGTGTAAGCGGAGAGAAAGAGACATGACCAAGGGACTAACTCACATCAGTGTTGATGTGTAAGTGAAGAGAAAGAGGCCTGACCAAGGGACTTACTCACATCAGGGTTGATGTGTAAGTGAAGAGAAAGAGGCATGACCAAGGGACTTACGCACATCAGGGTTGATGTGAAAGTGGAGAGAAAGAGACATGACTAAGGGACTAACTCACATCAGGGTTGATGTGTAAGTGGAGGGAAAGAGGCACGACCAAGGGACTTACTCACATCGGGGTTGATGTATAAGTGTAGCGAAAGAGACATGACCAAGGGACTAACTCACATCAGGGTTGATGTGTAAGTGGAGAGAAAGAGGCATGACCAAGGGACTTACGCACATCAGGGTTGATGTGTAAGTGGAGAGAAAGAGACATGACCAAGGGACTTACTCACATCAGGGTTGATGTGTAAGTGGAGAGAAAGAGACATGACCAAGGGACTAACTCACATCAGGGTTGATGTGTAAGTGGAGAGAAAGAGACATGACTAAGGGACTTACTCACATCAGGGTTGATGTATAAGTGGAGAGAAAGAGACATGACCAAGGGACCAACTCACATAAGAGAAAGAGACATGACCAAGGGACTTACTCACATCAGGGTTGATGTGTAAGTGGAGAGAAAGAGACATGACCAAGGGACTTACTCACATCAGGGTTGATGTGTAAGTGGAGAGAAAGAGACATGACCAAGGGACTTACTCACATCAGGGTTGATGTGTAAGTGGAGAGAAAGAGACATGACCAAGGGACCTACTCACATCAGGGTTGATGTGTAAGTGGAGAGAAAGAGACATGACTAAGGGACTTACTCACATCAGGGTTGATGTGTAAGTGGAGAGAAAGAGACATGACCAAGGGACTAACTCACATCAGGGTTGATGTGTAAGTGGAGAGAAAGAGACATGACTAAGGGACTTACTCACATCAGGGTTGATGTATAAGTGGAGAGAAAGAGACATGACCAAGGGACCAACTCACGTAAGAGAAAGAGACATGACCAAGGGACTTACTCACATCAGGGTTGATGTGTAAGTGGAGAGAAAGAGACATGACCAAGGGACTTACTCACATCAGGGTTGATGTGTAAGTGGAGAGAAAGAGACATGACCAAGGGACTTACTCACATCAGGGTTGATGTGTAAGTGGAGAGAAAGAGACATGACCAAGGGACCTACTCACATCAGGGTTGATGTGTAAGTGGAGAGAAAGAGACATTTCCAAGGGACTTTCTCACATCAGGGTTGATGTGTAAGTGGAGAGAAAGAGACATGACCAAGGGACTTACTCACATCAGGGTTGATGTGTAAGAGGAGAGAAATAGACATGACCAAGGGACTTACTCACATCAGGGTTGATGTGTAAGTGGAGAGAAAGAGACATGACCAAGGGACCTACTCACATCAGGGTTGATGTGTAAGTGGAGTGAAAGAGACATGACCAAGGGACTTACTGACATCAGGGTTGATGTGTAAGTGGAGAAAGAGACATTACCAAGGGATTTACTCACATCAGAGTTGATGTAAAGTGGAGAGAAAAAGACCTGACCAAGGGACTTACTCACATCTGGTTTGATGTGTAAGTGGAGAGAAAGAGACATGACCAACAGACTTACTCACATCAGGGTTGATGTGTAAATGTAGAGAAAGAGACATGACCAAGGGACCTACTCACATCAGGGTTGATGTGTAATTTGATAGAAAGAGACCTGACCAAGGGACTTACTCACATCAGGGTTGATGTGTAATTTGAGAGAAAGTGACATGACCAAGGGACTAACTCGCACTCACACCAGGGTTGATGTGTAAGTTGAGAGAAAGAGACATGAGCAAGGGACTTACATCAGGGTTGATGTGTAAGCGGAGAGAAAGAGACATGACCAAGGGACTAACTCACATCAGTGTTGATGTGTAAGTGAAGAGAAAGAGGCCTGACCAAGGGACTTACTCACATCAGGGTTGATGTGTAAGTGAAGAGAAAGAGGCATGACCAAGGGACTTACGCACATCAGGGTTGATGTGTAAGTGGAGAGAAAGAGACATGACCAAGGGACTTACTCACATCAGGGTTGATGTGTAAGAGGAGAGAAATAGACATGACCAAGGGACTTACTCACATCAGGGTTGATGTGTAAGTGGAGAGAAAGAGACATGACCAAGGGACTTACTCACATCAGGGTTGATGTGTAAGTGGAGAGAAAGAGACATGACCAAGGGACTAACTCGCACTCACACCAGGGTTGATGTGTAAGTGAAGAGAAAGAGACATGACCAAGGGACCTACTCACATCACGGTTGATGTGTAAGTGGAGAGAAAGAGACATTTCCAAGGGACCAACTCACATCAGGGTTGATGTGTAAGTGGAGAGAAAGAGACATGACCAAGGGACCTACTCACATCAGGATTGATGTGTAAGTGAAGAGAAAGAGGCCTGACCAAGGGACTAACTCACATCAGGGTTGATGTGTAATTAGAGAGAAAGAGACCTGACCAAGAGACTTACTCACATCAGGGTTGATGTTTAAGTGGAGAGAAAGAGACATGACCAAGGGACCTACTCACATCAGGGTTGATGTGTAAGTGAAGAGAATGAGACATGACCAAGGGACTTACTCACATCAGGGTTGATGTGTAAGTGAAGCGAAAGAGACATGACCAAGGGACTTACTCACATCAGGGTTGATGTGTAAGTGGAGAGAAAGAGACATGACCAAGGGACTTACTCACATCAGGGTTGATGTGTAAGTGGAGAGAAATAGACATGACCAAGGGACTTACTCACATCAGGGTTGATGTGTAAGTTGAGAGAAAGAGACATGACTTAAGGACTTACTCACATCAGGGTTGATGTGTAAGTGGAGAGAAAGAGACCTGGCCAAGGGACTTACGCACATCTGGTTTGATGTGTAAGTGGAGAGAAAGAGACATGACCAAGGGACTTACTCACATCAGGGTTGATGTGTAAGTTGAGAGAAAGAGACATGACCAAGGGACTATCTCACATCAGGGTTGTTGTGTTAGTGGAGAGAAGATAACATTACCAAGGAGTGGAGAAAAAGAGGCCTGACCAAGGGACTAACTCGCACTCACACCAGGGTTGATGTGTAAGTGAAGAGAAAGAGACATGACCAAGGGACCTACTCACATCAGGGTTGATGTGTAAGTGGAGAGAAAGAGACATTTCCAAGGGATTTCTCACATCAGGGTTGATGTGTAAGTGGAAAGAAAGAGACATGACCAAGGGACCTACTCACATCAGGGTTGATGTGTAAGTGGAGAGAAAGAGACATGACCAAGGGACTTACTCACATCAGGGTTGATGTGTAAATGTAGAGAAAGAGACATGACCAAGGGACCTACTCACATCAGGGTTGATGTGTAATTTGAGAGAAAGAGACATGACCAAGGGACCTACTCATGTCAGGGTTGATGTGTAAGTGGAGGGAAAGAGAAATGACCAAGGAACTTACTCACATCAGGGTTGATGTGTAAGTGGAGTGAAAGAGACATGACCAAGGGACTAACTCACATCATGGTTGATGTGTAAGTTGAGAGAAAGAGCCATGACCAAGGGACTTACTCACATCAGGGTTGATGTGTAAGTGGGGAGAAAGAGACATGACCAAGGGACCTACTCACATCAGGGTTGATGTGTAAGTGGAGAGAAAAGGACCTGACCAAGAGACTCACATCGGGGTTGATGTGTAAGTGGAGAGAAAGAGGCATGACCAAGGGACCTACTCACATCAGGGTTAATGTGTAAGTGGAGTGAAAGAGACATGACCAAGGGACTTACTGACATCAGGGTTGATGTGTAAGTGGAAAAAGAGACATTACCAAGGGATTTACTCACATCAGAGTTGATGTGTAAGTGGAGAGAAAGAGACATGACCAAGGGACTTACTCACATCAGGGTTGATGTGTAAGAGGAGAGAAATAGACATGACCAAGGGACTTACTCACATCAGGGTTGATGTGTAAGTGGAGAGAAAGAGACATGACCAAGGGACTTACTCACATCAGGGTTGATGTGTAAGTGGAGAGAAAGAGACATGACCAAGGGACTAACTCGCACTCACACCAGGGTTGATGTGTAAGTGAAGAGAAAGAGACATGACCAAGGGACCTACTCACATCACGGTTGATGTGTAAGTGGAGAGAAAGAGACATTTCCAAGGGACCAACTCACATCAGGGTTGATGTGTAAGTGGAGAGAAAGAGACATGACCAAGGGACCTACTCACATCAGGATTGATGTGTAAGTGAAGAGAAAGAGGCCTGACCAAGGGACTAACTCACATCAGGGATGATGTGTAATTAGAGAGAAAGAGACCTGACCAAGAGACTTACTCACATCAGGGTTGATGTTTAAGTGGAGAGAAAGAGACATGACCAAGGGACCTACTCACATCAGGGTTGATGTGTAAGTGAAGAGAATGAGACATGACCAAGGGACTTACTCACATCAGGGTTGATGTGTAAGTGAAGCGAAAGAGACATGACCAAGGGACTTACTCACATCAGGGTTGATGTGTAAGTGGAGAGAAAGAGACATGACCAAGGGACTTACTCACATCAGGGTTGATGTGTAAGTGGAGAGAAATAGACATGACCAAGGGACTTACTCACATCAGGGTTGATGTGTAAGTTGAGAGAAAGAGACATGACTTAAGGACTTACTCACATCAGGGTTGATGTGTAAGTAGAGAGAAAGAGACCTGGCCAAGGGACTTACGCACATCTGGTTTGATGTGTAAGTGGAGAGAAAGAGACATGACCAAGGGACTTACTCACATCAGGGTTGATGTGTAAGTTGAGAGAAAGAGACATGACCAAGGGACTATCTCACATCAGGGTTGTTGTGTTAGTGGAGAGAAGATAACATTACCAAGGAGTGGAGAAAAAGAGGCCTGACCAAGGGACTAACTCGCACTCACACCAGGGTTGATGTGTAAGTGAAGAGAAAGAGACATGACCAAGGGACCTACTCACATCAGGGTTGATGTGTAAGTGGAGAGAAAGAGACATTTCCAAGGGATTTCTCACATCAGGGTTGATGTGTAAGTGGAGAGAAAGAGACATGACCAAGGGACCTACTCACATCAGGGTTGATGTGTAAGTGGAGAGAAAGAGACATGACCAAGGGACTTACTCACATCAGGGTTGATGTGTAAATGTAGAGAAAGAGACATGACCAAGGGACCTACTCACATCAGGGTTGATGTGTAATTTGAGAGAAAGAGACATGACCAAGGGACCTACTCATGTCAGGGTTGATGTGTAAGTGGAGGGAAAGAGAAATGACCAAGGAACTTACTCACATCAGGGTTGATGTGTAAGTGGAGTGAAAGAGACATGACCAAGGGACTAACTCACATCATGGTTGATGTGTAAGTTGAGAGAAAGAGCCATGACCAAGGGACTTACTCACATCAGGGTTGATGTGTAAGTGGGGAGAAAGAGACATGACCAAGGGACCTACTCACATCAGGGTTGATGTGTAAGTGGAGAGAAAAGGACCTGACCAAGAGACTCACATCGGGGTTGATGTGTAAGTGGAGAGAAAGAGGCATGACCAAGGGACCTACTCACATCAGGGTTAATGTGTAAGTGGAGTGAAAGAGACATGACCAAGGGACTTACTGACATCAGGGTTGATGTGTAAGTGGAAAAAGAGACATTACCAAGGGATTTACTCACATCAGAGTTGATGTGTAAGTGGAGAGAAAGAGACCTGACCAAGGGACTTACTCACATCTGGTTTGATGTGTAAGTGGAGAGAAAGAGACATGACCAACAGACTTACTCACATCAGGGTTGATGTGTAAATGTAGAGAAAGAGACATGACCAAGGGACCTACTCACATCAGCGTTGATGTGTAATTTGAGAGAAAGAGACCTGACCAAGGGACTTACTCACATCAGGGTTGATGTGTAATTTAAGAGAAAGTGACATGACCAAGGGACTAACTCGCACTCACACCAGGGTTGATGTGTAAGTTGAGAGAAAGAGACATGACCAAGGGACTTACATCAGGGTTGATGTGTAAGCAGAGAGAAAGAGACATGACCAAGGGACTAACTCACATCAGTGTTGATGTGTAAGTGAAGAGAAAGAGGCCTGACCAAGGGACTTACTCACATCAGGGTTGATGTGTAAGTGGAGAAAGAGACATTACCAAGGGATTTACTCACATCAGAGTTGATGTGTAAGTGGAGAGAAAGAGACCTGACCAAGGGACTTACTCACATCTGGTTTGATGTGTAAGTGGAGAGAAAGAGACATGACCAACAGACTTACTCACATCAGGGTTGATGTGTAAGTGGAGGGAAAGAGAAATGACCAAGGGACTTACTCACATCAGGGTTGATGTGTAAATGTAGAGAAAGAGACATGACCAAGGGACCTACTCACATCAGCGTTGATGTGTAATTTGAGAGAAAGAGACCTGACCAAGGGACTTACTCACATCAGGGTTGATGTGTAATTTGAGAGAAAGTGACATGACCAAGGGACTAACTCGCACTCACACCAGGGTTGATGTGTAAGTTGAGAGAAAGAGACATGACCAAGGGACTTACATCAGGGTTGATGTGTAAGCGGAGAGAAAGAGACATGACCAAGGGACTTTCTCACATCAGGGTTGATGTGTAAGTGGAGAGAAAGAGACATGACCAAGGGACCTACTCACATCAGGGTTGATGTGTAAGTGGAGAGAAAGAGACATGACCAAGGGACCTACTCATGTCAGGGTTGATGTGTAAGTGGAGGGAAAGAGAAATGACCAAGGGACTTACTCACATCAGGGTTGATGTGTAAGTGGAGTGAAAGAGACATGACCAAGGGACTAACTCACATCATGGTTGATGTGTAAGTTGAGAGAAAGAGCCATGACCAAGGGACTTACTCACATCAGGGTTGATGTGTAAGTGGGGAGAAAGAAACATGACCAAGGGACCTACTCACATCAGGGTTGATGTGTAAGTGGAGAGAAAGAGACATGACCAAGGGACTTACATCAGGGTTGATGTGTAAGTGGAGAGAAAGAGGCATGACCAAGGGACCTACTCACATCAGGGTTGATGTGTAAGTGGAGTGAAAGAGACATGACCAAGGGACTTACTGACATCAGGGTTGATGTGTAAGTGGAGAAAGAGACATTACCAAGGGATTTACTCACATCAGAGTTGATGTGTAAGTGGAGAGAAAGAGACCTGACCAAGGGACTTACTCACATCTGGTTTGATGTGTAAGTGGAGAGAAAGAGACATGACCAACAGACTTACTCACATCAGGGTTGATGTGTAAATGTAGAGAAAGAGACATGACCAAGGGACCTACTCACATCAGCGTTGATGTGTAATTTGAGAGAAAGAGACCTGACCAAGGGACTTACTCACATCAGGGTTGATGTGTAATTTGAGAGAAAGTGACATGACCAAGGGACTAACTCGCACTCACACCAGGGTTGATGTGTAAGTTGAGAGAAAGAGACATGACCAAGGGACTTACATCAGGGTTGATGTGTAAGCGGAGAGAAAGAGACATGACCAAGGGACTTTCTCACATCAGGGTTGATGTGTAAGTGGAGAGAAAGAGACATGACCAAGGGACCTACTCACATCAGGGTTGATGTGTAAGTGGAGAGAAAGAGACATGACCAAGGGACCTACTCATGTCAGGGTTGATGTGTAAGTGGAGGGAAAGAGAAATGACCAAGGGACTTACTCACATCAGGGTTGATGTGTAAGTGGAGTGAAAGAGACATGACCAAGGGACTAACTCACATCATGGTTGATGTGTAAGTTGAGAGAAAGAGCCATGACCAAGGGACTTACTCACATCAGGGTTGATGTGTAAGTGGGGAGAAAGAAACATGACCAAGGGACCTACTCACATCAGGGTTGATGTGTAAGTGGAGAGAAAGAGACATGACCAAGGGACTTACATCAGGGTTGATGTGTAAGTGGAGAGAAAGAGGCATGACCAAGGGACCTACTCACATCAGGGTTGATGTGTAAGTGGAGTGAAAGAGACATGACCAAGGGACTTACTGACATCAGGGTTGATGTGTAAGTGGAGAAAGAGACATTACCAAGGGATTTACTCACATCAGAGTTGATGTGTAAGTGGAGAGAAAGAGACCTGACCAAGGGACTTACTCACATCTGGTTTGATGTGTAAGTGGAGAGAAAGAGACATGACCAACAGACTTACTCACATCAGGGTTGATGTGTAAATGTAGAGAAAGAGACATGACCAAGGGACCTACTCACATCAGCGTTGATGTGTAATTTGAGAGAAAGAGACCTGACCAAGGGACTTACTCACATCAGGGTTGATGTGTAATTTGAGAGAAAGTGACATGACCAAGGGACTAACTCGCACTCACACCAGGGTTGATGTGTAAGTTGAGAGAAAGAGACATGACCAAGGGACTTACATCAGGGTTGATGTGTAAGCAGAGAGAAAGAGACATGACCAAGGGACTAACTCACATCAGTGTTGATGTGTAAGTGAAGAGAAAGAGGCCTGACCAAGGGACTTACTCACATCAGGGTTGATGTGTAAGTGGAGAAAGAGACATTACCAAGGGATTTACTCACATCAGAGTTGATGTGTAAGTGGAGAGAAAGAGACCTGACCAAGGGACTTACTCACATCTGGTTTGATGTGTAAGTGGAGAGAAAGATACATGACCAACAGACTTACTCACATCAGGGTTGATGTGTAAGTGGAGGGAAAGAGAAATGACCAAGGGACTTACTCACATCAGGGTTGATGTGTAAATGTAGAGAAAGAGACATGACCAAGGGACCTACTCACATCAGCGTTGATGTGTAATTTGAGAGAAAGAGACCTGACCAAGGGACTTACTCACATCAGGGTTGATGTGTAATTTGAGAGAAAGTGACATGACCAAGGGACTAACTCGCACTCACACCAGGGTTGATGTGTAAGTTGAGAGAAAGAGACATGACCAAGGGACTTACATCAGGGTTGATGTGTAAGCGGAGAGAAAGAGACATGACCAAGGGACTAACTCACATCAGTGTTGATGTGTAAGTGAAGAGAAAGAGGCCTGACCAAGGGACTTACTCACATCAGGGTTGATGTGTAAGTGAAGAGAAAGAGGCATGACCAAGGGACTTACGCACATCAGGGTTGATGTGAAAGTGGAGAGAAAGAGACATGACCAACAGACTTACTCACATCAGGGTTGATGTGTAAGTGGAGGGAAAGAGAAATGACCAAGGGACTTACTCACATCAGGGTTGATGTGTAAATGTAGAGAAAGAGACATGACCAAGGGACCTACTCACATCAGCGTTGATGTGTAATTTGAGAGAAAGAGACCTGACCAAGGGACTTACTCACATCAGGGTTGATGTGTAATTTGAGAGAAAGTGACATGACCAAGGGACTAACTCGCACTCACACCAGGGTTGATGTGTAAGTTGAGAGAAAGAGACATGACCAAGGGACTTACATCAGGGTTGATGTGTAAGCGGAGAGAAAGAGACATGACCAAGGGACTAACTCACATCAGTGTTGATGTGTAAGTGAAGAGAAAGAGGCCTGACCAAGGGACTTACTCACATCAGGGTTGATGTGTAAGTGAAGAGAAAGAGGCATGACCAAGGGACTTACGCACATCAGGGTTGATGTGAAAGTGGAGAGAAAGAGAAATGACCAACAGACTTACTCACATCAGGGTTGATGTGTAAGTGGAGGGAAAGAGGCACGACCAAGGGACTTACTCACATCGGGGTTGATGTATAAGTGTAGCGAAAGAGACATGACCAAGGGACTTACTCACATCAGGGTTGATGTGTAAGAGGAGAGAAATAGACATGACCAAGGGACTTACTCACATCAGGGTTGATGTGTAAGTGGAGAGAAAGAGACATGACCAAGGGACTAACTCGCACTCACACCAGGGTTGATGTGTAAGTGAAGAGAAAGAGACATGACCAAGGGACCTACTCACATCAGGGTTGATGTGTAAGTGGAGAGAAAGAGACATTTCCAAGGGACCAACTCACATCAGGGTTGATGTGTAAGTGGAGAGAAAGAGACATGACCAAGGGACCTACTCACATCAGGATTGATGTGTAAGTGAAGAGAAAGAGGCCTGACCAAGGGACTAACTCACATCAGGGTTGATGTGTAATTAGAGAGAAAGAGACCTGACCAAGAGACTTACTCACATCAGGGTTGATGTGTAAGTGGAGAGAAAGAGACATGACCAAGGGACCTACTCACATCAGGGTTGATGTGTAAGTGAAGAGAATGAGACATGACCAAGGGACTTACTCACATCAGGGTTGATGTGTAAGTGAAGAGAAAGAGACATGACCAAGGGACTTACTCACATCAGGGTTGATGTGTAAGTGGAGAGAAAGAGACATGACCAAGGGACTTACTCACATCAGGGTTGATGTGTAAGTGGAGAGAAATAGACATGACCAAGGGACTTACTCACATCAGGGTTGATGTGTAAGTTGAGAGAAAGAGACATGACTTAAGGACTTACTCACATCAGGGTTGATGTGTAAGTGGAGAGAAAGAGACCTGGCCAAGGGACTTACGCACATCTGGTTTGATGTGTAAGTGGAGAGAAAGAGACATGACCAAGGGACTTACTCACATCAGGGTTAATGTGTAAGTTGAGAGAAAGAGACATGACCAAGGGACTATCTCACATCAGGGTTGTTGTGTTAGTGGAGAGAAGATAACATTACCAAGGAGTGGAGAAAAAGAGGCCTGACCAAGGGACTAACTCGCACTCACACCAGGGTTGATGTTTAAGTGAAGAGAAAGAGACATGACCAAGGGACCTACTCACGTCAGGGTTAATGTGTAAGTGGAGTGAAAGAGACATGACCAAGGGACTAACTCACATCATGGTTGATGTGTAAGTTGAGAGAAAGAGCCATGACCAAGGGACTTACTCACATCAGGGTTGATGTGTAAGTGGGGAGAAAGAGACATGACCAAGGGACCTACTCACATCAGGGTTGATGTGTAAGTGGAGAGAAAAGGACCTGACCAAGAGACTTACATCAGGGTTGATGTGTAAGTGGAGAGAAAGAGACATGACCAAGGGACTTACATCAGGGTTGATGTGTAAGTGGAGAGAAAGAGGCATGACCAAGGGACCTACTCACATCAGGGTTGATGTGTAAGTGGAGTGAAAGAGACATGACCAAGGGACTTACTGACATCAGGGTTGATGTGTAAGTGGAGAAAGAGACATTACCAAGGGATTTACTCACATCAGAGTTGATGTGTAAGTGGAGAGAAAGAGACCTGACCAAGGGACTTACTCACATCTGGTTTGATGTGTAAGTGGAGAGAAAGAGACATGACCAACAGACTTACTCACATCAGGGTTGATGTGTAAATGTAGAGAAAGAGACATGACCAAGGGACCTACTCACATCAGCGTTGATGTGTAATTTGAGAGAAAGAGACCTGACCAAGGGACTTACTCACATCAGGGTTGATGTGTAATTTGAGAGAAAGTGACATGACCAAGGGACTAACTCGCACTCACACCAGGGTTGATGTGTAAGTTGAGAGAAAGAGACATGACCAAGGGACTTACATCAGGGTTGATGTGTAAGCGGAGAGAAAGAGACATGACCAAGGGACTAACTCACATCAGTGTTGATGTGTAAGTGAAGAGAAAGAGGCCTGACCAAGGGACTTACTCACATCAGGGTTGATGTGTAAGTGAAGAGAAAGAGGCATGACCAAGGGACTTACGCCCATCAGGGTTGATGTGAAAGTGGAGAGAAAGAGACATGACTAAGGGACTAACTCACATCAGGGTTGATGTGTAAGTGGAGGGAAAGAGGCACGACCAAGGGACTTACTCACATCGGGGTTGATGTATAAGTGTAGCGAAAGAGACATGACCAAGGGACTAACTCACATCAGGGTTGATGTGTAAGTGGAGAAAAAGAGAAATGACCAACAGACTTACTCACATCAGGGTTGATGTGTAAGTGGAGGGAAAGAGGCACGACCAAGGGACTTACTCACATCGGGGTTGATGTATAAGTGTAGCGAAAGAGACATGACCAAGGGACTTACTCACATCAGGGTTGATGTGTAAGAGGAGAGAAATAGACATGACCAAGGGACTTACTCACATCAGGGTTGATGTGTAAGTGGAGAGAAAGAGACATGACCAAGGGACTAACTCGCACTCACACCAGGGTTGATGTGTAAGTGAAGAGAAAGAGACATGACCAAGGGACCTACTCACATCAGGGTTGATGTGTAAGTGGAGAGAAAGAGACATTTCCAAGGGACCAACTCACATCAGGGTTGATGTGTAAGTGGAGAGAAAGAGACATGACCAAGGGACCTACTCACATCAGGATTGATGTGTAAGTGAAGAGAAAGAGGCCTGACCAAGGGACTAACTCACATCAGGGTTGATGTGTAAGTGAAGAGAAAGAGGCCTGACCAAGGGACTTACTCACATCAGGGTTGATGTGTAAGTGAAGAGAAAGATGCATGACCAAGGGACTTACGCCCATCAGGGTTGATGTGAAAGTGGAGAGAAAGAGACATGACTAAGGGACTAACTCACATCAGGGTTGATGTGTAAGTGGAGGGAAAGAGGCACGACCAAGGGACTTACTCACATCGGGGTTGATGTATAAGTGTAGCGAAAGAGACATGACCAAGGGACTAACTCACATCAGGGTTGATGTGTAAGTGGAGAAAAAGAGACATGACCAAGGGACTTACTCACATCAGGGTTGATGTGTAAGTGGAGAGAAAGAGACATGACCAAGGGACTTACTCACATCAGGGTTGATGTGTAAGTGGAGTGAAAGAGACATGACCAAGGGACTAACTCACATCAGGGTTGATGTGTAAGTGGAGGGAAAGAGACATGACCAAGGGACTTACTCACATCAGGGTTGATGTGTAAGTGGAGTGAAAGAGACATTACCAAGGGACTTACTCACATCAGGGTTGATGTGTAAGTGTAGAGAAAGAGACATGACTAAGGGACTAACTCACATCTATTCATTTCAGAGATTACCCAATTCATATACATTTGCACGTATCTTTTGCGTTTTTATTTCATTCATGTATCTATAGTTAGACCTACATGTATAATTAAAGTAATTTTTACTGTGTAAACTAATTTATACATGCATACCTCCATTCAAGAATGTTGTAATATACCAGTATGTAAATATTCTTCTTTACAGTCAGGCCTGATAAAAACCCCATTTAAATCGGTTTCCAGATTTTTTCATTTTTTATTTTTCCCCGATTTTTTTCTTCTTCCCGATTTAAAAAAAAAAAAAAAAAAAAAAAAATGAGTTTTACCAGATTTTTTTATCTTCTTCCCTCTTTTATCCTGATTTTACCAATTTCCCCGTTATTTTCTCTAATCTTCCCTATTTGGCCGTATTTTTTCCCAATTTTCTTACTCGAAAGGGGGGAATGTTGTTAGATGCCTTTTTTTCCCCCGCGAATCCTATTCTCTTTTTTTTTACTCAAGGGGGGAGTGGTTGAGGGGAAATTAAAAAAACTTTTTTTTTTTTTTAGTGCTCACTATCACCCCTGTACAGTTAACATTAGTTTTTATGTCAATGGTTCAGACACCAATAAATATCTTCTCACAACTCTAGAAGTCAAAACTTTCATAGATGTGTGTATACCATTTGGATGTTTCATACATGTATAATATCTTTATGTTGTAATATTCATCTCTATAGTTTACTGAAACTAGATATCAAATTAGCACCAAAAAAAAAATCATATGTTTTGTGTCCATAAATTTCACAATTTCAGGATATTTGGGAGTTAGTTTGTTCCTGCACAGTCAGCATGAGCTGATCTTACTATTGATCAACACGATACAGAAAGATCTGAATAGCACTAATGTGCTTGATGTGTGTGGAGGATTGACAGCATGTGGTAATCTTATTGGAGCTGAGATGGTTCCTGTTGTTCTTCCACTTATAGAGCAAAACTTACAACACCCACAGTGAGTTTAATGTTCGTTTCTTTCCACTTATAGAGCAAAACTTACAACACCCACATTGAGTTTAATGTTCCACTTATAGAGCAAAACTTACAACACCCACAGTGAGTTGAATGTTCAGTTTCCACTTATAGAGCAAAACTTACAACACCCACAGTGAGTTGAATGTTCAGTTTCTTTCCACTTATAGAGCAAAACTTACAACACCCACAGTGAGTTTAATGTTCCACTTATAGAGCAAAACTTACAACACCCACAGTGATTTGAATGTTCAGTTTCCACTTATAGAGCAAAACTTTCAACACCCACAGTGAGTTGAATGTTCAGTTTCTTTCCACTTATAGTGCAAAACTTACAACACCCACAGTGAGTTTAATGTTCCACTTATAGAGCAAAACTTACAACACTCACAGTGAGTTGAATGTTCAGTTTCTTTCCACTTAAAGAGCAAAACTTACAACACCCACATTGAGTTGAATGTTCAGTTTCCACTAGTAGAGCAAAACTTACAACACCCACAGTGAGTTGAATGTTCAGTTTCCACTTATAGAGCAAAGCTTACAACACCCACAGTGAGTTGAATGTTCAGTTTCCACTTATAGAGCAAAACTTACAACACCCACAGTGAGTTAAATGTTCGGTCTACCACTTGTAGAGCAAAACTTACAACACCCACAGTGAGTGTAATGTTCAGTTTCCACTTATAGAGCAAAACTTACAACACCCACAGTGAGTTTAATGTTCAGTTTCTTTCCACTTATAGAGCAAAACTTACAACACCCACAGTGAGTTTAATGTTCAGTTTCTTTCCACTTATAGAGCAAAACTTACAACACCCACAGTGAGTTTAATGTTCCACTTATAGAGCAAAACTTACAACACCCACAGTGATTTGAATGTTCAGTTTCCACTTATAGAGCAAAACTTTCAACACCCACAGTGAGTTGAATGTTCAGTTTCTTTCCACTTATAGTGCAAAACTTACAACACCCACAGTGAGTTTAATGTTCCACTTATAGAGCAAAACTTACAACACTCACAGTGAGTTGAATGTTCAGTTTCTTTCCACTTATAGAGCAAAACTTACAACACCCACATTGAATTGAATGTTCAGTTTCCACTTATAGAGCAAAACTTACAACACCCACAGTGAGTTGAATGTTCAGTTTCCACTTATAGAGCAAAACTTACAACACCCACAGTGAGTTAAATGTTCAGTCTACCACTTATAGAGCAAAACTTACAACACCCACAGTGAGTTGAATGTTCAGTTTCCACTTATAGAGCAAAATTTACAACACCCACAGTGAGTTTAATGTTCAGTTTCTTTCCACTTATATAGCAAAACTTACAACACCCACATTGAATTGAATGTTCAGTTTCCACTTATAGAGCAAAACTTACAACACCCACAGTGAGTTGAATGTTCAGTTTCCACTTATAGAGCAAAACTTACAACACCCACAGTGAGTTTAATGTTCAGTTTCCACTTATAGAGCAAAACTTACAACACCCACAGTGAGTTGAATGTTCAGTTTCTTTCCACTTATAGAGCAAAACTTACAACACCCACAGTGAGTTGAATGTTCAGTTTCCACTTATAGAGCAAAACTTACAACACCCACAGTGAGTTTAATGTTCAGTTTCTTTCCACTTATAGAGCAAAACTTACAACACCCACAGTGAGTTTAATGTTTAGTTTCTTTGACACAGACTTAGTCTTCTTTGGTTTACTGAAGGAGCTTATTCTAAAATCAGGCTTTTTGTCTTTTTGTAGCAATGGTTAAATGGGTACTCTAAATAAATGTAGCTCTGTAGGCTTTCAGTGTTATTGAAATTGAATGGAGTATCCAGAGTGAATGATATTACATCCTGTAGTAGATTATTAAGTGCAATGGGTATGGCAGAGCTGCCAACTAGTACGAATGTCCCGTTATTGGTATGGAAATTAACCATTATTACTGAAGTACGGAATGTTGTCTAAATTTACGGATTACACGACCCTCCCCAAAAAAGTATTAAAAAAAAATAATAAATAAATGAATAGTCTAAATAAATAAATAAATAGAATAAAAAATCAACCTGAGCAGCGCCATCTCTGTGAGTATTCCCTAATTGAAAAGCCAATTTTTCATGGAAGACTGATGTGTTACGATGACTCAAAAATCAATATTTAGCCATTTTGTGAGAGTAAAATCAACCCCCTCCCCCCCCCCCCCCCCCAAAAAAAAAGGCTAGGTATTATTTTTACAAAATTTTGTTTTTGTCTTGGCGTCCACGTAGTGTTTTAGTGCCGCTTTTTTAGATTCATGGCGCTTCATAGGAAATTACTGATTTTGATCCTTGTGATTACTGATTTTGTGTTCTGGAGGTTGGCAGCTCTGGTAAAAGTGATGATATTATTTACAATGGTTACTGTTATTTTTTAGAGCGCTTTTCCAGTCACAGGTAACCAATTATGTTTGACAGTGTAATGTAACCTGGTCATTGGATTCAATTACATTACCTTGGTGCATAATTTTACTAGCTGGGGAGCATCCCAATCAGTGGCCATTTTACAATTTGGCTCTTGCTCAACAACTTCATAGATAAAGTAATAAGGACATAAATGCCATTCCAGAGCTCAAACCTGTGAACTTTATATCTTATGTCAAGTACTCAAGCCATGTGACTTTGACAACTGTGCAATAGATTAACATTCACAATATTATTCTACATTTGACATCCATAGAATTTGATAGAGTAAAAGGAGTAAATTAGCTGTAGACACCATTTATTTTGAATTATTCCCAACTATAATAACTAGCTGTACATGTATCATGTTATTGATTTATGCTTTCAGGAAAGAAAATTGCATTATCATATTTGCTGTACATGACAACCCCTGCTGTGTATATTCATATGAATATCCATAGGGAATAATACACAGTGAGGGCATAAGTAAGAATTACCCCCAGAAGGTACTGGGTGTGGGTAATTTTACTAATGCCCGAACAAAATGGTGTGTATTATTTGTTTTATAAGATGATGTTTTATTTTTTTTATAAAATGATGTTTTATAACTTAATTCTACTAATGACTGGTCATTAGCATTTACTAATGACCGGTCATTAGTAAAATTATGTGTTAGACAAAATAAATGCCTGGTCACGTGTCGCTCTCAACCAATCATTTGATTAGGATCCGTTTCATCATTTTATAAATCTTAATAATTGGGCGTGATCATTTATGTCCTTATTTCTAACTTCTAACAGTGAAAGTGTAAGGAGGAAAGCAGTGTTAGTACTCCACAGCTTTGTGCTGAAGTGTCCACATCTGATATGTCACATGAAAGAACATTTGCAACAGGCTTTGTGTGATAGATCACCTGGAGTCATGACTGCTGCTTTACATGTCTATCAAGCACTCATCAAGGTAACCTATACAGTGCCTCCCAGATAAACGAAACTGAGAATTATCGATGTTTTATCATAACTTAGTCACATTTATAATTAATAAATGACACATATTTGGAAAGCTTAGATCCTCCTCTTTCATTTGATGCAAATCATATGAAACATATTTCATGCATGAGTGATTAAAATGAATTTGAAGAGAGGAAACCAAAAAGTCATTTGGCGGACGGTATCTGAATTTCAAAGAGAAAATCACATTTCTCTAGAGTTGAGTCTGCCCTTTCATATGACACCTCAATCGGTTTGTTTAAAGTAGTGCTTGCATTTCCATAATTTCATCAAACGAATTTGTTTTCACCGGCTGCCTGCCATAGCAACAAGCAGAATTGACAAAAGACTTAACTTCGTTTTGTTGACAATCAGCCATGCATAAAGTCTTTCGTCTACGGCTGATTGTCAACGTTTGTTGTTACGGCAGGCAGCCAGTGAAAACGAATTCGTTTAATGAAAAGTAGTAATAGAAGTTGTTGTAGTAGTAGTAGTAGTAGTAGTAGAAGTAGCAGTAGTAGCGGTCATACTTATTGTCGCAGTTGTAGTAAGAGCAAGAGTAGTAGTTTTAATAGTAGTAGCAGTAGGTCGTATAAGTAGCAATCGAAATCTTTCCAGTTTTTAATCATGTGAATTATTATTTGAATCTTTATTGTAGTTGACATTGTAAAGAGTATTTCGTTAAACAAAAAAAATGCATGAATTATTGCGGGGAGACGGACTACATGTAGTTAGAATTTTACTTATCATCTAACATCAGAAGTGATTTTTTTTAAAAGAGGAATCATAAAATGGCTGACTTTTGTCATAAACATGTGTATACAAGTTGAACATATACCAGTAAACAAAATTATTTTGAAAAAAAATTATTTATGGATTTACATTTTAATGTTGACATTTGTATTACTTATACCAAACCGTATAATTTATTGAACACATTTTTTGTTTTCTGGATGTGTCAGTGACTATTCAGTAATTGTCAGGGCATATAAAATTGTATTTCTTATCATTAAATGCATTGGCTTTGGTTAACAGGAAAACACAGAGCATCACAGGTCTTTGGTACGTCCCCTAACCAGTATTCTTAAGCAGATTGTGCAGAGAAAATTGTCCCTGGAATATGAGTTTCGAGGCACACCTGCTCCTTGGTTGCAGATTCAAATCCTGAGGATGCTTGCAAAACTCGGGCTCAATGATCCGAAGTAAGCTTCTTTTAATCTGTTATTCCGATGGACTCAACTACTATAATCCAATCCAGTCTAGGCCTATAAATCAGAGGCACTGATGAGCTGCTGAGTATGCCATTCATGATTCACCTGGGAAAGACTGGGGTATTGGCTAGTTGTAAGCAATGTAGAATACACTGTAGCAAATATGTCTTTCATTGGGTTTTGAAAATTGAAAACGGGTCACATGAGCAAAAATTCTTGGGAAGACTGTTCCATAATAAACTTATGTCACTCATACACAAATATTTGATCATTAGCTGCCAAGTTGCCAGGCTGTAAACAAACATGTATAGGAGAAAATACAGTGGACTTGCTTCCACTGTATGTACTCTGTGGCAATCTTGAGTTTGACTGTATGTTGTAAGCTTCCTCTAAGAGATTTTTCCAAGACATACACTCTCGATAATCCAAATTTAGCTCATGGTAAGACGTGTGTATATATGTAGACTTACCAAAAGTAACCTTCAAAGAGATACTTCTCATACTTTAGGGTTTGACTAGCCACGGTAAGCTCCCTATGTTTAATATTTCAAAGTAAACTTCAATGTTACTATCAAGATTTAGGATTTTAATGATCCAGTAGAAGTTTTGGCTATCTAAGTACTCTGTTCACTTATCAGCAAGCTCAGTCATTTTATTTCTAATAATTAATTCTGATACTTAAAATTTTAATAATCCAGAGTAAACTTGTCTGAGAGATACCTTCTAGATTTAGACTTGAAATAATCCGAAATAATACTCTTAAAAACAGATTATTCATAATTTGTACACCAAGGACTTTTCATTCTGAAAGGTATATATTTCTTTAAAGCCACTGACAGAGAAAAGGTGGTAGTTATAAAATGAAAATTGTAATGGAATTTATTAACTGCTGTAAATAAAGCATTTTCTTGCTCACTATATTGCAGAACAAGTCTAATGATGTATGATGTCCTTGAGGAGGTCTTGGATTCATCCAACACTCTGTCACTGATATCTTGTGGTAAGACTGAGCATCTATTTGTTTACAGCATGTAAGAGATATGTTTATAATTGTGTAGATCGATCACTATTATTTGTAGTACTGTATGTAATATGCTGGCTAAACAGGATGTGAAACTATTTTGTAAAGTTTATTGTAGATACATACACACACACTCACACACACACACACACACGCACACAATACAGAAGTCTTATTTTACAATGATAGCTGTAGAGGTATGTGTTAATGATTTGTGAGCAAATATTGCTTTTCTTTCACAATCTTGTTTTTTGTCATCTCTGTATCAGTTGGTGTGTCCCATGTATGAGAGTTTGGGATGATGTATTCGTCTTCAAGTGATTTTGGAAGTTGATATTTGTATATGTACTTTATAATGTAGATTCCTAGTTCTTTTCCAGTTGATTCTGCCTTGAGGCTCTGCTCAACATATAAAATGTGTAACTTCTTACTTGGCTGTTTGTATGAGAAAAGGGTATGGCCTCCAATTTTTTTCAGCAGCATATTTTCAAGGTACGTAGTCCTCCTATAAATTGTGCAGCGAGGTCCCCTGTACACGTTGATACCGAACAACCTTTTACACCACTCCATGTCTCAAGAACCTGCTGTGCCCATTGGTGCCCATGTAACACCTATTTATGTCATCCAAATAAGTAGGAACCTGTCAATAATGAAAGAGTAATTTCGTGATTGGTTTCAATTATTGCAGGTGTCCAGTATGAGTGCATCATGACCATTGCAAACATCCATCCCAAACTTAGTCTGTTGAAGAAGACTTCTATCTGTATCACTAGGTTCCTGAAGTCACAAAGCAATAATCTCAGGTACCTAGGTAGGTAGCCATTTCTTTATATTATTCTTTATGACAAAATTCCTGGGGGGACAAAAGCAACAATCTCAGATACCTCCATGTATGTCGGTAGTGATTTTTGTTATATTATGCAGCCCTACAGTTCCTCTTGTTATTGCTCATCTTGAGAGGAACACTATTCCTTGATGCATCCTTTTAACATCTTTGTAGGAAGTTTCAAAAGATTTGTTAATCTCCCCATAATTTGGAATGCCATACCAAGTGATATATCCAATTGCAATAGTCAAGGACTATTTAAGAGTTCACCAGATATTTATAAATGTAACTCAATAGTTCAGAGCTCCAATATATTTTAATATGTACCTACTTTTCGGCATTCCCCCTCCCCCTACCTCACACATTTTCTATATCACATATAATTGAATATCAATTAATGGCATACATGTATATAACGCCCACAACAAGAGTATTTTGTTTGTAAAGAGGAGTTACTTGACAAGGCTCCTTTGACTTTTCAATTCAATTATGAATGCATTGTCACAGTTGTTTGGATAATTGTATGTCAGTACAATTATTTGTGTAAGAATATAATGTCAACATGTTCCCTGTATTGCACTGTATATTTTTTTTTTCAAACCTGAAAATGGAAATAATCAAACAACAAACAACATTATTTATGTTGAGAAAGAAAACATTTTTTTTTTGTCCAAACCATTAGGTAGAATATCAAAATTGGGCACGTTGAAAGCCCCTACAGCACCAAAATGTATGATGCTCTTCAATACATGACAGGAATATCAGATTCATGAAAGCAAAACTATTTTCATGTACAAATTAAATTTAGATAATATCAGTATTAATAGTGACAATAATGATAATGGTGTGTGATGGTAGTGGTTGCATTTTATCCCGAGGTTTTGGGCTTCCATTACTTCCTCTTTTTCCCTTTCTTTACATGTTTTTGTAGGTGTCAATGCTTTAGGAGTCATCCATAAAGTGCATCCTGAATTCAGTAGAGAACACCAGATGACAGTTGTAGAATGCTTGGAGGATGAGGATCCTACTATTAAACAAGCAGTAGGTTTTTCTATCATTATCTACCAACCAATGTGGAATGTATGTATTCCAAACTAGGTTGTAAATAATAACGACAGTGATCACCACTCATTTAAATAATAGTAAATATGTAGAATGAGTGCATAAGGAACAAAGATGAAATTGTTGATATGTGATCTGTTGTCTCAAAACCACCAATAAAGATGTGGTCACACCGGCAAGATTCCAAGGCATCTTTTGACAAAACCATCATAAGTGCAATTTTGCTGAGATCCAAACGAAATAGTTTTAATTGCTCTAATGGATGTGGGAGAACTTGTACTTACGATGGATTTGTGACATGATGCCTAGGAATCCTTGCATAGAATTGTTCTGATTATCTGTCTTTCTTTTGATGTCCTTTCCATTGCATTGTACAAAGCTTTAATAATAATGGCTATCAAGACAGTGTCCTCGGGTACAGATAGTGTGCATCATAATTAGTATTCCCAAAATGTACATTTTCATTCACAAATCTTTGAGCAAGTTATGCTGTGACGACTGCTGTGCATATGAGCATTATGATTTGCTGAAGTTGGCAAATAAATGTCATCACGTAAAAGTACAAAACTTTGGTACAGGGCTTGTATTGTTGTACTCTGATTCAGACCCATATATATAAACTCTCAGACTTGAATTTACTGGCTGCCTGTATGTCATAGAGAACGTAGCCTTCAGTATTGTAAATGTTAATTTATGTTTACCTGACTTTATCACATCTCAAAGAAACTGATCTTTCCTTTCAGCTGCTGCAAAGTTGTGGTACAAGCTACTTACCAACCTAAAGACTGCTGTGAACCAATTTTGTAGCTCATCTATTTGTTATATTTGGATTTTAGTGTTTAATTTGGTTCAACTGGTCTTTTAAAGTTGATTATATATTGTGAAAGTAGGCTGTACTCTTGCGGAGCAAACTTTGAAGTGCTTTGTAACATCGAGGATAATTGTACTTTATTGTAATATGCTATTGGATTGGATGGGGTGATGGTTAGACTGAAGTGGGGAGAATACATGTACCTTCTACTCCTTGTTTGACTCTTCCTTTTAGATCACTGTCTAGATTACTAGTTAGTGGTATTCTCTCTTATTCTATTACAGACAATGAATCTGCTATATGAGATGTGTAGTGCAGACAACATTAGTGTGATACTGGACAAGGTATTAGATCATCTCATTTCCAGCAGTATGGAGACATTTGATCACAGTGAACACATCAACAAGATGGTGTCTTTAGCTCACCAATATCCTTTTCATTACTATTATTGTTGTTTTATGTATTTGTTTTGGAGGGGGATGAAGAAAAAGAAAATCAACGATTTTTAAGTTGTTTTTCATTAGAGACGTGCATGCTGTTTATCAATAGACGTTAGATTTAATTTCCTTAACATTGTCATACATTCCATCCGAGTATAAGGTGGTATGTAATCATCATAGTAAAGATTCTGAATCTATGTGGTACCAACATTCCTGCAAACACCATCAATAATCTCATTACTTCCATACAAATGCAGGGTGAGTATTTCTTTGTTCAATTACTATTTCCTTGTGTCATGTGTAACGTATAATTGAGGGGGATTTGAATTGTTCATTATCACAAAATAATTTTAATGATGTTTTGAGTTTGCCAGGAAATCGGTTAAAATCAATATTAAATTTTAATTCATTTGTAACATCATACATAAGTTCAAAGGGCTTTTCTTTTTATGATGAATTGGCTGCCTCTCAATAGACTTTAAACCTTTAGGAGACATAAAGCAAACACACCTGTAACAAGTTTCATACATTTAGTGTGCCACCCATTGCAGGCACTGAAAATGTACCATTAGAATATGTAGCTCTACCGTTGAATTAGTTAATTTTTTATTATAGGGAACTTAATTTCATATCTTCTTCATCTCTATGAAGAACCCAAAGAAGCAGGATTGATTTCATACCTTGTTGAAGAGATGCTCACTGTAGCCAACCAGACTCATCTTTCAGAGGATCTGATAAAACTCATAGTTTGGGTAGGTTTAAACATACCATTCCTTTATTTCATTTCCTTTGACTTATGTTATTCACTTCTACATGGCAGCATACTGTAGCAATAATAATAAAATTATGCTTAAATATTTAAATGTTTACATCAGGCAGTTTTGTAAACTCCACTTCCATCTCATTTTACTTTCTTAACACCTGTATACTGATGGCTCATTTGTTATGGTGTTTGTGGGATCACTACAAAGCCTGCTTATCTCCCACCACAGTGCTACCTGACTAGTTATTATTCTTGTCCCACAAAAGGGTTTCAGAGGTATTATCAGCCAGGCCTATATAAGGCCTGAACTTTAAATTCTGGTTCACAGATGTCAGATACACTGTATCATATGAATTATATGTTATGTCTAGATTATACCATTGCATAATATAAATATACCGGTATGTATTTCAGTTATAATTTTGAAGTCTCTAATAATAACATCCATTTTGTACTAGATTTTAGGAGAATTCAGTCACTCAGAGATGTCAACCGTCCCTGGCTCTGAAGCATTGGCTGGATTAGTTGCCCTGCTTTCCAAGACAATGTCACCTACTACCAGATGCTGTGTAGTAGCAGCTATTACCAAAGCAGTTTTGAAGAGTGGACTAGTATCCGAGAATGTCACAAAGACTGCTGTAACTCTACATGCACAAAACAATATTCATGTTAAACAGGTATATCAAACTTAGATACTGGTGTATGATTATTAGTTTTAATCCAAACGTATTAATTTTATAAATCTATTAATTAGTTTTTTAAGGATTGATGGACAAATAAAATCAAAAATATATATGAATTTTCAAATATTTTAGGGCTTGTACATGTTTTGTTATGTCCTTGAATTACACAATCAGATGTAGGCTTTAAATTAGTTTGGTTAGCAAAACAAAGTGGCATGAGAAGATGCATTCCAGAATGCACAATACATAATTGTTGAAAATTATAGTTTTATAGCATTGTGAAAGAACCCTATTTCTATGACACAGGACGAGGAACTATCTCAGTCTACTACTTTGATTAGAATTTAAATGTCAACTTACGAATTTCCATTCACTGTTTGGCCCTTTTGCATTCCGTATGCGTCTTTTCCGGCCATTACATATTGCTAAGCTCCCTTTGATACCCATGGACTGCAAAGCACACTATTATGAAAGTGGCTGCAATATCCTGACCAAAATCATAGAAACTTAAGACCAATTTAGTCATTTGCAATATGACATTTGCAATGGCATTTAGTATTATATTTCATGATGATTTTGACAGTTATGAATGTCAGTTTATTTCATATATATATACACACAAAACCATTTAATCTTTCGTTGCATTTAACTCAGGGTTCCTATGAACTTGAAGTGCTTTGCTCTGACCCAGAACTCATATCAGCATTGCCAAACATAACAAGGGATCAGGTAAAGTATTTTAATTACTTGGTTATTATATAAAAACTGTTCCAGGAACGTTATGTAGAAAAGAAAAAAGAAATTCATTATATTTTGATGTACAACAATGTGGACATTTCTCTCCAAATATGTTTCATTTAAATGACCAATTTGCCAATTTTAGAATTACATAGCTTTAATGATCCCCTATTCTAAACAGTCATATCTTTCTTCTTTTTTGTCAAATTAAAACAAATTTTATCCATTTGTTTATCTTGTTTGTGTGCTTTCACACTACCTGCTTCATTACAAGTATTCTTGAATGTTAGTTGCCAAATGAATGCAAAGGCAGTGAATTGGTTTGAAACATAATACTGCCCATTTGACTTTTGATACAAAGGAGTCTACAAGTATTTTTTTCAAAAGTTTGATGTGTTTGCAAAAATGACCCTTCTGATGCAGTTTTTTGTTTTATATATATATATATATATAGTTTGACTGGACTTTATCTTTCCTGGATGGCTATGTCTCTGAAGCCCTGGGGAATGGAGCTGCTCCTTATAAACCCAAACAACAAAGATCAGCAGAAAAACATAATAGTCCTGAAGGTATTTATGTCATGCTCTCTATATTACTTTTAATAGTGACAACCAATGGCAGTGTGTCCAAACATATCCCAAATGTCATGGTATAATTAAGAACTTCTTTTTTCTGTGACTCAAATTATAGATTCATTACAGAAGCTTTCAGTTCTAGAAACGTTTTTACCTTTGGCAAAAGTAATCTACATGTATCTGTTTTGTTTGTGGAAGTGAAATTGGATTCATTCCCTGAATGTACAGAATAGTGTTTATATAGTATTGACCATTTTCATCATAGATTCATCTTCTACTTAATTGAACAAAGAGGTATAGATCCTTGAAGTGGTAACATCTCATATGAAACGTATGAACAAAGTATTGAAATACAAGATGTATCTGATGGATGGAAAAATCTAAATTACTGTAATTGCTTAAAAATAAATTCCATACAGCTGTATCATGAATTCAGTTCATGTATAATTGTTTATGGATTTTTGTAATTAATACAATTTCTACCCTAAAGCCAAACATTGTTTTGTCAGTTATTCATTTAGCAAAATGAATATAAAGAGTAAAGAAGGGATTGCAAAAATACAGGAACTGTGACAGATTTGTTGTACTGAGCGAGCTGGGAAGATTCACCGGTAATTAGCTCAATATACTTGTTAATTGCTTGCAGCGAGAAGCCATTGCGGTCCTTTATCATTATTTGCTGACATCTTTTAGCTTAATTTAAGTTAACAGATTATTTCAATTCATTTTCAATTTATTACAACAAATCATTACAAATCAATTTTAAACATTCACATTAATTTAGGAATATATATGAGAAACAGAGGGGTCCACTAGAAAGCAATGCTTGTACAATTGTGGACCCCTCAAATGATACTTATGAAAAATGAGTAATTAAATTCACAAGTTTGTAACTACAAAAGGAAGTACAAAAAAGGGGGATGCCAACAGAGACGAGAACGGGACAAGAAAGTGCTTTACATGACAAAGATAGGAGAACACGGTCAAAACACAAGAAGTAGACAATGCCGAAAAAGAAGTGAGATATCTGGGGTACAGAAAATAATACAAAAGGATGAGCTGCATGTGGGATTGAGAAGAAGATGAGGAAAACAAAATGCGTATTAGACAGGAAATAGGCATGAGAGGGCACAATATAATATGTTATATAATGTGGGACTAAAAAAAAACCTTTCTTTTGGGGTCTCTGGCTTTTGACTAATGAAATTCTCTGTTGGACTTTTTTTTTTCAAACTAAATCACAAATCAACCAATTTAAAAAAAAATCTGATGTAATTTTAACATCCTTTTCACTGAATATGTTTATTTCTTGTAGTAATGAGGCCATTTCTGTCTGGTCTAAACTTCAGCCCATATGCCTTAAACTCTGCTTCTGTGATGACACCAACTGAATCTTCTAGCTCTGTTACCCTTAACAACCAAGAGGCTGCCAGTGTTTCATGGTCTCCATCTCAATCACTTAGCTCTGATGCTACTGGAAGCAGTATCGATGTAGAGTTAGCAACAAGGTACTGCTATTTAGAAAAAAATATGTATACATGTCCATATGTAGTATTGGTAGTATTGGTATGAATATTCCAAGACATTTCTTGATATTCTGTATTCAGCAGATCTCTTTCAGCATGTGAAAGGATCTACTCACCGGGCTGGGCATACACTAGATCTTTTGATTTCCAGGAAGGAGGACGACAACTTTGTTCTCAATACTGATATAATTTCTGGATTACCATCTGATCATTTAGCTGTTTCCTGTACCCTCAACTTTGATCGTCCTGCACCAACTAAGAAGCGAATTGCATGCAGGAAGTTTCGGAGCATTGACCTGGATCAACTCCGGAATGACATCCAGAACTCATCTCTTGCAGCAACAAATGACACAAATGCATCTGATATGGCGGACAGATACAACTTGGTGCTCAAAGATTTACTTGACAAACATGCACCTGAAAACCTGACACTAATCTCACTCAGGCCGAACGCTCCTTGGTATAACGAGACGGTCCGCGAAGCTAAGCGGATGAGACGGCGTGCTGAGCGCAAATCTGCCAAATCTGGCCTTGAGATTGACAAACAGATTTACGACGTGCAATGTAAATCTTACAATGATATCCTGTGTGCTTCGAAATCGCAATATCTAACGAATGAGATAGCACAGAGTGACACTAAGGGTCTGTTCCAGATTGTACAGAAGTTATCCTGTCCAAAATCACAGCAGGTCCTACCAAACCGAGACTCCAATGAGGATTTGGCAGACGAATTTGGAGAGTTCTTTCATGATAAGATTGGCGATCTTGTCAATAGTCTTGAAGTATCCTGTAATACGATGGACTTCGAGAGTCAGCCTACCTCTAAAGCAATATCTCAGTTTGAACAGGTGTCTGAAAGTACTGTTCGAAAGGTAATACGGGAGAGTCCTTCAAAATCATGTCAACTAGACCCCGTGCCTACCTGGTTGATGAAAGAGTGTTTAGATGAGCTCCTGCCATTCATAACTGAACTTATAAATCTATCCTTGTCGTCCGGAATAGTACCCGCAGCATACAAGAAATCTCACGTGATTCCACTTCTGAAGAAGAAGCAATTGGATCCAGATGAATTCAGGCATTACAGGCCAATCTCCAACTTGATGTTCATTTCAAAGGTCCTTGAGAGGATTGTCACAGCTCAACTTCGTGCATACCTAGAGACGAACGACCTGTTCCCGTGTATGCAGTCTGCGTACAGACAGTTCCATTCAACAGAGACTGCCCTCATCAAAGTCTACAATGATCTGCTACTGGCTGTCGATAGAGGGCTAGAAGCTGTTCTGGTTTTGCTTGATTTCTCGGCTGCTTTTGAAACCATAGATCATGCCAAATTGATGTGTCGTCTGCGTCATGATTATGGATTTGATGGAAAGGTACTGCAGTGGCTTGCTTCTTACCTGGAGGACCGTCATCAAGTTATTGTTGTCAACAGAGTTCCTTCTAAAGCATTCCCACTCCCCTGGGGTGTCCCCCAAGGATCCGTTCTAGGACCTCTGCTCTTTTCACTGTACACGGGTCCGCTCAGTGAGGTCATCCATGCTCATGATGGCGTTATGCATATGATGTATGCCGACGATACGCAACTGTACATAGTGCTCAAGCAAAGTGATGCTTCCAGTTGCATTTCCAAGCTCAGCAGATGCGTCAGTGACATGAAAAGCTGGTCCTGCGGCAATAATCTTGTGTTCAACGGCACAAAAACAGAAGCTATGCATATAACTTCCATGTTTCGCAATTCCAGTGTGCTACCTGATCTTAACATGGATGGCACAACAATCACTCTTTCCCAATCTGCCAAGGATCTGGGAGTCACAGTGGACAACGTGCTAAATGTGAACCAGCATATACGCAACGTGTGTCGTATCGCAGCTTTCGGGATCCACAAAGTTGGAAAACTGCGAAAATTTCTGGATCAAAGTTCTACTCATCGTCTTGTTAATGCCCTTGTAACTTCCCACCTTGATTACTGTAATGGACTATTAATCAATCTCCCTAGCTCTCATTTAGCCCCTCTTCAACATATTCAGAACACAGCAGCACGCCTCATCACACGTACAAGAAAACATGAACACATCACACCGATCATTCGTTCTCTACACTGGCTCCCCCTCCAACAACGTATCAAATTCAAGATTCTCATGCTGACATACAAGGCCTTTCACAAACTTGCTCCCTCATATCTTTCGGCACTCATCACTCCTAAAACTCGTACTTCATCTATGCGTCTCAGATCATCATCCACAGCACATCTTCATCTTGCCCCAGGCCCTCGCACCCACACCCGCTATGGAAATCGTGCCTTTTCTGTCTGTGCCCCCCAACTTTGGAACAATCTTCCCCATGAAATACGCGAGTCCCCAACCTTAGAGACATTCAAAAGTAAACTTAAGACTTATCTGTTTAATATGTAATGTAATGTAATCATATTTTGTTTGTTTAACTATTAACTATTATTATTGTATGATTGTTATTAGGAATTTGTTAATTATAATTATGTATCATGTATTATATTCTTGTAATTTGTAGGTTAACATTACTTTAATTTAATTTTTTTGTTAAGCGCTTAGAAACTTTGTATTAAGCGCTATATAAATGTAATTTATTATTATTATAATAGATTGACCAGATTAATCTAACTATGTTACCATACATTCAGAAATTGTGCAATTTTCCTGTTATTAGTGTTTCTTCTTTTTTTAATGACACCTAGGCCAATATTAACTCCCTGTTTGTTGACTACCTGTTTGTTGACTCCCTGTTTGTTGACTCCCTGTTTGTTGACTTTCTGTTTGTTGACTCCCTGTTTGTTGACTTCCTGTTTGTTAACTTCCTGTTTGTTGACTTCCTGTTTGTTGACTCCATGTTTGTTGACTTCCTGTTTATTGACTCCCTGTTTGTTGACTCCCTGTTTGTTGACTCCCTGTTTGTTGACTTTCTGTTTGTTGACTCCCTGTTTGTTGACTTCCTGTTTGTTGACTCCCTGTTTGTTGACTCCCTGTTTGTTGACTCTCTGTTTGTTGACTCCATGTTTGTTGACTTCCTGTTTGTTGACTCCCTGTTTGTTGACTCTCTGTTTGTTGACTTTCTGTTTGTTGACTCCCTGTTTGTTGACTTCCTGTTTGTTGACTCCCTGTTTGTTGACTCCCTGTTTGTTGACTCCCTGTTTGTTGACTCCATGTTTGTTGACTTCCTGTTTGTTGACTCCCTGTTTGTTGAATCCCTGTTTGTTGACTTTCTGTTTGTTGACTCCCTGTTTGTTGACTCCCTGTTTGTTGAATCCCTGTTTGTTAAATCCCTGTTCATTGACTTCCTGTTTGCCTACTAGCCCGGCAGCCCAGAGCACTTTGATCAAACGAACAAGGTACCAATATCTGAGTATTGGAACATTTGGGGAAAAACCAAGGATATCCAAATGTGGATGTCTGCCGGGGTCCCTCTGCTGCATGTGCCCACTGGGGCCAGTTAAGAGGGGCCCAAAAATGCTTCTGATCAAACGAACAAGGTACCACTTGAAACCAGTGTTAACCAAATGCATGAATGCCACAGAGCACTGAATGGCCCATGCCAGACAAAATTTCTGCTGCTAAGGGCCCGACAGACGCCCCCAAAGGGGGCCCCTAAAAATGCATTTGATCAAATGAACGAGGTACCACTTGAAACCAGTGTTAACTAAATGCATGAATGCCACAGAGCACTGAATGACCCATGCCAGACAACATTTCTGCTGCTAAGGGCCCGCCAGACGCCCCCAAAGGGGGCCCCCTAAAAAATGCATTTGATCAAACGAACGAGGTACCACTTGAAACCAGTGTTAACTAAATGCATGAATGCCACAGAGCACTGAATGGCCCATGCCAGACAAAATTTCTGCTGCTAAGGGCCCACCAGACACCCCCAAAGGGGGCCCCCTAAAAAATGCATTTGATCAAACGAACGAGGTACCACTTGAAACCAGTGTTAACTAAATGCATGAATGCCACAGAGCACTGAATGGCCCATGCCAGGCAAATTTTCTGCTGCTAAGGGCCCGCCAGACGCCCCTCAATGTGGCCCAAAGCCCATATATGTAGCATTAACCCAGATTAAATATGCAAGGTACCACTCAAAATCAGTTTTGAATGGTCAGGTTTATCTTACAGACTACGGAAATCATCATGTTCAATAAATTTCCTCCTGCAAATGGGCCCACAGACACACTGAAAAAGTGGGCCCCAAATGGGCCATGATCAAATGAAGGAGAAACCATTTGAATCTAATTGTAACTTAATAGTTGAATGCCACAATGCACTGGATGGCCCATACCAGACACATTTTCTGCTTCTTAGGGCCTGCCAGACGCCCCCAAAATGTGGCCAAATGCCTATTATTGTATCATTGACCAAAGTTTATTATAAAGACCTACTTTAGGTACGACTCAAAATCGATTAGGAATGGTCAGGTTAATTGCACAAACTAAGGAAATTACCATGACAAATTTTCTGCTGCAAAGGGGTCGTCAGACACACCAAGAAAGGAGGGCCCCACACGGCCCATGGACAAATATCAGTGATACTATTTGTACATAAAAACAATATGAAATAAAAAGGCACATTCCACAGAGTAAATAACTGCCGCTGTAAGACAAATGTTATTCCGAATAGGGCCCAACAGATAGAAAAATGGGTGGCTCAATGTGGATACTGGGCCTAAGGAATTGAACATTAACGTAGATTAAATTTGCCTTGAAACATGACATTTCAAGCAGATTCCATTATTGCAATCCTAAGTTTGATTACAGAATTAAAACATGGTGTATTCTACTAAATAAATATGGTGACTATCAGAATTCTACTCAAGACATGTGACCTCATTTTACTACAACTAACAACTAACAGTAACATAGCATATGCCTATACATTGTATATGTTTCTCAGCAACACCACAAGTTACAGAGGATCTATTGTAATCCCTTATAATCTCTCTGTATCTCTATATCATTCCTTCCCTTCTTCTCCCTCTTATCTCCACTCAAATAGAAATTCGAATTATCAAGTATAGTCTTGTGTTATGTTTAATATGTTATATAAATTGTGTTTTAAATATGTAGATATTGAATACTTATTACATTCATTGTCAACCTCAAATAAGGGCCCTTATTCTATTTGGCTGCTGCATACTTCATAATACATGTACTTAGCTGTTTATAGTATTCAACTATTTAATGTGATGCATCTCATCCTTTAAACAAATTTCCTGTAATATTTGATGCTTCCATTGAAATGAAATGAATGAATGACCGTTTATGCCCTACACGGGACCAGCAATTGTTCGAGTTTCTTTAGCTATTAGCTGCTCTAAGCAAAATTACTTGTATGGAACAACATTTCATGCCATAGGCCTAAGAAAAAGAAACACTGTCATTTATATCAGGTTGCATTTTACAATGAATGAAGAATACTTTCTTCCAATCAATTTCAAAGTTCAACCATAAAACAGTATTGTAACTAATGACAGCATTTCTTCTCTGTAATTGAGGCATTTGCCCTTAGACTCTTGTAGATGCTAATAATTTGGTGGAATGACATAAACACAATTCGACAAATCGAGCCTGTAACCCTCAATTATCAAGAGCCTGCTTGATTAGTATTTGGTTTATAGCAAGACTGGAAGAATCATTTAATTATGTTGAACGTTGAATAGGAAAGTGAGTAAATGCCATAATTTAGCAAACATTGCAAACATTATTTTCATGTATGTCTACCTTAAAAAAAGTTTCCGGATGGTGCACTAGTGAATCTCAGTTGGAATGTCATATTTCTCCATTTTGAGTCAAATATCGGAAATGTGTTACATCGCTTCATATTTCATGAGAGTTATACAACGCTTGTCCAGAGTGTGAGTATAACCATTTAGATTAGTAACTCCATGGTATAACCAACTAGGCCTACATTCTAACTGAACTAGCTGAAACAAAAATCAATGGGATATACTGTTAATATGTTGGTCAGCCCATTGGATTGGACGTACATGTAGCAGGGTTGGCCGGGATGATACATCCCCCAGCAGTTGACCAACGAAGCACAGGCGCACAGAGTTCCAAGCTGGGAATTAATAGGACTCTACTAGCTCAACACGACTAAAGAACTAGACTAGGCGTAAATATTCAAATTTGACTGAATGCCAAAAATACAACAAACAACAACAACAACATTAGATGGCAAACCAGATATAGAGGCTAATGTGATCCAAGTGTGCTTTAATTTTTTTTCTTCCATACTGGAAAGTTTGCTTGGAGCAGGAAATATAGTTAAAGAAACAAAAACAATAGCTGGTCCAGTGTAGGGCATTATATTCATTCATTTAACCAATTTCAGTGGAAGCATAAGAAATTACAGGAGAATCATAAAAAGATAAGATACATCATATCAAATAGTCAAATATTATAAACAGGTAAGTAAATGTATGCTACAGTAGCAGGCAGCACCCAAAAGAGCATAAGGGCCCTTATTTGAGGTTGACAATGAATGTAAAAAGAATTCAATATCTACATATTTTAAACACATTTCATATCGCATAACAAAGGACTACATGTATACTTGTTAAGTCCAAGTTCTGTTTGAGTGCAGATAAGAGGGAAAAGAAGGGAAGGACTGACATATAGAGATACAAAGATATAATAATGTGACCTGAGGAGGGAGTGCAATAGATCCTCTGTAACGTGTGGTATCATATGCTATATGTTACTGTTAGCTGTCAATTGGAGTAAAATCGGGTAACATATGTCTTAGGTAGAATATTTATTAAGTAGTATACACCACATTTTAATTCTGTAATCAAATTTAGGATTGCAATAATGTAATCTGCTTGAAATGTCATGTTACAAGGCAAATTTAATCTACATTAATGTTCAATTCCTTAGGCCCAGGTTCCACATTGAGCCACCCTGTTTTCTATCTGGTGGGCCCTATGTAGATTAAAATTGTTCTTGTATCGGCAGTTATTTATTCTGTGGAATATGCTCTTTTAATTCATATTGGTTTTGTGTAGTTTCTCTTATGTTTGTTCATGGGCCATTGGGGCTCCTCTTTTTTAGGGTGTCATTCGACACTTTTGCAGCAGAAAATAAGTATGTCATGGTAATTTCCTTAGTCTGTAAGAATGAACCCGACCATTCCTAATCAGTTTGAGTAGTACCTAAAGTAGGCCTTTATATTAAACGTTGGTCAATGATACAATAATGGGCCTTTGGCCACATTTTGGGGGCGTCTGGCAGGCCCTAAGAAGCAGAAAATGTGTCTTGCATGGGCCATTCAGTGCATTGTGGCATTCAACTATTAAGTTATAATTAGATTCAAATGGTTTCTCCTTCATATGATCATGGCCCATTTGGGGCCCACTTTTTCAGTGTGTCTGTGGGCCCATTTGCAGGAGGAAATTTATCTGGCATGATGATTTCCGTAGTCTGTAAGATAAACCCGACCATTCAAAACTGATTTTGAGTGGTACCTTGCATATTTAATCTGGGTCAATGCTTATTATATGGGCTTTGGGCCACATTTATGGGCGTCTGACGGGCCCTTAGCAGAAATTTTGTCTGGCATGGGCCATTCAGTGCTCTGTGGCATTCATGCATTTAGTTTACACTGGTTTCAAGTGGTACCTCGTTCGTTTGATCAAATGCATTTTTAGGGGGGTCCTTTGGGAGCGTCTGGCGGGCCCTTAGCAGCAGAAATTTTGTCTGGCATTGGCCATTCAGTGCTCTGTGGCATTCATGCATTTAGTTAACACTGGTTTCAAGTGGTACCTCGTTTGTTTGATCAAATGCGTTTTTAGGGGGCCCCCTTTGGGGGCGTCTGTCGGGCCCTTAGCAGCAGAAATTTTGTCTGGCATGGGCCATTCCGTGCTCTGTGGCATTCATGCATTTAGTTAACACTGGTTTCAAGTGGTACCTCGTTCGTTTGATCAGAAGCATTTTTGGGCCCCTCTCAACTGGCCCCAGGGGCCACATGCAGCAGAGGGATCCCGGCAGACATCTACATTTGGATATCCTAGGTTTTTCCCCAAATGTTCCAATACTCAGATATTGGTACCTCGTTCGTTTGATCAAAGTGCTCTGGGCTGCCGGGCTATACTCCCTGTTTGTTGACTTCCTGTTTGTAGATTCCCTGTTTGTTGACTCCCTGTTTGTTAACTTCCTGTTTGTTATGTTTTGTGTGGATGCACTAATATAGAGTAATTTTTCAGTTAAATCATGAAAAATGTGAATTTTGATAAACTATTTAGATAAAAAATCAATAATTATGAGTATACAATATTCCAAAAATAGTAGCAATTCTACAAAGTTCATAACAGATTTTGTGCAATATGATACAAATCATATAGCTTGGGCGAAGGCATGGGGAAATCAAGTTTTGGGGATAAAAAGAGAAATAAATGGAATTAAACTATATAAAGCAATTGACAAATAGTGAGGACACGACGTCTCAAATTGATAACCAAATTTGCAATTTGTGTACCGGTAGTGATTTCCATTGGTCTATAGTTTTACATACTTTTTCAAAACTTCATAACTTTCTTATTAGTTACCTGATTTTGCTCAAACTTTTTTGATTGGTTTGTCTGATTTTTCTGCTTCTATTGAAAGTAATTTATTTTTGGAGTGGACTTGCCCTTTAACTCCTTGTTTTTTCAATCCCCGTTTGTTGACTTCCTGTTCATTCCCTGTTTCTTTGTTTTTTCTTTGTTTTTTCTTTGTCTTTGCTATTTCTTGAACAGACCTTCATTGAAGACTGAGGGAATCCAGAAACTTTGGAGTCAAACTGGATACAGTAGAAAGAAAGAAGGCAATAGGAAGAGACTCTCTCCAAATAAAAACAACACAGTACAAGCAACACAGGAAGATGGCAGAAAAGATAAACAACCTGCAATGCATGTAAGAATTTATTTTTTGCCATGGTTTGAGAATATTGTCTTCTGTTTATTTTGTATGATATCATTCCGATACATCTTTATTCCACTTGATTTTGATCAACACAGAGAGGTTTATCTCATATTGATTTCTACAATGTACAGTACATGTATATTGTGCTATATGGGTAATTCCATAAATTAGGGGCCCACCTTGTGATGTGTCCCACTAACATAAGGAACTCACATGTATTTGTGACTCTGAGTAAACACTTGAATAGTGGAGTGAGATTGGTCAGAGATTCTAGGTATGAGGATGCAATATTGTGCTTGGAAATCACTTTACAATCTCACTCCACTATTTAAAGGGACTTTGTAACATTGTTCAGATGAGAGATAGTGGTGCTAAGGTAGTGACTTCAATGCTACTTCAATGGGACTTTGTAACATTGTTCAGATGAGAGATAGTGGTGCTAAGGTAGTGACTTCAATGCTAGATGAACAATTAAAGATAATCTGAAAATTTGAGCCAAAACGGACCATTATTCATGATACAAATTGGGAAAAACTGATCCGATCGATTCCTTAATTCTCCCAACTATATTATTACAATTTAATTACATTTTACGTGAATGGAAATCTCACAAAGCAATAAAATTCCATTCCAGACATTTAAGTGTTGACAGATTTTGTATAGCCTGTTTTTATATCTTTTTTTTCATGGAAAAACGGTTGGGAAAATTAAAAAATGGTTGGGAAAATTTAGATTCAGAAGTGCCGCACATTGACGCCCGTTCGAAAACCTGTTGAACTTTGTTAAAAATCTTCATATTGCGTGAATTAATTTCGGATTTGGGGCATCGTAGTTTGATAATCCATACATACAAACATAATTTTACATGTTTTGCATCCTGATTCAACAGATTTGTGAAATCAACCATCACAATGTTACTAAGTACCTTTAAGTCTTTACTCAGAGCCACAAATACATGTGGGTTCCTAATGTTAATGGAACACCAAAAATGTCACAAAAGTGAGTCCCTAATTTATAGAACTACCCATATCCTATTGTCTGAGCATATGATTAGATTTAAAGGTCTGTTATGGTCATTTTTTAGACTACAAAATAGATTTTAGTGAAATTATTGTTTTCCTTCTCTGTTTAGATGACACCAGTAATAGCTGTAGGCATGTCAACTCTTCATACAGCTGAAAGTGAAGAGGACAAAAGGAAACAAGAATTGGCAAAGGCTTTATTTGGAGCTGTGAGAACGCAAACGGAGAAAGATGAGGTAAATATCAAGATAAAGAAATGAAACCAAGATCCAAATTTAAAGTTTGGGCCATCATTAATACTGAGCAAAATGTTTTTAATGTTTTTGGAATATTCTATGCTGGTCAACACTTTGTATATTATGCAGTCTATCTGTACATTTAAATTTAGACTTCAATACATGGATACCATATATGTTATGCTAACATGTTTTTCACTCAACCTATGTATTAAACAAATCAATTTTTCTCATTAAGAACTTTAACTAATGAAATGAAAATTATTAGATTTTCAGTAGAGAGCAAATAAATGATTTTTGTCATCCAGGTTAAAGAAAAACGAGAGCAGGCACTATGTAAGAATATCTTTCTCATAAATGTCATGTTCAATGAATATTGGTAGACTTATTGTTGCTGTATGGGTAAAAATAATTTGTTTATTTTCATGACGAAACAAAAATTCTTTAGTAAAAAATGAAGGAAAGATGTAGAGAAATATAAAAGGAGAATTGTTGTTTCCATTCCTTGAGAAAATGTCACTTGAACTCCACCATATTGTTTGAACAGTCAATGTAGAGGATTAAGCAACCAGTTATAGTAGAGTGCAGTGCCAATTTGTGAGAAAAGTCTTAGAGTCAAATTGAATATCCAGCGAAGTTTTCAAGATAAGAAAGATACCTGTAAGTATATTTTAATGCATGTACATGTTCTACCCACTATGTATACCTTAGGTTCTCATTACAGTATTTCACTTTTTTTTCTTGTTCCACAGATACCTCCTCAGCCCCAAATCAAACATTCTACTGAGAGAGTAGGTCCTACCAGTTCAGAAGCTTTTGCAGACTACTGCACAGAAGAGGGTCTGATGATCCATGGGGAAACGGGCCAGAATATTTTATTAGATGTTGGAATCCAGAGTGGGGAAGATGATGAAAGCACTACACAACATCATCTGTTAAACTTGTATTGCACCAACAAGCTCAGTGATTCTAATACCACGAAACTAGACACATTACAAGAAAATGTTGGTGATGTAGAAACCAAGTCAAACCATGGTTTTTGTTTGCTTGATGGAGGTGAATCATTGCCATCCTTACCAGTTGATTTAGAGACCTATCCTCGTAGTCAAGTAGCTGAAGAATTAGTATTTGATACTAATGTAAGACTTATGATGAGGAGAGTTTGGCAGACTGATGCTTTAGTGATTGTTTTCTACATCAGTGCTCTTGTGGCAATAGACGAAGCAAGGATAACATTAGATGTCCCATCAAATATGAAGGTAAATGAACCATTGCATGTGATACTCTATTATCAATAATGACACAAACATTGTTTTGATGTGTATATGAAGTCACACAAATGTTTACCAGCAAGTGAACAATTTTATCACATTTTCACAGCCTTCCATGAAAATAGTTCTTACGTTTCATTAAGATTATCACTTAATGCTTTGAAACTACAGATTTTCTAGAATAAACTTTTAGGGTTTAAATCCTATCTCTCACAGGTTTATCCTAACTTTATGCTACGCTCACAAAGGTTCGTACGAACGATAATTTCGTACAAATCTCCCTGTTTTCCCATTGTCTGAAAATCGTTCGTACGGCGTTCGTAGCAGTTCGTATGGCATTTGTGACCGAGGCTTTAACAAAAGGTTTTTTGTGTGACCCATATTGACCCATATTACATACTTTACTGACTACACATAAAATAAGAAATCTGAAAATTCTATCCATTAGATAGCCCTAAACTTAAATGCTGTGTTATTACAGTAATGCAATGTGAATGCAATGAAAGTGGGTTTTCAATGAATAGATGATTTATTATGTTGACAGGTTTATTCTTCATGTATGTATGAAGAAGGTCTTCTTATTGATCTGTTGCAGTGTATGATAGATGACAAGGAAACCAATCTGATAGATATTCCACGATTGGGAGTAACACAAGCCAAGTTGATGTGCCATGTACCTGCCGCTCATATGAGTCTTGGAGGAGAACTTACATTTAAAGATGCTACCAAAACACTCAAAAGATTGTTCTTTCATGCACCAATTCATATCGAAGATTTATTGAGGTACGTTTGAAATTAGTTATTTATTATTAAGTGGTCTATTGATACACAAGTGGCATTAACAGAAGAATAACCATCTTGTTTTGAGGTAGAAATACTTTGAGAGGTCCATACCGTCATTGTTATTGGTATGTTTGCATTCAAAGTTGTACATCTCAGATAAAGCATAATCACAAGTAAGATTGTTCCATGGATGCCTGAATGAAAAATTATAAATTTACTTCTCAGATTTGCTTTTCATTCCTTTGCTTTTAAAGCTTTTTAAGTTTGGCGTTGGGATTGATAGTACAATCATGACATTTATATCTGAACAATTGTTGGGTAAAATACATGAATGTAAACTTTAATATACATGAAAGACATTTTGATGGTGAATAAAAAAACACAGCTACTTTGCTTTGCTGTATGCAAAAATAGCTGATTGATGGATTACTGCCCTACTTAGGTCATGTATGTATCTTGCAGAGCCAATGAATTGATTAGATATTGGGGTTATGAGGTCAAAGGTCATGAGGCTCATTATGCATGTAATAATAGCTTGTAAACGCATTCTCATTAGAACTGACAGATGGAATACAATCAAACTAAGGACATGTATATCTTGCAAAGCCAATGAACTGATTATATTTTGTGTGTGAGGTCAAAGATCAAAGGTATGAGAAATAGCTTGTAATATCAATAATCGAACTTAAATTTGAAAAATTGCTTCTATTTTGGTTTGTAAAATTGCTCTATGAAGGAGGCATCATTTTCGAATGCACGCAGTTGAAGTTCCATCTAGTTTTTTCTTGACTTGTTAAAATTGAATGCAAGCCATAATCATCATACAGCACTTATTCTTGGATAATTAATGTTTTTGTCCACTATGCAACTGTAGGCCTACTGTATAAGGGCGCGTTCATGCTTGATTTTGACGGCCAGAATCAGGCATCTGTTACGCGTTTAGTTTAAAACACGCTTGCGTTCATGCTCACTTTTGTAGAATCACCGAAAAACGGCGATCACGATCGCCGATCGTAAACTCACAAAAAGATGCGTTTACAATTTGTAAACGCGTTTAAATGGGGTCAACGCACTGACCTCTAGTGGGTCTACGTAGCATGCGCACACAGTTTTGCGAATCCAGCTGAAGGCCACCCAAGGAGAATTGCCTGGAGAAGTAAGCATGAACACTACATCGTGGAACTGCGATCACGATGAGCGTTTACGATGAGCGTTTCAGATCGCTCATTCTGCCTTCAAAATTTAAGCATGAACGCAGCCTTAGTTGCACATATCACACTCTTTGATGTACATGAGGTACAAAGTGTGTGTACACAGGAGTTCAGAATGAGTACATTTTGGAAATGCATAAAGGCTTAAAGGGATTAGATATCTTTGCCTCAGATTCTTTTTTTTTAATCCTGAATTTAGCTGATGCTGCAATCATAATTAACCTTTAGGTCAGTCAGGAATCCCGTGACTTTTACAACCCGATCGCCCGTCTGACTATCAAGAAATTTATGATTGGAATTAGAAATGTAAAAAAACGTTTTCCCAACGGTTTTTATAACACTACAGTCTATTGGGGAAAATGAGTACCGTATGGTAAAATCACTTATAGATTTGTACCTTTTTGAAGCCCTTCATGATCATTTTAAATCGCGATTTTTTTTTTGTTTAGAGCTTCAATATGACACCATATCACAGACACAGTCACTAATAACAGATAGTGCCATGCATCTCAGATTTGTAAAACTGGAAACATTGTTAAACAATGCCTTTAAACATGAGCATGCACAATATACATCATAACTGCTCAGCTCAGAATGCAGGTAGTGGCAGGCAAAGAAACCTGTTTTGTAATGTCTATAGAATGTGCCTGATGGAGGTGTGTAGCTTATAATGATAATATAGACTTGGTGTGCTTCCGTTGTAAAACATGTTTGCTATCATCTTGGTGTGCTTCCGTTGTAAAACATGTTTGCTATCATCTTGGTGTGCTTCCGTTGTAAAACATGTTTGCTATCATCTTGGTGTGCTTCCGTTGTAAAACATGTTTGCTATCATCTTGGTGTGCTTCCGTTGTAAAACATGTTTGCTATCATCTGTGAATCACTTCAATTACACTTGAGCCATAGATTCATAACCCTGTCAAAGCAACCAAACCTCATCATATCCACTTCTTGTTATCATGACGTATTTCTTTTAAAGGGATCGTTTAACAATGTTAAATCTGAGATACACGGTCCTACATGTAACCAGTGTCTGTGATATGGTGTAATATTGAAGCCCTAAAAAAAATCGTGCTTCAAAATTATCAAGAAGTGCCTCAAAAAAGTAAAAAAATTTGAGTGACCGGTTTTACCATACTCGTTTTCCCCAATAGACTGTAGTATTATGAAAACCATTCAGCGAACGGTTTTCAAAATTTGTAATTCCAATCATTAACATCTTGATAACCAGACAGGCGATCGGCTTGTAAAAGTCATGGAGTTCCTGACTGACCAATTGGTTTATAATTATCATTGCAGCATGAGCTAAATCAAGGATTATTTCTAAAGGATCTAAGACAAAGTTACCGGATACCTTTAATATCAAATAGTAATGAGTAGAGCACGAGGCTTATACTTAATATAAATTGCTTTTTCTTTTGTGTATGTCCTGATTCATATTAAGAGCCAAAGAAATTACAACTGAGGAGTTTGGGAAACTGTGGCGAGAGCTGAGCTTGGATCAAAGATTCATACAGGAAGCCAATGGTTTGACCATTTCAAGAATCATGAACAAGATGACGAGTATTCACATGTTTCCTGTTGAGATTATAGGTAGGTATTACTGTATATCCCGATATATATAGGGGTCAAGAGTTATGAACAGGATGACGAGTATTCACATGTTTCCTGTTTACTTTCACTTCTTCACTTTTAAGTACCTCAAGATGATACTTCTTTCATATATCTTCTCATTTTTGTCCCCTTAATTTCTATGGCCATACTAAACTATTATTCTATGGGCTGTCTTATTGTATCCCTCGGCAGTCTGTATGCCGGAAGTGTACTTCAGATTCAGCAGCGTTACATCGCTGCCGTGTCATATTCTTCTATGCGCTCTAATTGCCACATTCCTTGACAGATTTCTTTCAAATTTTGTATGGAGTCTTATCTTGGTATAATCTACATACCTATGATTTTTGGTGATGCTGCCCCCAGTGTTCCCTCTTCTATAGTGTAAACATCCATATTTTTGTGGATGGTTTGTGTGCGCTCTAAAGGCCACATTGCTTGAGGGATTTTGTTCAATTTTTTGAACGAAGGTGTATCTTGGTATAATCTACAAACCTATAGATTAAGGTGATGCTGCCTCTAGTGTTCTATTTTGTATAGAGTCAAAGGTCATATTTTGATAGATGTCTTGTGTGCACTCTAGTGTGCGGTCTAACTGCGTCATTTCAGTCTTGACAGATTTCTTTCAAATTGAGTATGAGAGTGTATGTTGGTAAAATCTATGCACCTATAGATTTTGGTGATGCTGCCACCAGTGTCCCATGTTTTATAGTGTCAAAAGGTCATATTTTGTATTTATTTAGGCCATGACATGCTGTCTGCTCGATCATACATGTAGATATAGCAGCATAACTTATATCTCACATCAAGTTTGAAATAGTTCCTAGCAGGAGATACACTCCTGTTTTACCCTGTCATTAGGTGTACATGTATATATCTAATCAAGTTTGTGTTTACTATCTGTTTTATTGTTAGGTGAGGAGGGAATCCTGGCTGCATCACTTCTTCAGTCTTCTATCTGTCTAATTCACATCAAGCTAAACAATAACAAACTGGACATCTGGGTTAAATCAAGAAGTAAGCTGCTTTCACAAGTCCTTGCCAACAAATGTGCCAGTCTGATAGAGCAGGATCAAAAGAATTAGACACACCATTTAAAGTTATCTTGCTAATGTACCAAACTCTTTATTATACAAATAATATCTGAAGCATATTTTATGATTATAAATTAGATTATAATTTTAAATTGCTTTTGTCATACAGTTTCATTGTCACTTGTATAATAACTGCTCATGTTGATGTAGATGTGATAGTTTTGTCTGTAATCTAGCCTATTCTCATCCCAGGGGCTCCAGTCAGTATATAGCACTCTGCACATGCATCACCACAGGTTTTTCTAAAACCATCCTGAACAAGTTTTATCCATTGTTCAAAATTGCACCCTTTTAATTTAAAAAATCACTTTTTTCTAAAAGAAATTACCCAATAAATCAGTTTAAACTCCTTCAGCATATCCCCTAAACAAGGTCTACCTCAGTCAAACCTCTTGATCTAAAAAGGGTACCATTCTTGCATTATAGCAAACTCAACAAACACCCTTTTTTTCTGATTGTTGGCCTATTTGACAGCCTATGTGTCACACACCCTCCGTGAGCAGCAAGAACTCACCTTTTCACATATTCTTTGATAGTGCCTGTGTACATGCTAATTACACCAAGATGAATGTTGTCTGTTTGGAGCCAAAAGGGCATTCAGATCTACACCCTACTAGCTCTATAAACCAGATAAATTGATCTTTTCTTCAGTATCTACTGTGTGCCTAATAGGCAGGTAAGGATTAGAATGTGGATCACAAATTATAGGGACAAATGTAATTTGCTCCTCGCGACCCATGTGTAATGAGTAGGTACATCAAGGACCATTTCATAGAAGTTAGAATGCCCTTCGTACAGTAAGCACATGCAAAAACATGTAACAGCTGGTGTAATGATTAAAATCAAAAACCTTTTAGTTTGGTTTGTGCTATACATGAACAGAAAAGGTTTTTTATTGTACATGTAGTAGATTTATTATATTGTCATATCCTTATTCTATTTGATGCACATACATGTAGTCAAGTGGTTTACATGCTTTAATGTAGAGATGTAAAGGCTGTGCGTTGTTTAAGCCAGAGCACAGCACTATATAATGTCTTTGGGAAGACATTTATCTACCAGTATGTTTCCCTGACTTGACCCAAGTGTCGTACATGTATATGTAACTTGATTGGTACGGAGAAGGAATGAATTTTGATGTGCTTTTCAAGAAATTGAATATCATTAAAATTGTTTATCAGGTTAGATGAATAGAGATTTTCTGGTCTATTGATGAGCCATGACAACAGTTTTGTTATTGTTTGGAAGTTAGTTTATTCAGTTTTTGAGGGAATGGGGAAATTTCAGACTTGTTTCCTGTTTAAGATTGGTAGGTGAATATTTCTATAGCCTTTTGAAAAGGGATAGGTAAAAGTAAATTTTTTAAGTTAGGTTGACTAGATTATCAACAGTTCACAATTGTTCTTGTTTCCTGCTTTGGGTTGACCAGGTCAAAGGTTAACCTTTGGTTTTGGTCCTCAAGACTTCCTCTTCTTAGATACTTCACACTTCCTGCCAATCTTCCGCTGCATATGTGTTTCTACCATACTATGAAATACAGCTTCCTTCCATCAATGTGCATGTACATGTATAGATCAGTGTAACTCTTCATGTATGCAGTTCAAGGATGCTTTGTATAACAATGGTATAATCTATCTTTCAATATGATTTAAACATTTCAAATACCAGAACAGGTTGATATTTTGTTTAGCAGTGGATAAAACTATTTATATATATTACATACATGTATGGGCAAAGATACAACTTAACCTTTTGAGGGTGGAAAAACATAACATAACATGTAAATCTCTGGCACAGATAATACAGCTCCAATATGTTTTATCTAAAATGGTTAGGTAAGAAATGCCAAAACTGGTCAGATATGCTTGACCCTGAACCAGACTTGCAACCTTCAAAAGGTTATGTTCATCTGATGGGGTGCAGGCATGGAAATGCAACCCATTTTAATTACTATTTACCTTTTACTTCTGTATTTGAAATTCTTTTCTTTCAAATTTGTGTGATGGAAATCATTTACAAGAATGCAATTCTTTTTACATTCAGTGTCAATTCAGTATGATTATGTGAAGTTTTCCACTTTCATTATTGGAACACCAACAAGATTCTTATGTTCAAAGCTGTAACACAAAATTCCATGCCATACCAGCAAAGTTATTGTGTGGTAGACCAATTTGAATATTAAAAACGAAATATGGATGAAACTGAACTGAACCTGAGTACATACAAACGGATAACTATTTATTTCTGTGTACCGGTATGAGAATAATATAGTCTAATGTCTCATGTGAATGTGTCATTTTCACCTTCATGTATATACCGTATGTCATATTTATGTGCTTTCAAATTGCCATTATTAGGCATGCTTATGTGTGATATTTTTTGTTGTTGATCTATGTGATATGACATTTAATGTCATCAACAATAAAATAAACAAATTACCTGTACAAGGACATATGATTATGAAATTGTAACATATTAATTACTGTACATTTTAGTTCAAATGTTGGTTATTTATGCCTACAAGCCTGATACAGGCTTATTCTAATTGTAGCTTTTATAAGAAAGCATATCTCCATGTACATGTATTGAACCTGTATCATTTTATCTGTATAAACATTGTCATGAGCATGTGATAATAAATACGAAACAAGTGCATCCATGTTTGATTCTCTCTCTCTCTAAAGCCCACAGCACACTATATTATATGATGCTCCTCTTATCCAATTTTCGAAGTTATCGCAATTGTATTAGATATGGAAATGTAGACAAACATCATCTTGATTGAGATAAATAATGATATGAATTCTAACAACTGGAATAAAAGTCAAATCGGCTTCAAGTTATAGATTGCACTTTTGGTCTGACGTCAATACAATTTTAAGCAGATTTTGCCTTTCCTTCACCAAGGAAGCTTGTTATCTATTGAAATTTAGATTTAATTAATCCTTTGACTATTTCATATCCTTAAAGGTACTGTAATGCAAAGTTTTGGGAAATTTTAAAAATTGGATAGATAGTAATTCTTTAAAATTTTGATATGTTTGGACACTGCTGTGGATGTATGATTGATTCAATTGATTTTATTTCTCATGCAAAACATAATACAATGAATAATTATATTACAAAAATATGCAATGAAAGACAAATATAATAGAAATAGAAAAGCACTAGAAAATTTAGCCCCAAAACAATTCTGCTTTCAAGAAATAACATTAGCTGCTCCCATGAAAATCTCAGAATATGCAGTTCTGATATATCATTACCCAACGGAAATGGCTAATCAGTCGATTGTGGTTGAGAAATATTGTTTTAAAGTTTAGGTAATATCAGTCTTGAGAGGGAGCTATACAACATAAAGAGTTTATTACTTACAATTTCATCATATTTTAGACTCTATTACAACCACGACAACGATCATTGAATATTGTAAAATTGCATATGCTTCTAAAATGTTCATTTGAACCAAATTCATGACCCCATACCATGCAAAACTTCGTATTACCTTTAATCATCAAGTTTGGATCTTCCGAACGCACGCAGTCTAGTGTAAATCAAGGTTTGGTATGTCCTCGAGGACAATTTGATGAATGTTTGTAGGAATATAATATCCTGCTGACAATTATAACAGTTAATGCAAGACCAAGGACCCATATTTTCCATGCGAATGGAACACCTAAATGGGAGGGGACCTCACAAGATATGACAGTCACCGAGTTGCCAATTTGCGTTTGATTGATTGCACCTTCAAAAATTCATAACTTTCTTATTTTTAATTGGCTTTTGCTCAAAATTTCACTGACCTGTTCCTCTCATTTTCTGCTTCTATTAAAACCAAATCTAATATTAGGGTGAACTTTCCCTTTAATTTCCTAATCTGTTGTTGAATTTTGCTTTATCATTTTAAAACAAAAACCCTTCAAACAAGTACAACTTTTTTAATACATTTCCAAACATCTGGTGAAGTCATGTATTTGATTACATTTACATGTATATCATCTACCATCTATTAAATCCATAAAATATAATGAATTTATCAATAAATCATAAACATGGGGGGAAAAATTGATTGTTATTCAATACCTATGACGAGTATAAAGAGAAAATTTACTTTAGAATTTACCTTCAGGCCCTGAAGTTCATGGGGAAATTTTGCATAGGATGACCATCAAATATACATGAACACAGCGTTTCTTTTGCTGCCCAGAATGTTTGGACTGACTCATCTCATTCAAATTTCTTTAGTACACAAGAGTCATGTCATATTCATGTAGTGTCAATCAGAAAAGCAACACTATTCATCAATTATAAATGATCTGAGGAAAGCTCAAGTTATGCTCCTAAGCTCCTTCAGAAATTGGGCACACCTCAAGGCCCCCTCCCCTCTCATTCTCTCTCTCCCTCTCTTTCTCTCACTAACACACACACACACTATCATCTCTATCTGGGAAATAAATGCTAGAATTCAAACTACAGAAATCCTTTTGTATTCATTTATTGTACAATCTAACGACCGATTCCTCCATGTGGAGATGGACCCCCTCCCCCGAATGGACCAAGAGATACATTTCGGCAAGTCCTGTTGGATATAAATTGTAACATGTCAGCATCCAATCAAAGAGAGACATACAATTTCTTTTTAAGATCCTTGTTTTAGAAACACGCCTTCTTATATAAATGATTTTCACATCTTTGCCGACTGCATCTGTCAGAAACTGTTTTTCTTTCATTTGCTACATATTGCTACATATGAACTTTTTGAGAAATTTATGACAAAAAAGATTTCTAAATACATGTAACCAAACAAAATTAGCTTCCTCCACATATTGATACTGGAGTTTGATGGAGACATGCTAAAGATACGTAGTGTAGTTAGAATATTCTGCCAATATCCTTTTGTGTGAAAGAAATGAAGCTTTATTTAAATTCTTGAAGGATTATAATCTGACATTGATAGAGACAACATGGATGAGATCACAGATAAAATCTGTTACCTTGCCTCGTATATCGCTTACTAATGCATAACCAACCAAAAATTCTCACATATATAAGTACCGTATCTATAATATACATCAAGCTATTGCAAAGTAGCATCAAAGTAAAATAATATGAACTCTGTTACTGGACCTCCATTAGTCTATAAGTCTGTTTAGTATTTTTGATTCTGAAAACGAATTTGTTGATGGACTTGCCTCTCCTTTATTTTTCCCCCTTTCTTTTTTACATTCTTTCTTCCGTTTCTTCACCCTTTCTGATTTCTAAAATTGTTGTTAATAAATGTATATAATGGACATAATGCAATAGAAATTAACAATTTTACCCATAACCTCATCAAATTAAACATATCGTAGCAGAATGCTTTGCAGTTGAGAATATTTTTTGTAAATGTTTTGTAAAACACAGCAAAGAACAAAGTGGATTTATTTCAGACTATTTTCTTTCATTACAAATACCTATTTGACATTCACTCTCCAATCTGAGAAGTGATAGACACAAGTTTGCATCAATCAAATAAAGATATATATATATGTATACAAAACTGTATTGGTACCACAGCTAAGACATCACAAATTACTGACCTAACACAGGTCCACCCTTTTCCTAAAACATGTCAGAGTACATCACAAAACAAAATGATCATGTTGATAGATAGTGAGTGCAATACTAATGACATGTAAGATGAAGTCGCATTTATATAACAAAGCAGGCGTGAAACAAAGTAAAATCTCATAAAAAAGGTTATCATTTTCTACCATCTCACCATTTCAATGCTTAATAATACTATAAATGATAAACTTGTGACCTACAAATGTATGTACATGTATATGTAGTCTTTATGAACAATGTGTTGGTGACACAGTAAAATCATCTTCATCTTTCAATACAAAACAAGAAAAAACAAAAGACATAATCTGTTGTAAAACAATGTTCAGCACCGGTTCATCAGAATGCCTTAACAAATCTATCAAGAAGTCTGAGATTCAAAAAGCTCATGCTTTAAGATAAGATCCAAACGTGTGAGCTTTCTACAGTACCTGGTATACAAATTTGCTCACAATCTTGCTACAACCAATGCATATATTACAGCTCATAGTAATTTAAAGAAAGAAAGAAATGTGTAATAACCTGAAACTGCATATGTTACGATCTATTTAAGCATGAGAAACTTGACTTTGATTGAAACAATGATATTAATTTTCATATTTTTTCACCCATAGCAACAAACCAGCGAAATATAATTTGTTAGTATTGCGATGGTCTAAAATGAGATAACACATTCCAGGAGGTTTTGTACACACTGGCTACAGGGTACCAGGATTGTCCTTTCTCTTAGGCTACCTAGGAGACTGACTGACATGCAGGCCATGATAGCCTAGTCTAGTCTAGTCTTAGGGTGGAGACTCAATGTTGTTGGGTTTGAGACTAGATGTTATATGCCATAAAGAACTGGTCTGTAGCCGGTGGTAACCACTGGTGACCAGGAGGAAGTGTTTCAAATCCAAGAAACTTGAAATTTCTCATCAACTGAGCTGTAAAAACATGAAAGAAACAGGTGAGAATATTTGAGAGGGAATTTTAAGAGGGAATTATATCTGTCTTGGTGGACAGACCACACATTTAAAAAAAAAAAATTTAATCAATTTTAAAATTTCAATTAAAAACATCAGGAATTTTGAAGACATTGATTAGATCATTTGAACGTTCACTAATTAAAAGTATTTCTTTTTCCAAACCAAAACCTTGGCAAGCATGACAATTTACATTCAAAATCAAGTTATTTCATGCTTGATGTTTTATCAGGATATGTCATCATAAGGTATCAACAACAAAATACCTTTGCTGTATGCTATGAAAGGAGACTCCTGATATGTAACTTTTGTACTCGATGGGGTGTATCTGGCAATCCAAAGTCCAAACAAACATGATATCACAATAGCAAACTAAACTCAGATCAAATATTCTCTCACAAATCTTGATGCACAAAGATATGTATAGAAGGCAATGTAGCATTTCATGGGAATAGGACCCTGTACTACATGAACCTAGAAAGAACTAGCTAGAACTGGAATGTATTGGTATAGAGCTACATGTACTATCAGAAATGGTGTGGTACATGGGGCATGTGTGGGAAAAATAATTCAAGCTGGTTATTTGCACTTTATTCCAATCTGAGGTTTTTTTGTTTAATCTTACTATTAAAAATTTGCTTCAACAACTTTCTTTATGAAAATGTTCAAAATAAAAATGAGTTGATTTTGTTACCAACAACTACATGTATGTCTCTGAGAACATCAATAACTAACAACACAGGCAATATTTATACATTAGGTATTCAAAGCTTTATAATCATTGAGATAAATTTTGTACCATTCCACAAGTTGATTTGATAAAACCTGAGAAAAATGCACTTTAACAAATTTGTGAGGTACCAGTGAAGATTTGGTGACTAAACTAATGTACATGTAATGGTATATTAAAAAATTATTTGATAAGGTTAAAGCTCCTAGTGCTGGGAGCCCCAACATTTTATGGCAAAATTTCACTTTAATTGTATCATGTGAAAGAGGATGTCATTTAAAGCTTATCTGTACTAGTTTATAGGAGGGATTAGACTACCCTGCAAGGTCACTGGACAGGTGGTTATCTCATCAACTCAGTTCTCAATTAACATAAGAAAAAGAGGATCATGGGGGACCGATGGTCACCGATTAGGCATTGCTCTCTATGTAGGGAGCAAGAAGCTACAAGTAGGACAGTGTGGCTTTAAAGACACATTTCTGCAAGGATTTTCAAAACAAATGTGTTTCAAGTCAAATATTAATGAAAGAATACAAAATTTAGGTTTTCTGCATACAACAGAAAACCCAAATTATGTATTCTTTTATCAATATTTGTCCTCAAACACATTTTTGGGGGGGAAATCTTTGCAGAAATGTGTCTTAAATGACATCCTCTTTCATGTTACAATACAATTTAAGTGAAATTTTGCCATCATATTTTTGGCAAATTTGGGGCTCCCAACACTTTATAGAGGGCATTAAAAGAGAGTTTGAAACCTACCAACATCAGATCTTTCCCTGGCAAACATGATGATGACTTGACTACATCCTAACTGTTCCTCAGCTATATCTAGAAGCTCCACCAGGCTGTAAAGAAAAAGAAAATTCTAAGCTTCACTTGCAATAATCAGATACCTCCCAGTGAATTTCTTTATTTCCTCTCTAAGGCATTACAAATAGACTACCTTTTAAGAGTCCTTACTCTTGCTTTCTCATCCTTTTTTTGTGCTTTCATTTTCTTTTCTTTTCTTTTCTTTTCTTATCATCTGTTTTGTTTTTCTCTTGCTCATATATACTTGTACAAAATTACATTGGACCATTTTCAGCGTGTTTTCTGCTTTCTGCATGCTTGTTCTCGGAGAATCTTTGGACGTGCAGGTCTTTGTATTTCTTTTGTAGGGGCTTGTTCGGTGTACAATAGTTTATATTGCTGGTTGCTAGGTTGGACAAACCTAGTGCTTGTTCGACCTGGCGACGACAGACTGATGTATGCAAACTTGGCCTTGGCAGGGGAGACCCAGGGATCTGGCGCGGGCAGGTGAATTTGTGCATCTTTGGTCTCTTTGGAAGCAGACATGTACATTGGACAGGATATGATGCACGCTGACGATGGTTTAGTACTTAATTTATACTGGGAATCTTGCTCAACAAAGCCTAGCTTTTCTGAGATTCCCTTTTTTTCCCCCTCTCAGTTAAATCGAGCAATATATAATATTTTTTCTTATTCTCAAACTTAAATGTCCTCTGTAAACTTACATTATTACGTACATACTTATCAGTATTTCATTTCTTGTATTATTGTTCTTATTATATAAAATTATTGTAATACTGCATGGTTTATATATGTCATTTTAATTTGTGGATATTTGAGTGGGAAAAATAAATCAAATCAATCAAAATCAAAATCAAATCAAAGGATAGCACTTGAAATGTGCTCATATTCCTCAAAAAAGCTAGAAAGAATTTTAAACTGTGGACCAAATTTTGATGCTAAATGTACATTTGTGACCTGTCCCATACAACCATACAACCTGTAAATATGTGATGTACATGTACATGTAGATGTATCTGTGTAGTGTTTTTCAACATGATTTTCAGATGAATCATTTCAGTATTTTCATGATTCCAAAAGACCAAAAGCTCACAATACTTTTACTTTTGTGTGATAAATAATTAACTTCTAGACAGTATCTTTCACAATGCAGTTGTAAGTTTTCACTTCCAAACTCTTAATTAATTTTAATGCTGTAAAAGCTACATGTAAATATATGTATAAATTTGACATGCTTTCAACTTTAAATGGGGTGGTTAACATTTTACCAAAATAATAATAAACTGAAGCTAGAACTTTATAATGAAGAAAATGTTGGAACATTTTAAATTTTGCATTGACGACATGTTTTTTTTTCTCAGTAATCTGACAATTTTTAGAACTAGATTGAATTATTAAAATAAATTAGTATATTGCAGGACAATTTCACAACTTTTTAAAGTTGTTCAGTTCTTTAAAAAAAAAATTTAAAAAGATATTGATGGCTCTATTTTGTTTCTTACATAGTTTTGAGGTTGTGTGCGAAATTGTGCGAATGAGATCCGGAAGGGCTGAACTCCTGCTATCAAACTTCATACCTACCAAAAATATACAATGGAGCCTGAACCTACATGTACATTCCAAATAACAACATTGGATAATTAATTCATGATCCTTTACTTATTTCAAGTTTCTCAAGAGCTCTACTATGATGAGAAGAGAGTGCATACCTGTCTCTTCCTCCTTGATGCAAACTGGTCTCTGGTAACTGGATGTACAAACGAGATTCCAGCAATATAGACTCCCACTTCACCAACAAATTATCCGTCAAATGATGGAGGAAGCGGATGTAGTTAGTGTCACTGGGCCCTCCTCCTCCTGCTTTGCTTTTCTGTGGTATAGGTGATGAATGTGGTATACAAATTTGCATTTTGATTAATGTCATTATAAAATCAAGCAGTATGCAACATTAACATGTACATGCAAATTCATGCACCACAAGAAATTACAAATATGAACATTCCCTCTCCCGTGTCTCATTGTACACAGAGGACAATGCCTCTCTATCCTTTTGCTTTACTTGGACAGGTCATTATTCATTTCATCATATTATTCAGGGTTTAAAACATTGGCTTGACATTTTGATTAAATCTCATGTGAGGTATGAGTTTATTTATATACCCTTTTACCAAAGAAAACTGATTGAGATATAGAACCATGTGAACTTAAACTCTGAAGAGAGGAATAATTACCTTGAAGAATGCCGAAGCCAAGAGGCCTGGTCTTTCATCTTCCTCAGTGACACTCTTAAGGATAAGACTATTGTCTGACCCTGAAGTGACATCAGGAGCACTGCTGAGGCGCCCTACCGAGGGTGAAGAGATAACTCTTTCCTGCCTCCCTGTAACATCGACAAACAAAAATACAATATGATTACAAATCTTTCAATGACATATTTATTTTAAGGTGCAATTGAATATCAAATGGAGTTTGTTTTTTACAACTCAAAAGTGAGAAGAAAAAAAACATGAGGTCAAAGAATGACTTAAGCTCAGAAAAGTTAAAAAAGAGCCAAGGCCTCCATAATAAACTCAAGCTTTTTTTCTTTTAAATCAACACTGAGGAAGCTTATTTCTACCCTTAAGGATTCATATCCGATGTATTTATTTTTGAGAATTAGGCCTAAGCTTCTGCAGGCTAATATACATCGGTTCCACTTACCGGTACCAGATTGTCTGTATGATGCGTTTAAGGGTTTTTTTTTCCGGATTTTCTTCGTCGAAATTGAGCTCCCTGTTGAAATTCTTGCAACTGTATTTTAAACTGTTACTGTCAATGGATGATGTTGTGCCCAGTAACAGTTTAAAATACAGCAGCAAGAATTTCAACAGGGAGCTCAATTTCGACGAAGAAAATCCGGAAAAAAGACACTTCATGCATCATACAGTCAATCTGGTAAGTGGAATCAATGTATATTACATGTAGCTTAGACCTACATGTAGGTAGGCCTAATTTTCAGAGATAAATGCATCGGATATGAATCAGCTTAAATTGAGTAGATCTATTTCGGGCAAAGTTTTGTGGCCACTGGCCAGATATGGCCAATAGCCCAATACGTTTGCACCGGAGACCAGCTATAAGCCTAAAGGAGGAGCCGACCCTACTCGAATAGGCTAACGAACAAAAGAGACAGATATTTTCGGCGGTTGTATTTTGTATATTTTATGTTGCAGCGGTTTGCTGTGAAACCTGTGGAAAAGTGTATACTAATAATATCAATTTTTTCCGAAAAATACTCCAAAAATAACAAGAAAATTGACACGAAACAGGTAGACTAATAAACATAATGACTTTTACTTTTTAGTTTTAAAGGTCAAGTCCACTCGAAAAAAAACTTACTTTCAATAAAAGCAGAAAAATCAGACAAACCAATCAAAAAAAGTTTGAGCAAAATCGGATAACTAATAAGAAAGTTATGAATTTTTGAAAAAGTATGTAAAACTATGGAACAATGGGAATCACAACACAAATTGCCAAGATGGTTATCAGTTTGTGACGTCATGTCCTCACAACTTATCAATTGCTTTACATAGTTTAATCCCGATAATTTCCCTTTTTATCCCCCAAAACTTGATTTCCCCATACCTTTGCCCAGGTTATATGAATTGTATTATATTGCGTGCATGACATTTCCCAAAAACTTTTATGAATTTTGTAGAATTGATACTATTTTCTGAATATTGTATTTCATAATTATTGATTTTTATATAAATAGTTTATTAAAATTCAATTTTTTCATGATTTAACTGGACAAAAATTACTCTTTATTTGTGCATCCACACAAACACATATTACTAACAATCTAACTTGGAAATAAGATTCTTAGGGTGAAAATAGAAAATTTATATTATCAATATACAGAAAATAATTAGTAGATAGTGAGGACCATACGTCACAGACTCATGAGTGAGTTGCCAATTTGTGTAGTGATTTTCAAAGTTTTTCATGTCATTAAAAATTCATAACTTTCTTATAAGTTATCCGATTTAGCTCAAACTTGTTTTGATTGGTTTGTCTGATTTTTCTGGTTCTATTGAGAGTAAGTTATTTTTCGAGTGGACTTGGGCTTTAACTCATGATCTTTTTTTTGGCCATTTAATGAATATCACCGGGCCCCATCAGGCAGAGCTGAGGATTGAAATGGGTTATAACAAAATATCGCAAAAAATATTGCAAAATTATTTACTTTACTTGTATCAAAGAGAACTGTTGCTGAGCTAGCGCCATGAGCGTCCCTGGACGGTGTGTGCGCTCTATAAGTTTACACTATTATTATTATATTTACTTCATTTTGGGTAGATCTAGGCCTATGTTTTAGTAGGGTAGATTCTCCACACCACATTTCCACACCGGAGTTACGGGTAAAATTTTGGATAGGCTTCTGAACAAGTGCAAGCGCCAATGTTTCAACACCTATGGTCTATGGAATTGAAATTGTATTAAAAGTCTACCAAGCATGGCTAGACTTAGACCGAAAGCTTCAGTCTCTATACCGTCGGTTGTTCCACTGAGACTACGTCTGGCTCCACTAGACCTCCGGTTATAGAGACTGAACGATCGCCTATGCCAGCCTATGTTGAAATATCACGGCTAGAATTTAGCCGTTAGGCCCCTCCCACAAACATGAACAAACTTGCCACGGCCGTATTGTTATGCCCCCAAAATCCCCCAAAATGTCATTTTACCTCGTGCATATCCAATTTTACATTAGGCCTAGGCTATAATACATCGGTTCCACTTACTAACTTGATTGAAATAATCCGTTTAATGGTCCCTTTTAAGGAAATTATGGGTCAAAATCGACATCCATGTTGAAAATCTTGCAAGCCGTGTTAAACTCTCGCTGCCGTCAATCTCATCCCTTCTAGTCTACGCCGAAGGCAAAATGATTATGAAGGAAAAACTGTGCGCCATCTACAATTCAATTCAATTCAATTCAATTCAATTCTGGTTTTATTGTAAATAAAAACATACTGAATAAAAAGTCCGGAGACTCATACAATTCAGTTTACAAATTATAAATACATACAAGAATAAAGAAATCAATACTTTTAGCAATCTTTTAAAAAATATTAATTACTAATTCTAATGAACTAAACAACTAATTTCAAACAATCGTGAAATAATACATGTTCTAATTGTGCAATTAAAACTTTTAAATAGTAAAATAAGTTGTTACCATTTTCTAAATGTCATATGCAATTTTGTAATACACTTTCAAATTAATAAGTAGTCTTTTTTAAACCTAGTTAACATTTCTTTAAAAATATATTTATATATAGATGATTATCCGAGAGATATGATAATTCAAAATATACAATTTATGTTAACTTACAGAGTATAGTCCTTTCATTTTACAGGTAGTATAAAATCTGATTTAATCTGATTAATTGGCATGACAAGAAATTAATTAATTACATCTAGGTCACATATGGTCATAATATTGAGTGAAAATGTCTATAGATTTGAATTCAGGATTCGTGTGAAGTGGGGAATGGGAGACTGCCTGTAACGTTCTGTTCTCATTTTGGGGGTATTGAGCTGGAGAGAGTTGCGGAGAGTGCGTCGTGAGATAGTTTGTCTGGTTTCAGGTAAGAGATGGCGGTGGCGGTCTGAGATCAGCAGGGACTTAGCAAACTTTTCGCAAAGAACAGAGCGTCGTTCAGACAGTCTGACAACACTCAGCGACTGCAGAAGTTGAGCATAAGACATTGTATCGGGAAATGTACCAGTGATAATACCCAATGCTCTCCTCTGCAGTCGCTCAATGCTGTTTACTTGGACAACAGTTAAACTAGATGACCAAACGGGTACACCAAATTCAAGACACGGACGAATGTACATCATGTATATCAATACCAAGTCCCGAGTGTTGACACCGTTCCTTTTCAGTTTACTCAGTACATATAGTTTGCGTGATGCGTTTTTGACGATGGTTTTGATGTGTAGATCCCATTTAAGATTATCTTGGATTGTTATACCAAGTAATTTTATATAAGATACCACTTCAAGCTGATTACCATTGATCTCCAAATGGGGGGCAGGCGGTGCATTACGCAAGAATGAGATCAGCATGGTTTTGCACTTCGTTGGATTGGGCCTCATGTCGTTTATTTCACACCAATCAACAAGAGAATCAATGTGTGTTTGTAACTGCGGAGGGTCCGACTTGTTGACAACCTCTAGAAGGCTTAGATCATCAACATATTTCCAGCGGTTTTCTGTAGACAACGCGGCATCATTAACCATTATCAGGAAAATAATGGGTCCTAGTTTAGTTCCCTGAGGAACACCACAAGTGAGGTGGGAAAGATTTGATGTAACCCCGCGATAACGAACAGTTTGCGTTCTTTGCGTCAAGAAACTACAGATAGTCGGGAGAATGGAGCGGTCAACTCCTATGTCAATCATTTTTCTGATTGCTGTGACATGGTTGATATGATCGAAAGCTTTACTGAAATCGATCATGCATAAGTTAACATACTTCCCAGGTCGGTCAATTCCCCGATGAGCATTATCCAAGAGACTGATTAAGTAATGGCAAATTGATGTTCCGGGCATGTTCCCAAACTGTTGGGGATCAATAGCATGGTGCACATCTTCAATAATCCAACTGGCAAGGAATCCCTCAAACACTCGTGCTAATACTGACGTGATAGAAATGGGCCTCAGTTGGTCAGGTGTCGTTGCCGGCCGGACCTTAGGCACTGGACACACTGATGCATTTTTCCAGATATGTGGGAAACATCCATTTTTCAAACAGCAGTTGAAAATGTGGGTGAGCGGCTCAGACAGCTCGTACGCAAATTCCTTGATGAGGCGTGTTGGGCAGTCGTTCGGGTGACCAGCCTTGGAGATATTGACTTTTTGTAGACACTCAAAGACCTTTTGTCGCTCGATGATTGGAGGTGGTGTCGGCGCAGGGAGGTAATCCGGCAACGAAGCCAGGTCGAGAGATGGAAGGGCCGAGCAAATCCGGCTAAAATGAGCGTTTATCTCATTCGCAATCTCTAAGTCGGATTTGTCGGCTGGAAAGCTGAGAGACTGTTTCTTAAGTCCTGCTAGGTGGCGAATTTGCTGGTGCCATTTCCCAGGTTCACTGTGTTTCAGATGTTCCACTTTCCTGCTATAGAGACTTTTCTTGGCAGAGCTGATTTCTCTTTGTACCTTATTTCTTACTCTACGAAATGAGTCATCACCTCGCGTATAGCTGATATTGCGCTGAGTAATGGCCCGGCGGATGGCATCATTCATCCATGGTTTATCGTTGGGACGTCGTTTGACTGTGATAAGATCAAAGTATTGCCGATATTTTGTGTCTAGAAGTTGGTGAAGATTTGCAGTCATTTTGTTTCCATCAGTGGATTCCTTATATTCTGACCAGTCCATCTGCGTGATCCATTGACCAAAGGCGCGAATGGAGGAATCACGAAATGGTCGGAAGGATATTTTTGTAGTGTTACGTGGTGGAATAAGGAGCAGAGGAAAGTAAGTAATAACAGAGTGGTCACTTAAAGCAATGGGTGCTGAAATGACAGGCTCTTCATAACAATCCCCGAGATCTGTCAATAATTTGTCCAGGATGGATGTACCCCTGGTCGGTTCTTTTACTACTTGGGACAAGAGGGTGTGCTGTTCCAAATGATCTGTAGGAAGGTCATTGAAATCACCAAGGATTATGAAAGATGCATTCTCCGACAGGGTTCGAGCCCTATCAATCATCATTATGATGTGATCACTCAGTTGGTCTTTATGTGGAGACCGAGGTGGGGAGTAGAGTACACAAACATATATATCTCTTGAAAGGCGGATAGTAGTAGATGATCGTAGACGAACCCACAAGACCTCCAGATGTTCAGGTACATGTTCTTTGAAGATTTCATAACAGTTTATATTCTTGTCCACATAGAGAAGAACTCCACCACCTATTCGTTCGTTACGATCTTTGTGAAACTGTTTAAATGATGAAAGTTGATATGCAGAAGCCGGGTTGTCCTGGGAAAACCATGTTTCTGTGATAGCAATGAGGTGGGGAACATTTTGCATTGAACAAAGAGTGGCTTCAAACTCACCAAACTTGTTGGCTAAAGAGCGGGCATTAAAGAGCATCACAGCTGGTAGACACGACCTGGTGGCCGTGGGTCGACATGTATCCCTGAGCACTGATTTATCAATCTTTCTAATTCGGATATTGTTAAGCTGTTGCTGCTTTGTCCTATTTGTGATGATGACAGGGATGTTATAGGTCTTTCTTTGCTTTCTTCCCCTGTGTGTTTTCCGTTTCTTTGATATTCCCAAGTCATGAAGGGTGTTCCAGACGCCCTTGTCAAGTCTTGGAGGGTTTTGGTAACCAGAGATGGGATTAAGTGCGTGAAGGGTGTTGGTATCATATATCTTCCTATGTACCTGCATCACATCATACCCACTCTCCTGCTGGACAAGGGAAGGTCCCGGGTTGGGATCAACATCTCCACAGGTCATAAGAATAGTTTGAAAAGTTGCAGAAGAGTTATTGTAATACCTTATGCGGGCTCCTGCGAACTTCTGTGTGTCAAAGCTGCACATACTTGTACATGGCTCTGATTTGATGTTGTAGTTAATCACACTAGCATTGCCTGTGGTGAAGCTACATTCACAGTGTAGCAGGGTCAATAGGAGGGCAGTGTAAAGAAGGGGGCTTATCCTTCCCCTTGCCATTGTGAGTTCACAGGATTAAGTCGTCGCTGTAGCATGAATGAGGGGGTTTCTATTCACTCCAACAGTAGGTTTTACAGACACTGCGTATACATGTAAGTCAAAATGGTAGACTAATTTGTACAAATCAACTGGCGATGCTTCACAATAATTCAGCTTCAACTTTTAGCAAGATCCAACATCAACAATCCACAAAATTTGTCTAGAAGATGCCTGACTACAATATAAACAGGTTGACAGTAACCGATAAGAGAGACAAACTCTAATATCCACTAAATCTTAATACTTGAAGAGAGCTGTTTTGGGGGCAACCGTACAGGTGCACACAACCACATAACACGTTCGTAATGGCGTTATCACAGTTTTTCCTTCATAATCATTTTTGCCTTCGGCGTAGACTAGAAGGGATGAGATTGACGGCAGCGAGAGTTTAACACGGCTTGCAAGATTTTCAACATGGATGTCGATTTTGACCCATAATTTCCTTAAAAGGGACCATTAAACGGATTATTTCAATCAAGTTAGGAAGTGGAACCGATGTATTATAGCCTAGGCCTAATGTAAAATTGGATATGCACGAGGTAAAATGACATTTTGGGGGATTTTGGGGGCATAACAATACGGCCGTGGCAAGTTTGTTCATGTTGTGGGAGGGGCCTAACGGCTAAAATCTAGCCGTGATATCTTCAACATAGGCTGGCATAGGCGATCGTTCTGTCTCTATAACCGGAGGTCTAGTGGAGCCAGACGTAGTCTCAGTGGAACAACCGACGGTATAGAGACTGAAGCTTTCGGTCTAGGCTAGACTTAGACCGAAAGCTTCAGTCTCTCTAATCGTCGGTTGTTCCACTGAGACTACGTCTGGCTCCACTAGACCTCCGATTACAGAGACTGAAGTCTGGGGACCTCTTTCTGTGAGGCACTGTACGGAACAAATGGTTCGGTTCGACCGGACCGCGATGAATGAGATATGCAACGAGATTTTCACTCTTTACATCCTCATAACTGCTGCAATTATAACACAAATTAAAAATAACATATATATAGCTTATTTGACTTACGATAGCTTGCTCATTTAGATCCTAAATTAATGATTAATCCGAGAAAGTCTCGTCAACATTATCCGTCTTGGTGTTAGTTGATGAATATTCATTTTTCTTTTCGAACGTCCAATAGCTACCGTAGCTACGTACGAGTAAGCCCAGCTTGACCAACGAACTCCCACGAAACGAGTGCTCTGATTGGCCATTTGGCTATGTTTTGGTAGGTTGACCCGGAAATATTTTGGCCGCCGGGTCATATAGCCCTAGACCTATGTTCCGAGTGCATGAACGTTCGGAGATACAAATTGGATAATTCATATAAGTAAGTCCGTAAATTATCCGTTTAATATTGAGTTATCAAATTTTGATAACTGTAATTAGAACAAATGACATACCGATCTAATTTACATCTGATTTAGAAATCAGGAAATTAGATCTAGATCTAAGACTAAATAAAGAAAATCGGGGAGAAAATGTCGTGGACGAAAATATGTACATAGTAACATAGCCATCCCCACGGTACGAGATCTCTGGGTTGCCATCTGTATTGGGGAATGACAACAAATGTCAGTTTTATTAAAGAAATGACCCAAATCAGATGGTTATTGCTGTCTAGGACTAGGTCTAGGCTAGACTATAGACCCTACGCCATACAATAAATTGTCCCTCATTTCCTAAAGAGTGACTTTCATTTTAAACTCTACTCTTCATGCTCTTTAAACTCACATCTCCCTGCTCTACTCTAGTCTCTAATGACTAGACATCAACATCAACAACAACAATATACGGAAGAAAAGGTAGTCTCTACTGACTACAATGTACATCAACATCAACAATATACGGGGGGAAAGGTAGTAGCCTACTACTCACAGTGCTTCGCGGTCGACGGACATTTTGATGACGTTGACGTTGGAACTATCAAGTTCACTATTTTGCGACGTTTTTTCTTCATGTCTACTGAAATTTAAGTCCAATTTAGAGGCTTTATCAATTGATAACACCATTAATAATGATTTCTTGTCACTGAAAATAGAAACTTAACGCAGTGAGATGGAGACTTCTGGAAATGCAGCTGGCTTTTGACTTTAGAAGGGACTTCGACGCAACCACAAAACAAGGCACAATAACAAGTTTGACAAATATTTTCTTGTACTGTACGTACGTACGCGCGTATGTACTAGCTCGCAGTATAAGCTAGAACAGTACTGCACAGTAGTTCAGTACAGGCTTGGCAAGTGTGACATCTCGGCCTTGTTTACAATTCGGCCATTGCTATTTTGCGGCCCGAAGTACTGTAAGGTTCATAGTTCCTAAATTAAAAATGTATACATATTAATTCAAAAATCGAAAAGGGAACATAATTTGTTTTAATTTAACAAAAATTATATTTCCGAAGGTACACAATTAAAAAAAATATATGTAACATTGAATAGTTTTCGGAATCGTACTTTTTTTTAAACACTAGGAACGTAATATAATATTTTATTTTTGAAATAACGTACCTTCAGAATAACGAACTTTCGGAATTGGCAGCATCAAAATATTAATGTTCGGAATTCAACCCCCTGTTATGGGAACTTAGTGTTTCGGAAGTATATGAACTTATCTCTGGAATTATAAACCTTGTTAAATCTTGCTTAAATATTGCCTTCAGAGGTTTAGATGGCAGTACTTCAACCTCAATTCGCAAAAAAGCAGAAATATGCCCAAATATTCTATTTTGAATACATTCGCGATATCTATCCAGGCCGGATCAATATGATAATTTACCAAATATATTAATAATTAGTAGGCGTTTCCCGGCAAAATTTATATCATCGCGTATATAGTCAAAACATATTCTTTCACTGCGACTGGTAGAGCTTCCATTTCGTTTTTTGAGAGGGGGGGAGGGCGTTTCCAAACTGAGTAGTCAATACCTTCAAATGTAATGTATTGTAGTGTATCATCTGCATGAGACATGGGTATCAATTATGCTTTCTAGCAATATATAGAGAGTAAATAAGATTTGACCACCAAAAAAAATATCTGATTTTTTGCACAAATTTCCATAAACCCATCTTGCTGCTACAAATTTTGTGAAGATATTCTCTAAAGGGCTTGCAAAATATAAAACGGGCTTTAAAATTCTTTATTCTGAAGTCTTAACGCTCCTTTTGTAACAAGGATTTAATTTGATTTGAGAGCGTGACCAAGAAATGGTCAGGAGCCAGGTATGTACACTCATTCGTTTCTGGTGCTATTCAACCCACTAGGCCTATACTTGTAACAATCGCAAATGCTTTAAAAAATCCAAAATAGTCATAACTTTTTTTAGCTTAGAAGTTAGATCCTTGAGAAACTCACGTAAATCTTATAAAATATCACTCTAACATTACCTACAAAGTCTCATGGAGAATGTAAAAGTACTTCTTAAGATTTGCAAATCAAAATATCGTTGCATTTTTTTTTACACACCCTATATAAGTATATGGCTCGAAATTACGAGATCCTAACAAATGCGATGGAGCAAAGTGACCGAGCTTAAAGTTTTACATCTGAAACCTTGCAAGCCTCGATTTCTATTATTTCCTTTTCTAATTGTTTTATAATTATCTTTTAGTCTCGTTAAATTATCTATTGTGTGCTTATCTCTTTCTTTTGTGCAATCCACTTTAATCTGCCGTTTTCTTTTTAGCCACACTTTTATTTAAACTCTTCAAACTGACTTGAAATTTTCTTTTAGTGTGTTTTAAATTTTGCTTGATTTTATCGTACCAGTTGCAAGTATATCAATTTAAGTGAACTTGTTTTGTTTAATTTATGAATATAATTATTTTCCTTGCTTATTTGGCTCAAGTTAAACCCAAGCATGAATTTGATGTAGGTTGTCTTTTCAAACTAAAACGTGTTTTGTGTTAACGTACCGTACGTATTTAGTAGTAAATAAGTGTGTATTATATATTGTGTATATGTTTTTTATTTGTTGTTGTTGGAATACCATTAACTTTGTCACTCGCCTACAGGGCTCCTTTGAAAAGCAGGCATTGTGGCTCTGAAGGGACTACCATGTATTTTTAAAAAAACTGAATAAATAAATAATAATTGGGGGCGCATAATTTCCTTTTCTCCCTTTTTCTTTCTATTTTTATTTGTGTGCCCCATTAATGCTGCCCAGGGCGCGCGCCAAATAAGGAACTACATCAAATTTACAAATGCCCTCAACCGGCCCGGGGAGGGGCTACCTCTCTCTCTCTCTCTGCCTGTCTCTAGCTCTCTCTTTCTCTCTCTCTCTCTCTCTCTCTCTCATGGTCTCTCTCATGGTCTCTCTCTCTGTCTCTCTCTCCCCTCTCTCTCTCTCTCTCTCTCTTTTTCTCTCTCTCTCTCTCTCTCTCTCTTTCTCTCTCTCTCTCTCTCTGGGCACGATATTACTTTAGCCTCACCGTTATAGGTTTCCAGCTTTTATTTTATTTAAAAGTCTACGCCTATCATGGTCTACACCGCTTTGTGCACTTGCACGACTCGTTGCTTTGCCGGCGTTTCGAGGTCGATTTTGATACCGAAAAATCAGCTGGTCGAGTTGCCTTATGCGATGAGCCCAGCTGAGAAAGCTGAACCATAAGCTGAACTTTGATTCTTTTTTTTTATGTTCTATTCTGGTTCTTACTGGTTCTTTCTCTTTAAAGAATTTACGTCATAACTAGGACACCGGGTTACAATTTTTTGCCAATCATGGGAATTTGAAGAAGAAAAAAACAACATGAACTACTGTATCAGTATGCACATGAGTAACATTTTATTTCATCAATGATATTGTGATTCGCTGACAAGTCAACATGGTCATGAGAGTAATTTTATCAAAGTAATGGGTCCGTGCAATTAAGGGTGTCGATTTGTATCCGTGGTTGGGGGGGGGGGGATGATAGGTGCCAAAATATTTTCGGCAATGGGTCAAAGCAACCAAGAGGTAGAAGCGTGTGGCAGGCTGTTACCCCTCCCCAAGCGCGTAGCCAGGATTTCATTTTTTTTTTTTTTTTTTTTTTTCGGGGGGGGGGGGGGGGGGGGGGGGGGCGGTAGTGAGCACGCGAAGCGCGCTCCCTAGGGGGTTGGGTGCAGAGATGAAGGAGTTCCCCCCCCCCCCCTCCACCGCGAAGCGCGGAAGCTCTGACGTTTTATTAGATTATTAAAGAATAAAGAAAGAACACGATTCGATGTACCATTCTCGACTCTTAATTTTGTCTAAATTCAGCCCCCCCCCCCCCCCCCCCCCCCCCCCACTCCCGCGCGTAGCGCGGAAGCTTTGATGTTTTAAATAATTATTACTCTTATTCCTTGTCTGAGTTCATTTTCTCCCATCCCGCGCGAAGTGCGGAACGTTTTCACGTTTCATTAAATTATTAGAGAAAGAAGACGATTCGTTGTATCGTGTCCTTGTCTGAATTCATTTTCGCCCATCTCGCGCGAAGCGCGGAAGCTTTCACGTTTCATTAAATTATTAGAGAAAGAAGACGATTCATAGTATCGTGTCCTTGTCTAAGTCCAATTCCCCCCGCCCTCCCGCGCGATGCGCGGAAGCTTTGACGTTTCAATTAATTATTACTCTCAATCCTTGTCTATATTCATTAACGCCCATCCCTGCGCGGAGCGCGGAAGCTTTCGCATTTCATTACATTATTAGAAAAAGAACACAATTCGTCGTATCGTGTCCTCATCTGAATGCAGTTTCCCCCCTACCTTTGATGCTTTGACGGTTCAATAAAATACTCTTAATCCTTGTCGATATTCATTAACGCCCATCCCTGCGCGAAGCGCGGAAGCTTTCGCATTTCATTACATTATTAGAGAAAGAAGACAATTCGTCGTATCGTGTCCTCATCTGAATGCAGTTTCCCCCCTACCGCGCGAAGCGCGGAAGCTTTGACGGTTCAATAAATTATTACTCTTAATCCTTGTCGATATTCATTTTCGCCCATCCCTGCGCGAAGCGCGGAAGCTTTCGCATTTCATTAAATTATTAGAGAAAGAAGACGATTCGTTGGCTTCGTGTCCTTGTCTGAATGCAGTTTCCCCCCTACCACGCGAAGCGCGGAAGCTTTGACGGTTCAATAAATTATTACTCTTAATCCTTATCTATATTCATTTTCCCCCTCCCGCGCGAAGCTTTACCGTGTCATTAAATTATTAGAGAAAGATGACTATTCGTTGTACCGTTCTCGACTCTTAATCTTTTTTCTTCCTACGTCCTCTTCCTTTCTTCTTTCTCTCTCTCTCTCTCTCTCTCTCTCTCTCTCTTTTGGCCGGCGTTTTTTGTTTTGGGGGGGACCGCCCCCATTGCCCCCCTGGCTACGCGCCTGTATCCTCTCTGTCTCTCTCTCCCACTCTCCACTGTTTTGCACTTTTTCGCTTCGCGCTTAACATTTAGCTCGTTGTTTTTTGACGCTTCGGCTTAGCATTTGGCGCACTGCATTTCTATGATGCTGTTGATTGAATAAATTGATTAAATTCATCAATTCCTGATGAAGCCGTATGAACGAGAATTAAATATATTCTTGTCTCATATACAGTTGTCTCATTTACGTATGTATTATGAAAATGAGATAGCAACATGTGTATATTGATGGTCATCTTGCAAGTAATAACCATTAACTACTCCCATCTGGCTCTCATCATTAATTTTTCTCCTCATTTTTAATTTTTTTTATGGTGAATTATTGGGGAGGATGATTGTACAGGCCACCCCCCCCCCCCCACCTGAAATATTGGGCGGATATATCCCCCCCATCCCCCCCCCCCCCCGGGATCGACACCCATGGGTCCTTTTGGTAGGAGCTATAATTGCATTAGCAGTCACTGAAAGCTTCATCTGAGTGGACCAGGAGATGTTACTTGAAAATTAGTTCCTCCTTAGCTTCACAATCTTTGGCAAAATGCCTACCTGCATGTGATCGGTAAACTTTCTCTTGACAATGTGGGAAGAAATTAAGAAATAGGGTTTTCTTTCGCACGACTTCTCCAAATAAAATTTTGACTGTATAACACGTACCCTGTCAAAATAACATGTGTTACTTTTTTCAACTTGTTCAGAGCTGTTAATTTGGGGAAACACTACTAGGAGAAAGATTTTTTTTCTTCAGGGGTGATAGTGCAAGAGCACTAAAAATAAAATCATTTTATTTTTACAACATCCCCCCCCTCCCCTCCCCCATCCCCCGCTGAGCAAAATATGTTTTACTCAACACCCCCCCCCCCCCCTCCCCCTTGAGCAAAACAAAAAAATGCATACGAAACGGTACGCTCACGGGTCGGTTGTCCTAATTAGCCGCTTTCGAACGAGCCACAATCCCAGGTCGAAATTCTAATAGGATCCGATCTTATTGGACCATCAGAAACCATTAGAGCTATTGGTGTCTATTGGTTTCAGTAGGGAAAGTGAAATGATGGACCCACAGAAACCAATAGAAAATATCTATTGGACAAACACAAACCCACAGAAAAGAAAGCTTCTATTGGACCAACATCCACCCACGTCTTCGATGGGTTTATGTTGGTCCATTAGATATTTTCTTCTACATGCATGTAGAAACATGCATGTAGAAGAAAACCCATGGGTTTCTGTTGGTTCATTAAATTTTAATATGGGTTCCTGTTGGTCCATTAGAGATCTCTCTATGTGTTTCTAATGGTCCCATATTCTGAATTCCCTAGCTAGTCGTTCAATAGTCCATTGGCTTCCATTGGTAAATCAATAATGATAGATCAAAAATCGATTTTAGCAACTGTCCACCAAAAAAGGTATATTCAAGTCTCAATTGCATTAACTTCATCACAATGATCACTTGAAGAGAGTTTAAGAATATCCTTTACTGAACTAAAGGCTTGGAATATTCTATTTAATAAACATACATTATTTTTCTTGGTTAGTAATAATTATAATCAATATATCTATTGCTAGAACGTGAATGTAATTGTAACATGGTGAGACACATAATCTATTGGTCAGTAATTGCCGAAAGAAAATTAAAATTACAAAATAATTGATTTGCATTGTCATAAGTTACTTAACAAATTATGATAACGTGTAAAGTATCATGAATATGCATGAGATAGATTTAGCTGTTGGTTTCTATTGGTTTCTATTTGACCTATTGGTTTTATGTTTCTTAATTCTATTGGTCATATTGGTTTCTATTGGTCCCATTGGGTTCTATTGGTCTCATTGGTTTTCTATTGGTCCTATTGGTCCTATTGGTCATATCGGTCCTATTGGTTCCTATTGGTCTTATTGGTTTCTATTGGTCCTATTGGTTTCTATTGGTCCAATCGGTCCTATTGGTCCTATTGGTCCTATCGGTTCTATTGGTTCCTATTGGTCTTATTGGTTTCTATTGGTCCTATTGGTTTCTATTGGTCCTATCAGTCCTATTGGTCCTATTGGTTTCTATTGGTCGTATTGGTTTCTATTGGTCCTATTTGTTTCTATTGGTCCTATTGGTTTCTATTTCTATTGGTTTCTATGGGTGCTATTGGTTTCTATTGGTTTCTGATGGTTTGAATGGTCTCTATTGGATTAAATTCTATGGGTCCAACAGAAACCAATAGACTCCGACAGAAACCATTAGAGACCAATAGAATCTTTCTAATGGTCTCTATTGGTCTCTATGGGATTTTCGACCTGGGATGGAAACAAAAGCATTCGACAGTTCTTTTTTTTTGGGGGGGGGGGGGTGGGGGGATTTTCATTTTACAGTTTTGGCGGGATGTTTTTTCATAAGCCGGGATATTCTAAATCGTTTGTGTGGTAGTCGGCGGGAGACTCTCTCCAAATGCGGGAGGGTTGACAGCCCTGCTTATTTTTTTATCATGCTCAAAAGCATTTCATCAAATATTTGTCATCATGCATAGATTTGATAATTGTAAATTTATCTTCTCACCGTCTGTAAACTAACGTTATTCCAAACTGTTACTCTGTCACCAAATTGGAGGACTGTGAAACCTGTCCATAAAGACCACACAAGAGCAACAAGAAAGGTGGTCTTTACGTACATGTAAGTTCCTGTACTTAGTTATGACGCATATCATTCAAACACATAGAGAATTAAAATCCGTAAAGTTTCAAGTTCTGCTTTGAAAATGGCCTAAATAAATGAATTTCTATTTTATTATGTTTATACGATAGATTACGTATAACAAAGAACGCGCCAACAACAGTACTGTTCCAACTTTCCCCCGCCGAGGCTGGGGTATTATTCACCATAATTATGGGGTATATTGTGGTTGTTTAAGATAAAATAATGTACTAGGTCTATTCGCCCATTCCTGTGCAAGTCCACGATTATCCTACCCAACAGGCGTTTTCCTACCACCTTCCTAGAACGAGAACACGCTTTGCTAAAATAAATACCTAAATAAATTATATAGGTCCCAAGTTCTAGAATTCTCTCGATTCTGTGATTAAAAGGTCTGTAAGCGTTCATGTATTCAGAAGAAAATTGAAATGTTATTATTTGAATACAAAGTCATATTGTCACTCCTGATTCCTGACTATTTTAGTATCCAAGCTGTATACTTTTGTTGATTACAATGAGTAAATAACGGTATGGCCATCAGGCCATGCCAACCAGTCCTGATGCCAGCTATGCCTATTCTACTCATATTGAGAACAAAATATACACTGTACTATTGCTTCAACTGCAGATATATTCCCTCCACTTTCCTTGTCTTTTGAGTATCGGCTCATGTATCCCTGTGATCTCCCTTCCCCTGTTTTAGCGTGTATTTGTATTTTATAAACCTAACTTTAGTTAATTATGTCATTTGTAGTTTAAAGGTACTATGTCCCATTTACAAGCCAAAAAAATGAAAAGTTTAAATTCCAATGGCATTTGAAAGATAATACTAATTTAGAATTTGCCTAAAAGAGGTGGGCAGTGGCGTAGACAGGTTCGTACACCTGGGGGGGATGACTCAGGGGCGGATCTAGCTTTTTGCTAAGGGGGGGGTATTCCAAAATAATGACGATGCGGAGCATCGTCCACGAGCCGCGAAGCGGCGAGCCGATTTTTTGGGGATGTTTATTTGAACCCCGTAAGTGATGTTTTCCTGGCATCTATTAACACAATGGAGACCATAAAAAGCAGTGCATGATAACGTCTTTTTAAATCAAGTAACATTTAAATACACAGTTATATCCAGAGTTATCATGTGTTTGGTTAAGTTACCAGATGAGTTGAATATCTTCTCACAATATTTGCACTTGAAAGGGTTTCTCTCCAGCGTGCGTTCTTTTTTCTTTCTTTCTTTCTTTTTTCTTTCTTTTTTTCCCTTTTTTTTTTCCTTTTTTGTTTGTTTGTTTTTTGGGCCGCCCAAGGGGGGGGGGTTTTAAACCCCCTAACCCCCCCCCCCCCCCCGTAGATCCGCGCCTGTTTAATCTTGTGGTTATCTTGTGGTTTCCAAACCACAAGATAACCACAAAATACTTGTAAGATTTTCTTTTTTTTTACCGTCTGAATTGGCTTTCACCGTGTGAATGCGGCTAATAACAATAAACACAATTACAATAATGATGAGGATTATTATTATCATCATCATAATTATTATTATTATTAATATTATAATTGTTATCATTATTATTATTATTACTATTATTATCATCATTATGACTTATTATGTAAGCAAATATCATTCCCCAAAACCTGGGGGGGGGATGATTGTACATGCCATCCCCCCACCTTGTGAGGTGGGGGATGCATCCCCCTCATCCCCCCCCCCCCCCCCCCCCCGTTGTCTACGCCCCTGGAGGTGGGGCTTGAAAATGTCTTCAAGAGGGAAAATAATGACTATTAATTGTCAAATCGACTTAGGAGCTATACAGCCAAAAAATGAATAGTCTTGATTTTCAGACCATTGTCCCGAATGGTCATACGTTTTATGCTGCGCAAAGATTCAATCAGTTTAATTTTGGCAATCATAAGAAGTGGGTTATTGATGTAGACAAATGCTCATGTACCCTTTACAGCTCATTTTATGTATGTTATTACCAAAGAAGAAAGAAAGCCAGCCAGTAGTGTCTGACAGTGAAGTCTGGCAAGTGAACGGGTTTCCTTGCATAATTGGAATATAAGGACACTGCTAACGTTTAAATTTCACAGATAGGACATACATGACATATTCATAATTCATGCTAAGTTCTACAGAATTTGAGGTTGGCTGCAACAGAGACACAGTACCTTAAGGAGCCTATTCACAACAGGATCTGCTTTTCCATAGGCTCCGCAACTATATCTCTTAAGTTCAACTGAATAGTGTGTACCGGTATTGTATGTACATGTATACTATATTCATTTTCAATATGTTGTTACACTCTTTGTCAAATGAGATATTGTGGAAACAAATAAACTATCTACATAATCAAGTTATCAGTTAACTGAGTGTGCCTTTGACAACCCCTTCTTCTGCTGTGGTGTGTGTGTTTGTGTGTTGCGGGTGAATGCATGTGTTTGAGATATGGGGTAAGTGGTATCCGCCGTAACAATGTACTGTGCACCCTATCATGGCTATCATTTCATAAATAGACACTAATTCTTGGCGATGAAAATAAAACACTTTGACATAAATCACCCATACTCCCATACGTGCCAAAAGACACTCACTAAACTTTCTATTCAAACACATGTACCTATAATTATACTGAATGGTACATTATGAAATCATCATCTTATTAGAAATTAAAAACAGAACGTCAAATGCCATGTGGTCATTGTTGGTAAAACGATTTTCTGGTATAGCCATAGACTATATAGGATCTATATCTTTTACCTTTAGTAAAGCAGATGTTTGGGGTCATAATAACGTGTTATGCAAGCGGTTTTTATAATCTCTTTCCCTTACCAACATTCCTGTCTTAATTGCTCAGCTAGGCTGCTTCATTCCTTTGCTCATTACTCTGCTATCTCCTCTTACTTTTGTCAGAATGTATTCATCTATTTGTTAATTGTTTTGTGCACATTTATGTATTCTTATGTTATTCATCGTTATCTTCTGCCAGTGGAGGCCAAATTTCTGGGGTTTTCTAAGTGGACAATAAAATCTGAATCTGAATCTGAATCTGTATAATTATGCATGGGATGCATAGCCCCTAGAATAAACGTTGCTTCTGTTTACAACTTTACCCGGCGTGTAACAACTGGACACGGTCTCCCCCAGTTATGAATTTTCTTCCCGAAATATACACTCATAATAGTTTTATTCACATGGAAGTTCCCATTCTAACAATGAAACAAAGCATTATATTAAATTCAATCTTATAGCTTGAATGATATTTAATTTGTAATGAGTGTCCAAAAACTTGGTGACACATAAGGGGTCACGGTCTTTCGTTAGTTTCTGATTTATTTGATAATTATTGTTGATCTATTACAGCGTCATGCAACACCATAATGTGCTACACAGGGCATGGTACACACACTCTAGCCACACCCATTCCCATGATCAAGAAAGTTTTCTCTCTCTCTCTCTCTCTCCTCCCTCCCCTCTCCCTCCCTCTCTCTCTCTCTCTCTCTCTCCTCCTCCTCCTCCTCCTCCCCCCCTCTCTCTCTCTCTCTCACACACTATTATCTCTTCCTCTCTCCAAGAAGAAAAGGTTTTTCAATGATAATGTGGTGTTTTGTATCATTATGAAGTCTTTCCGTTTGATAGACTGTGGCCTATCATCATATTGTCTTTTAAAGATAGGCCTGATAAGTACAATACACTGTATTTTAGCAAAGTTCTCAATTTCAAATAATGATACAGCCTAAGTGTTGTGGGACTCTGGCAGAGTAAACCAAACACAGTGTAGTGAAATAAAAACTAAGAAGTTACGACCCAAAAGAGGTTTGCTTTTAACATTTCGCTGTTTTCACGAAGTGACGGTAGAGAAAAAAAATTGCATTCACTTTGCGTTACGATTTTCCTCACTACCGTCACTTCGTAAAAACAAGGACGATTTATTTAGTGCTGGCTATTTTAAACAGATTTTTGAGAACTTCAAGGATCTTGAAAGTACGTGCATCTCGGGGCTGAAACATAACTTTTATTTTTTAAATGTATTAATCAAAGCCACTCGATGAACAAAAATTAGGTGACAAAATCACTGTTACACATCAGGAAGAAATTAGGTGACAAAATCACTGTTACACATCAGGAAGAAAATCCATCGAACACGATCGCAAAGCTAGGCTTTCGATATTATATCGATCTACCATTGTGGAGTTCCCCGATAGCTGCCTCATCGTAAATTTCACACATTTCAATATGACAGACCAGGCGAATGAAATTGCCTATGGTTTATTATTCAAGTCTTTGTACCCGAATTTTCATGATTAAGAACTCAATTATTTTGACGATATGGAATAGGCCAATTTTCTAACCAGATCAAGACCTTTTCGTTTGCTCTATAGCAATAAACACAGAGATCAGAACGTTTAGGTAATAATATTCATGGTTATGTTATTTAAAAAAATCCCCCAATTATGCGTCAAAGCACGAAGTCATGATTCATAATATCAAGTCCATGACGCAGTGTAGTACAAATTACAAGTGTGCCATTGGTAGGGTGCACAAAACAAATACAACATGTACAGCGTATGAATCATAATAAAGCACAAGAAACATTTCAAACAAAATTAATAGTCCGAGAGAAAAGAAAACACAATTTGAAAGACATTAACGGTAAAGTAATTTGTACATTGACAGAAGTTATTCGTAAATTTAGGAACATACAGAGTAATATATTAATTAAAATACATGTAATAATAATAATAATAATTATAATAATATTAACAATGATTATCATGATGATAATAATAATGATACTACTACTGCTAATAATACTACTACTAATAATAATAGTAATAATAAAAGTAATAATGATAGTAAACATTTAAATATTAAAGTTGTGCAATAATTGGTAAGATTTGAATTGTCATAGTATTTATTGATTATCTTGGGGTTTTTTCTTCTCCTTCTTGACATCAGTAACAGGAAAAAAGTGTAAAAATAAACCGCTCGGGTAATTGATGATGTGTGACATTGAAATATCAACGATTATCCTGTTTTTCCTTATGTATTTCGTAATAAGGAATACAATTTATAAGGCAAATATTTCATTCTCTTAAACATGGTTTTGAGTCAGACGTGACCCGAGATTTTTACTGTAAAGAAGACCGGGCTCTATTTGGTATCAATCGTATTATACAGTGCGTCCAAGAAAAAAACGAAACCGAAAATTATCGATGGGTTATCATAAGTTAATCACAATTACAGTTAATAAATGACACATATTTGTAAAGCTTAGATCCTTTTTCATTTGATGCAACTCATATGATGCATATTTCACGCGTAGGTGATCACAAACAATTTGAAGAGAGGGTACTAAAATATCATTTGGCGAACAGTATCTCCATTTCAAAGAGAAAATCATATTTCTATAAAAATTCATTTCTGCCCTTTAATATAACACCTCAATCAAGAAAAATGAGCCAGAAAGTTCTGTTTCGTTGACGATTAGCCATGCCCCAAGTCTTTCGTCTTCTTTGTACCGTTTCCGTTTCAAAATTCGTAGTTGATTAAATACAGTTCTTTCTACAATTTTGACAAAATAGGCCAATTGAAATTGACTTACAATTTCATGCTTCTTTTGTTCCACCTTTATGCAATGCAACTACACGAAACTTTAGTCTAAACTGTGTTAGAATTTATTCTCGCAGTTACATAACGTTTAATTTTCTGTAAAGTTTTTTTGAGTCTTCTTTTCTGCTTCTTTTGATGGCAAATTTTTCAGGTGATTTCGTTTATTAATTAAATTCTATATTTTTTACATCAATCCAAGGTGACTTGTTTTTTCTTACTCTATCTGGTGCATATATATTACACACGGGAGAAAACAATGGTTCAAAGGCAAGTAGTGACATATTGACATCTTGTACAATATATACAGTATTCCAATCGATCTCACTCAATGCAGGGCAAAAATAATTTTCATTAATTGTTTTATAACTACTGTAGGTTCTGTAGACGTGTTTTAAAACAGAATGTCTGCTTTTCCCCCATACAATGTAAACCAGTGAATGGTCACTGGTCTCTGTATGCATTACACCACTTTCAATAATTTTGTTTTCATTATTTGTAAAAATTAAATCAATAATTGTAGAGGTAATAAAGGTGACTCTTGTTGCTCTTTCAATGACCTGAAATAATGAAAAATCACACATATTTTATCTTAACATAAATTTATATAACAGTTATTAGTAAATGTGGCAAGGTAATAGCAGTTAATGTCGCCTAAGAACATAATATCTTTGTCCTCGTCTTCCACCTTTATTAACATCGTTTCAATTGCATCAGATAAAGCAATTCTTGAACCAGGCGGTCTGTACTAAGCAATGACTATTATCGATGATGATTTAGGTTGGTTTATTTTAGTGGCAACCACTTCATCTAATTGATCCATAAATAAATCTTGCCTCAATTTATGATGATTCAATCTTTTCTCATTCACATAGATTAGAACTCCTCCCCCGCGAGTATTACGATCTTTGCTGTATACAACATGATCCTCAATGTCAATTCTAGCATCATGTATGGCATCACAAAGACAAGTAGTCTCATTTAGTGCTAACACATCAAATCCATGCTCCTGAATAGTAACTTTCACTTCGTCAATATTTGAAAGAAACGGCCTTATATTCAATTCAATTCGCATTTATTTCATTCTCGAATTAAAAAATACATTGATACAAAATAATTCATGAACAAATTTTGAAAATGAAATAGGGTACTACATAAATAAAGCCCTTATGCCTTGTGCAGGGTAGTTCCCAAAGCATTCATAGCATAATGTATTATGATGTGCTATTGTCAGTCCATGTTTATTCTTAATTTTCATACACTTATTTCGGCCTTTTGGGTTTGCTGTTTCACCTGATTCTTTATTACGATAATGTACAGGTCGTTTTTGATCATCATGAGTATTGTTATTAACACATCTCGATAGTAGGCCGTTGTCATCATCATTAGCATCATCGCCCTTGACATGGTGGTCTGTTTCATCGTCGTCAATGTATTCATTTTCTGGAGTTATGAATGGTTCTTTGCGTTTATCCTGTTCAATGTTTGCCAAGAAAAGGTGGTTTTCAGGGCCGAGTACTTCAGAGTCCGAACCGGCACACTGTTCCCGACCGAGAGGCTAATATTGGTAGACGGTTGGAGAGACTTTAGCTTTATGTCCCCAGAGCAATCATTGAAATTGATGTTATCAAGGAGGAACTTAAGATCGTCCAAAAACAAGTTGATATTGCCACTAGGTGGTCTGTATACATGTTCTTTCCTGTTGTCATTTCTATTTCAATACACAGTAGCTCGGCACTTTTGGTATGAAATACAAAATTCAATATAAACTTGATATAATAAAGAGTTTAATACATATAAGCCGACTCCACGACCAGTTGTCCAGTTGACCGTCAATGTCAATTATTGTAGAGGGCGGATGATGATCAGAAAGCCAATTTTCAGAAATGCCCATAACGGAAAAATTAATAGTTATGAAAGAAATATATTGTCATGATTCTTTAGATAAACTTCTGGCATTGCAATGTAACATACTAACGTCGGACTTTTCATGTTTGGTGTCATCATCAAATTCTTTTGGGAGATGGTCATGAGTAAGAAAAAGACAACGGGTAGAGGAGGTGGATCGAAAGGTTGGCTGGCATAATATTTTGAATTGAAGTGAACATCATTGTGCATAAAATACAAGTACGAGAGCAAAGATCCTGATAAGGGAGGGGGTGCATCATCAGGAACTTAACAGTAGAGAAAAGATGAGTATGAAAGGTAAAAGGTCAATCTAAGAGTTTCAACATCTTTAATAGGCAACTCAAAAGTACAAACGGCTTTGTCAGTCTCTAATATTTTGATAAAGAAAATCTCATAAGGACATGCAAGGAAAATGTCTATAATTAAGTATTCAAAATTTCTAAATAAACATTTAGTCATGGATTTAAAATGAAACATACAAATCGCATCAATAAGAAATTGTCTGCAAAGAAACGTCATGCATGTCGTTTTGAATACATTAATAATTGTTGTAACATCAAATCATTTCAAATAAGCCATTGCTTTCTTCATTAAATTTTGCATACTCTGTTTGCTCTAAGTACGATAAAATTCTTTGCAAAACAATCCTCATATATAGATGTCATATAAAATTCACCCTTTGAATTCACATGGGACGCCATTACTCAGCTAAACGCCATTTCCCAACATAGAACGTGAGTTTATGATAGCGATTCTTTATATTTTTGATCAGCGGATAAACCATGAATGCATTTATAGTTAAATACACATCGAAAATATTTGACGCGTTCAATTTTTTTAAACGTTTCTTTCGAGGATGTATACAATCATATTACAATTAAGAATGGTTCTTGCCGCCCTCTGTTGTAGCTTTGTGATACGCTTACTTTGTGTTCTTATTATCTATGTCACGAATTTCTCAGCAATAGACCATTGCGATTGGATCAAACAATTGTACAGCAGCTATTCGTTTTAACATTTCTATCCCGGTGTTTTTGATAATTTTAATTTCAAATTGAATTTGAATATATCGGAGAACCTCCTCCTCCCCCAGCCCCCACCCCCCCCCCCCCCTTCCCCCAGCAAAATATGAGCGAGCTTGTCGGATTACTTTTAAAAATTAAGTTCCGGGATGACAATGCATTACTACGACACAGTAAAATCTGTGGAGATTTCAATTTTTAATATAAAAAGACGTGAATGAGTGATGGATCTCGTATTTTTACTTTATTTTATAAAGATTTCTTTCTTAGAAATTTGAAAAGGAGGAGGAACAAGAAAATGCACACTTTATCTAGTAGAATATGTAATCTTTTACTGATCAGTGTAATCGGGTGTCATCCAAATACAGACGGGCCAATAAATTAGGTTGAACAGGGTAAAGGCGGCTGGATAAATGTGTCTAGCCAAACAATCTACTCTGTCAGCTGTCCACGGTGTGACGACGATCTGAGCAGTTTGGGTTTCTTCATCACTACCATTAGTTGTCGATTGTCCCTTGGGTGGAACGGCATACTGCGTACGGTACCTACTAAGCTGTTCATCGCTTAATCCATGTTTGATCGGTGGACTATCACGAGACGTTGTAGAGGATTTACGAGATGCTTCGGCTGCTTCAATGGCTTCTTTACGTTTTTTCTGTATGAATTATCAAACAAGAATCAAAGAAGTATAAAGTTACAATATTTCAAAAGTTCTATAAAAACAACCACTAGTCATACCGGATTTATCAAAAGCTTAAAAGGCCGACTACCGCACAATATTTCTCGTCACGTCAGGTCTTTGACCACATTTTCAAGAAAATCGTGTGCCTTAACTTGTAACACTGAAATCCTGACTGAAATTGTATCAGTTATGCTGGAGACCTGGGCCCTGTCGACTTGTCAAGAGCTGATAATCGCAACTTATTTGCGATTGATATCGATCGTAATTTTTTTTTTGTTAACCGTTTTCTTTTTTTATCATAGTATCTTCTTCTTTCTTTGCACTCAGGCGCGTACGCAGGATTTTTTCAAGGGGGGGGGGGGTTAACATTTTAAATCGAGCCGAAAATTTCGCAACGACTCAGCCAGCCGCTGAATAAGCGGGGGGGGGTGGAGGTAAGAGGACACTTTTTTGCTTTTTTTTTGGTCTCGGAATTTGACACTTTGCTCCGTTGAGGGGGGGGGGGGGGTAAGTTCAACTTTTTTAGGTCAGCCATTGGTATATTTTTTTTTTTTTTTTTAATTAAAAAAAAAAAAGTAGCAAGGGGGGGGGTTTCCTCCAAAATACACACATTAAAAATACCAAAGGGGGAAGGGGTTGGGGTTTGACCCCCCCCCCCCCCCCTGCGTACGCGCCTGTTTGCACTCACATACTTTTCACTGCTCCCCGACAGGCCCCACGACATGCACCCCAGCAAACTTAACCCGACCCATAATGCTAACCCTAACCCTAACCCTTTTTATTCTCTGAAGGAAATTTTGAAAAATTATTGTTTAAAAGAAAAGAAATAATTGGAAATTTCTATGGATGCCGGTCGAGAAAATTGTACAAGCTGTACGTGCGATTTGTTTAAAATTTGAAACAATAATTTTGTTTATGTAAAAAAAAAAAATTCTGTAAATGTGTAACTTCATTTGCAAATGTATTTTTTTCATTTGAAAATTTATTTGTAACCTTGCATGGAAATGTTAAAGTTCACTTGCAAATTTATTTAGGCCGATGTGAAGATTATTTGTAATTTTTTTATAAAATATTAAAAATAACGTACAATTTTCCTTATGAGAGAAGAGAATAAAAAACCTATAAAAACAAATATAAGAGATAGGAGACTGTAAACTTGCGATTGATTGGAGGATTTACGATTGAATCAATAAGACGGGGGCCTGGAGTTACACACTCACGTTAAACTTAGCGAAAACGTTCATGTTGTAGATACAATTAGAATGTAGCATTAACAGGTATATAAATCATACTCATCATATCAATAAATGATAGTAACCATATTGTCTATCCAATATAACTACCATTTGGATTACCATTATATTGCCAAGCAGTTTATGAGGTTATGGTTCCATTTTAGCATTATATGGGCCGGGTTTTACTGGGGTACATGTCGTGGGGCCTGTCGGTGAATTTGGCCGGGTTTTGCTGGGGTGCATGTCGTGGGGCCTGTCGGTGAATTTGGAGTGAAAAGTCTGTGAGTGCAAAAACCCTGAGGACTTCATTCTTAGTGTTTGTTTTATTTTGTGTTTGTTTTATGCTGTTGGTTGGTGAGGTTTTTGTTGCTACTTATTGAGTTGTGTATGTTTATTAGTTTTTTTTTGTTTGTTTGTTTGTCAGATATACCTGATGTAAACATGCAGCATCACAATTAACTCTACTGGTATTTTCACAATAGAAATAGTCTCCTAACTTACGTTTAGAATTAGGAGATAATTAGCCAGGGCGTATTCTATCAAGGCCGTGAAGACAAATATAAGACAAGCTGCCAGCCAGACATCAATAGCCTGTAAGAGAGCATGTCAATATAATATGATTCTTTCTCATTAATAATTAGTTACATAATAAAGCTTTCACATATTTCTGTTTACAAAAAAAAAATATATGTATATTTCGTCGTGATCTCTATAACATCTTAAAATTGTAATTATTGTAATAAAAAAGGATCCACATTCTCATCCCTAGAGGTAGTAGCAATAACAAAAGCGTCACATATACACAAATAGATAGCTAGAACTAAAGTATATAGCATGTAAACATAATGTAACTATAACGAAAGTATAACATAGACACATATAGATAGCAAGAACAAATGTATAGCGATATACAGTGCGCCCCAGAAAAAACGAAACCGAGATTTATCGATGATTTATCATAACTTATTCACACCTTTAATTGATAAATGAAACATATTTGGAAAGCTTAGATCCTCCTCTTTCATTTGATGCAGCTCATTATGATGCATATTTTACGCATGAGTGATTGAAATGAATTTGAAGAGAGGAAACCAAAAAGTCATTTGGCGGACGGTATCTGAATTTAAAGGAGAAAATCACGTTTCTAGAAAGTTGAGGTTCTGCCCTTTCAAAATTATGACACCTCAATCAGAAAAAATGAGCAAGGAATGACAAAGTTCTGTTTGTTTAAAGTAGTGCTTGCATTTCCATAATTTTATCAAACGAATTCGTTTTCACTGGGTGCCTGCCGTAGCAACAAACAGAGTTGACAACAGACTTAAGCTATGGTCACAAATCAGAGCAGCGACCGACCGATCAGTAGCCTGCTCGATCGCTGCTGGAATGTAGGCATCGCCCAGCGATTAGGTCGGTGCCCGGGCGGCGACCGCCCAGGCACCGGGCGATTTGGGCGGCGAGTGAAAAGTGAGCAGGCACCGCCCAACTTTTAACTCCGCGCTAAAATTTCACCATGTGAAAGGTGCACTGTGCCAAGTTTGATAACATTTCCTTCTTAGACACATAATCCACTCATTGTTCAGCATTTCAATATGTCTGGGCTGACACAAGCACTAATCTTTAGAATTTATCTGTGAATGCTAACTTGTCACAGTGCACCTTTCACATGGTGGACAGCAATGCTTTGTTATTCAGTCAACTGTGACAGTAGTAGTATGATCGGGGTGTCATTAACAAGAGGACATTCTGTCCTTTACAACAGACATAAAATGTTTGATTATGAAATCAGTAGTTTTCATATAAATCGTCATTAAACTTCAATATCCTTTATTATGATACGCCCTGTATAGCAATAACACTCAGATTGATTCAGATACTGAGAGATTCGAAGAGTGAAAAGAAAAAATAATGTTAGGATAGGATAAGAACACAGGAGAGAGATGGGATAAATACACACACGCACGCACGCACACACATACACGCACGCACCAACGCACACACACACACACACACACACACATATATATATATATATATATATATATATATATATATATATATAAGCAAGTTTAGTGAAACTGCAATTTCTGACAATGCTCAACTGTAGGAGCAAATGTAGATATAGGAGTTGGAAGGTTACATTTATTGGTACGAGTTATACAGACTGTTTCGCCAGAAGGCTCATCAGTAACTAAATACATAATACAATCATGGCGAAGTTAAAAACACTCATGTGCAGTCAGGCAAGAATACAAAAGAGACACAAATAATACTCAAGTAAGGGCGAACGCAATAATACAATAGTGGAATTAAGTGGTTTAAGGGTAAGGGGAAAGGTCATGGTGGTACAGGGGGAGGGGTTTAACCATATTCAGAGAGTAGAAACTTTCTCTTATGTTTACATGTGGAAATTCTAGAGTTAAGGATGGTTTGTGTTCTTTGCTATTGAGATCGAACGTGACATCTAGGAAGTCTCCGACGGTAGAGTTAGCACTGGCTGTCACCTGGAGGCCTATCTTTCTGAATTTCTGAATAACCATTTTCGAAGCCTGGCAATACCCAGCTGTATGTCCATGTAGAATCCAACCACCCGCCAACCGTCACCAAGAAGATTCCGCACTCCATACAAACCCGCCTATCCACGATCTCCAGCAGCGCAGAGGTATTCAACGAGGCGAAACCGGAGTATGAAAAAGCACTCCGTGATGCCGGCCACAACACCAACTTAACCTACACACCCAAGACCAGTGACATCAACAACAAAGAGCACCACAAACGAAAACGCAACATAACCTGGTTCAACCCCCATATAGCAAGCACGCGAAGACGAATATTGGCAGAAGGTTCCTCGCTCTCGTAGACCAACACTTCCCAAAGGGACACCAACTACACAAAATCTGCAATAGGAACACACTGAAGATCAGCTACAGCTGCATGGATAACATAGCAACCATAACCAAGGCCCACAACAATAGAGTCATCAACCACAACCCCAACCGAGACCCAGAAACCTGCAACTGCAGAAAGAAAGACGACTGCCCCCTCCCAGGAAAATGCACAACCAAAAATATCGTCTATGAAGCCAAGGTTGTGACCCCCAACGATGAGAAACTCTACATTGGACTCACATCCACATCCTTCAAAGCCAGATATGCAACTCACAAAGCAAGCTTCACCCACCAAGAAAAGAGATACCAGACCGAGCTAAGCAAACACACCTGGATGCTGAAAGACGACGGGACACCCTACACAATATCATGGAGAATCATCCGGCACGCCCAACCATACTCACCCAGAACAAATCGCTGCAATCTCTGCCTATGGGAAAAGTACCACATCATCACTGCTGAGAAATCCACCATCCTTAACTCTAGAATTTCCACATGTAAACATAAGAGAAAGTTTCTACTCTCTGAATATGGTTAAACCCCTCCCCCCTGTACCACCATGACCTTTCCCCTTACCCTTAAACCACTTAAATCCACTATTGTATTATTGCGTTCGCCTGGGGCTTTCACATATACACTCCGGGGCCCGTACGGCGAGTAAAAACAGACATTTTTGGAATTTTCGTCCGGTGTCCGGCCGGTTGCCGTAAAGTTCCTACGGGCGCCGGGACAGTTTTTTAAGCCGTACGGGCGCCGTGGTGCTGAGTTGGCTGCTCCCAATTCTCCCGGCGTTTTTATCTGACCGTGAGGCCGTAGAAAGCCCGTAAAGTGCCCGTAGGGCACCTTACGGGTCCCCTGCGGGCTCCGGACGGTGCCCGGACAGACCCCTCACGATTTTGGGGGTCAATTCTCATGAAAAATCTTTACGGGCGCCTTGCGGTGCTCAAGGGTTCCGTACGTGTACCCTACGGCGCCCTCACGGGCCCCTCAAGAGCCCCGGGTGATATGCAAAACAACAGGCGTCTGCCGTCCGGGGGCAATTTAAAATGAATATTGCCCGTGCGGGTCCCTCACGGGGGCATCTCGAAATGTACCAGAAGACACATACAGAGTGAGTCAGAAAAAATGTCCCACTTTTTAAAAGTTGTATTGTTTGAAGTATGAATATTTAATCATGAGTTTCATGATATTGTGGATGTTGTGCTTCATGATGATGATGATGATGATGATGATAATGATGATGATGATAAAGATTAAGATGATGACAATGATGATGATGATGACATGATGGTGGTAGTGAATGTGTACAAAAGGGAAAGATTTTTAGGGTTATGCCACTTAAACATTCAGCGACCTTAAAAATCAATGCTCAATCAGAAAAGGGGTAATTATGAAAAAATTGTCACCGTGTGTGTTATGTGTGTTGTGCGTGTGTGTGTGTGTGTGTGGGTGTGTGGGTGTGTGTGTGTGTGTGTGTGTGCGTGTGCGCGTGTCTGACTGTCTTTGTTCAATGCACTGTTTTATTCCTCACCCAGTAACTTGGCGCAAGTGAGATCTGGCAGTCTTGTAAAGATTGTCTGATATTCAGTGATGCATGCAGAGATTCAGATGAAAATGGTACCTAAGTGTACTGGGAGGATAACTCTATTAAGATATATCATGAAACTCATGATTAAATATTCATATTTCAAACAATACAACTTTTAAAAAGTGGGACATTTTTTCTGACTCACTCTGTAGTTCAGTGCACAGCACGGCACCCGGCCGGGCCCCGGCAGGGCACCTTACGGGAGCCATCGGTACACCTGCTCATCGGACGGAGCCCGTAAGGTTACCGGCCGGCACTCGGCCGGCACCCTGCCCGCACCCTTACGGGCGCCTTGCATTTCACTCGACCAATTTTCTCCGGGCACCTCCCGGGCACCGCAGAATATGTGACCACACATGCCGTAGAAATGAAAATCGGACGGTTCCCGTACGGTCTCTAAATCCACGGCAAGCCGCCGGGTAGGGAAAATCGTACGGGGCCCGGTTTATATGTGACCTAGGCATTACTTGGGTATTATTTGTGTCTCTTTTGTATTCTTGCCTGACTGCACATGAGTGTTTTTAACTTCGCCATGATTGTATTATGTATTTAGTTACTGATGAGCCTTCTGGCGAAACAGTCTGTATAACTCGTACCAATAAAGGGTAACCTTCCAACTCCTATATCTATATATATCATACACGATAAACAATGTAGCATCAATAACATTTGCAATTCGGATGTAAATATTATAAAGAATAAACCATTATAAAGAATAAACCATTCGAGTGTATATAATTTAGGAAATAGTCACATTACTATTATAATGACTTAATCTTTTTCTCTCATTTGATAGTATCAATCATATTAATGTTAATAATAATAATAATATTAATAATGATAATGATAATTAAAATTAAAAAAACAATAATGATAATAACAATAATAATAATAACGTAGGAGTGATAAAACAAAGAGTACATAGCCTAGGAGATCTAACCTTGGCGTAAGTAACTACAGGAAGTGATTCCTGTATCCCAGAAGTCATTGTAGTGATGGTGAGTACAGTTGTTATACCAAGAGAGACTCTGGCAGGAGCTGCTTGGGCGTCGATACAGAATGAAAGCCAAGCTACGGTAACTAGAAGTATGCTAGGGATGTACACAGTCAGCAGGAAAGATTGCATTTGTCGCTGAAAAGTGAAGATGACCTTCACCAGACTAAAATTACCTGCTTTAGAAACCAAGTAGAGAGACAATATACCAAACAAAAATGCTTAGATCATTCCATTTCTGACACTCTTTTAAGAAATAAAATTCGTAAAGGAAAGAACTTGATTATAAAAGAGATTTGTTTTAATAAATATTTACTAGCTGTGTAAGAAAGGGGAAATAATAGCACACAAGTGAACGAAGAACAATTAATATTCACGATTTATTTTTCTGATACACCATACAATTTTTTAAAATCTTATTTTGCACACAGATATTTTGGGTGCCCTATTTGACATTATGGACACATGTTCCATATTATGTTGTTGATTTCAGAGACTTTATGTTAGCCTGATAAAAAGATATATATGTATAAATATTTACTCATATTTGATACTAAAAGGACTTTACAATATGTCGTGAACTATTACGAGATAGACCTTTATTACATTGTGTTAATGGTCAACCTAAAGCACTCTTCCGAATACATAATTTATACTTAATACATCAAAACTTGATATTTTGAATCGATCAATATTATGAGGGAAACGTATCCTTTAATGGGCCCAATAATCCATCTTTATTAAGTATTAAAACCTTGGGTTTGGTTTGGGCTTTATATCTTTGTGTATTATATTATATTATTTAGCAAAAAACATTGTTTAGTATAGTGTTCCAGAATAGGAATTATTTTGTTTTGGTTATAGATGAGGGGTTGTAAGTTCATGCATATCTAGAGAACTACAGAGGAGCGAGCTGTTGCTGAGTGGCTGACCAAACATACCAGAATCCCAGATGAACTAATTACAGACTAAAGACATGACTGACGTCGCACTAGGGGTAATTTGGTGCTCTGTTGTTGCCCACTTTGTACTGCAACCAAGGTTTTAAATTACTCGGTCATAACTATGATATTTACACAATGACCAATAAACAATGGGGAATGGAGGCCCCCTCATGACTTTGTAGATATGATATTGGGTAATTTTGTCTCTTCGGCTGGCTCAGGTCATGGATCCCCGAAATTTCGCACAACAGTTCGCTACTATATAGTTTCAAATGGGTTACCTTAGCTTCAGGAATCATAAAGATGACTCGTGTTAAGGAAGACCTTACTACATTGTAGACATTCAGAAATATTCATGAAGAGAAATTATTTATGGAAAGCCATCGCCTTTATTATTTGAACAAATTGTATACATGTAAATGATAGTCTAAGTTAAATCAAATCATATTATGGAATGAAGCATTATAAGAGACGAGGTTTGAGCTATACATACCCGTTGAATACACTAAGTCCTCATTGGTGGTTCGAATGGATTTCAAAACGAAACTAGGAATAATCAGCTTTTCTTCGGTTTCAACATCATCATCATTAGTTACTAGCTTCATATGTTTTGTCGAAAGACTGTCTGCAGAAAGGAACGAAGAGATATGATCAGTAGATACAGGTAAACTTCAAATGTATATTCATTTACAAAGCTCAGGGCCCTCTATTATATAGCAACTCTGAAAATCAAACGCAAGTCCTAAAAATCAATTGCATAAAGAGCTGCGTTTGATTTCAAACGGAAAATGATACATTCGGCGACACAGAAACATCCACTAGACATGAATGTAATAAAGATTTGCCTCACAAGCTTCTTGAAATGATACAGCGCCATATTATGGTAGCCACGCTATAGCCACAATTATGTAGGACTATCAGATTATCTACAGTGTTGAAAACAATTGAAAATACTACATATTGCCGCAATGCCATAAAACATATCAAGCTGTGCATGGCTATATGGAATCGGAAGGGGGTGGTAGAGAGAGTGCCCTATCAGAACTAGAACTAGCTTTTTTATACACATTACATAGTGTGGTCGACAGGCGCGTACGCAGGATTTTTTCAAGGGGGGGGGGGTTTAACATTTATAAATCGGGCCGAAAATTTCGCAACGACTCGGCCAGCCGCTGAATAAGCTTTTTTTTTCTTTTTTTTTGGTCCCAAAAAAAATCGCAACGACTCAGCCGACCGCTGAATAAGTGGGGGGGGGGGGGGGGTAAGAGGACCCTTTTTTTTGGGGGGGGGGTCTCGAAATTTGAAAATTTGACATTTTGCTCCGTTGGGGGGGGGGTAAGATTTTTTAATCCAAAAGGGGGGTTTTAGAGAAATTTAGGGGGGGTTTACACAAAAAAAATTACCAAGGGGGGGGTTTAACCCCCCCCCCCCCCCCCCCCTGTGTACGCGCCTGGTGGTCGAAGACCATCACTTCACTCAACAAACAGAAGATGAAGTTTAGCCAAAAAATACGCAATGATGAACATTAATTTAAGCGCATATTCTAATGATGTTTACCAGTACTGTATTTATTGTGACATGTAGAAGATGCGGAAAATATCTTCCTCTCCTTTAAGTGGTCGGAAGGCAAACACTTGAAAAATCCCTTTTCTACTCTGAATTTTCTTATTCAGCATTACGTTTTCAAGCCATTTAGGAATGGGGCACAAGACACAAGACTCAAAACAAGTCTCCCCCCCCCCCTACTTTTCTGCTTTCCTCGATTTTCCAGTTTATTTACTTTGCTGATACCCTTTTCTCCGATGTGCCTCCCGAGTTCTACTCTTAGCATAGTTCTTGTCATTCCAGCTTCAACAAATGCCACCTTGCTCTTCAGCTAGTGAACCATGATAGTATTCAGATCTGAGCAGTGAAATCAAGAAGTGAGGCCTCAGATCCTTAATGTGCAATGAAACATGAATGCTTCCGTCAACATTTCAAGAGTGACAGCTTGCCGTACAGTTTGAATATATATTCAATTCTTATCACAAGTTCATCTAACCGAAATCAAAAATAATCATGATAATGCAGAACAAATCTATGGAATTTTGAGGTTTATGTGGAAGTTATAAAATGTGTTTTAAAAAGTCATTTTTAATTAATTTTCATTTTTAATCATTTTGCATGCGCTGTGGAAATCATGACTGTGGTTACAGCCCCAGCAGCCGATGTCAGTATGCAATAAACAGCCCTATAGGATTAACTATCCCGACTGACCATGCTGCCTGCAAATTATTTCGGGAAAGACAACACTGTTCGATGTGAGAAAGAGAATTTTAAATATCAGACCTCCTAATGAAATTTAAGTTAATTAGCACTTATCATGAAGCTAGGCCAATCGTTCATAATATTTAGGTCGAGAGCCTGCCCTGAAAATGTCACTCATCAATGAAGTCTTAGTTAAGTATAGACCACCTCGTCACTGACGAAAAAAAATTGTCAGTCTATCCGTCCCATTCCCCCCCCCCCCCAAGTTCCCGAGAAAGATCCCCAAATGAAATAAAATTTACCCAATCCCATGATGACTGGACATTACAAAACACAGAAAACGCACAAGTAGGCTACTTCCGTCGCCAAGGGGTTGTCAGACACCCGTAAACAATTGGGTCATTTTTCTCTTATTTCATAGACCAAACTTTGTCGGAAGTATGTACAGTATCAGCTCTTCACAAACATATTATAAGAGCTCAGTTATTTCATTTTTTTAGTGTACATAGTGTAAATCTTTAATGCCGTCTTTTCTTTCTAGCGCACTTTGGAGCAAAGTTATATATGTAACTAGATGGAACTTCGACTGCGCGCAGTCGAAAATGATGCCTCCGTCATAGAGCAATTTTACAAACCAAAACAGAAGAAATTTTTTAAATTCAAGTTCAATTGTAATCCATTAAGAGGTTCTCAGAATATCGTGATTACAAGCAATTTCTCATATACATATATGACCCTTTGATCTTTGACCTGATGACCCTAAAATTTACTCAGTTCATTGGCTCTGCAAGATGTCCTGATCGAGTTAAATAGTAATTCATCTGTCAGTTCTAATGAGAATGCGTTCACAAGTTATTTTTGGATACATAATGAGCCCATGACCTTTGACCTCATGACCCATGAATCTACTCAGTTCATTGGCTCTGCAAGATACATACATGATCGAAATTTGGCAGGAATCCATCAATCTGTTCTAATGAGAATGCGATCACAAGCTATTTTTGCATACATAATGAGACCTGTGACCTTTGACCTTTGACCTCGTGACCCCAAAATCTATTCAGTTCATCGGCTCTGCAAGATACATACATGACCAAATCGATCGGTTCTTGAGATAATGCGATCACGAGCTCTTTTTGCATACCTAATGAGCCCTGTGACCTGTGACCTTTGACCTTGTGACGCCAAAATCTAATCAGTTCATCGGCTCTGCAAGATACATACAAGACCAAAGTTTGGCAGGAATCCATCAATCGGTTCTTCAGATAACGCGATCACGAGCTGTTTTTGCATACATAATGAGCCCTGTGACCTTTGACCTTTGACCTCGTGACCCCAAAATCTAATCAGTTCATCGGCTCTGCAAGTAACATACATGACCAAAGTTTGGCAGGAATCCATCAATCGGTTCTTCAGATAACGCGATCACGAGAACGGGACGTACGGACGGACGGACGGACGGACGGACGGACAACCCGAAAACATAATGCCTCCGGCTACTTCGTAACGGAGGCATAAAAAGTTATTGGAAGTTGGTGAGTTTAACAACATATATTCAACAACCGAACCAATTTTTCAGGGGCATGGTCAATAATGGATAGGAAATTTCAGCTAGGAAGTCACAAAACGTCGCAACCTAGCGAGCTCCTATACAGTGCGTCCCAGAAAAAACGAAACCGAGAATTATCGATGTTTTATCGAACTTAATAACATTTATAATTAATAAATGACACATATTTGGAAAGCTGCAACTCATTATGATGCATATTTCACGCATGAGTGATTAAAATCAATTTGAAGAGAGGAAACCGAAAAGCCGTTTGACGGGCGGTATCTAAATTTCAACAACAAAAATCACATTCCTAGAAAGTTGAGGATCTGCTCTTTCACATGACACCTCAATTAGGAATAATGTGCAAGGAATGACAAAGTTCTGTTTGTTTAAATTAGCCCTTACATTTTCATAATTTTAGCAAACAAATTTGTTTTCACTGGCTGCCTGCCGTAGCAAAAAGCAGAATTGACAAAAGACTTGACTCCGTTTCGATGACAATCAGCCATGCATGAAGTCTCTCGTCTATGGCTGATTGTTAACGAAACGGAGTTAAGTCTTTTGTTAATTTCGTTTATTGATACGGCAGGCAGCCAGTCCCAATAAACAGAACACTAAAAAGTAACCTCTTTTGGGAGTGTATTTTAAGTGATTTTAAAGTATAGTGCCTTTTGAACTAGATTTAAACGTTATCGACACGTGCCTTTATTTAAACAAAAAAGGTACTCCTGTTCACGTTTTCATCTAACCTAAAAACCACCAATTTATCACGCGCCTGGAGTAACGTGATTCCACTTACCTCTGTAAATCTAGTGTTTATGACCAAATAACCACTTGACCAAACAACGAGTTTTATGTCCGTTAACCGATGGTGGTGATAAATACGTAATTATCTGGTCTTGCAAGCACCTTTATCGATTGGTTTCACAGGTTATCCAAGGTTGGTGGTAATAATCACGTTACTTACACCGGCTAATCGTCATATTGTTCTGTCCGTGAATCTCTGGTTATATTAAATTAGTAATTCTAAGGTGTCTTACACACCTCTTTAAATGGTTTCAAAGTAACCATAAATTTCTTGGTTATGATCACGTAGCTCAAGCAGATTACTAATCTAAGCTGTGAATACGTGATATTTAGGTGTGAAAATTAGTAATTATAGGGTGTCTTAAAACACCTATTTTAATGGTAGTCAAAGTTGCCATAAGTTCCGCGGTGATGATCTCGTGACTCAAACGGATTATTAATCTAAGCTGGGCATACGTGACTTTTAGGTGTGAAAAATTAGTAATTATTAGGTGTCTTAAAACACCTTTTAAAATGGTTTCAAAGTTACCATAACTTTCTTGGTGCTGATCACGTAGCTAAAACTGATTACTAATCTTAGCTGTGAATCCGTGATATTTAGGTGAGAAAAATTAGTAATTATTAGGTGTCTTAAAACACCTATTTAAATGGTAGTCAAAGTTGTCAGCAGTTCCGCAGTGATGATCTCGTGACTCAAACGGATTATTAATCTGAGCTGGACATACGTGACTTTTAGGTGTGAAAAATTAGTCATTATTACGTGTCTTAAAACACCTATTTAAATGGTAGTCAAAGTTGCCAGCAGTTCCGCGGTGATGATCTCGTGACTCAAACGGATTATTAATATAAGCTGGGTATTCCGTGTTTTCCAGGTGTGAAAATGAGTTATTCTTGGGTGTCTTGATGGTTTCACAGGTACCATTTAAGTTCCGTGGTGATAATCCCGTGACTGTTGGCATATTTCTATGTTCACCAGTTGATAACGGACTGTTGGCATATTTCCAGTTGAACCAGCTGACACCAATTAATTTGCATATTGAATATGGGGTGCGTGCAGATCTATGTTTTTAAAACAATTTATCTGCATTTACAGCATATTTCTTAGTTACTGATGATTTAGAAATATGCAATTCATTTCGAAAATACTACAAAATGTTATTAGGACATTTCGCTACTTCGTATACATTACATTTAGTTAAACATGAATAAGGGAAACATTAACTATGAACTAAAATAGTTTCAATAATATACAAGTATATGAAATTTGTTCGATTAATTAAATTATGTAAGTCTACTTATTACCAATGCATTTACATTGGAAATACAGACGTACCAGTATTGAAGTGTTGTTGCTGTTCAACTGGTTGGAAGTTTCACTAAATGGTTCTAATGGCTCAGCCAGACCAGTTGAATTCTAACTGGCCTGGATCAACTGGATCATTTAGCCCATTTCAATTTCCATGGTTACCAGTTGGCATTAACTGGTTCATCAACTGGACCAGTTGCACCTTGCTTTCTCTTCTGGGATGTTTGCACCCACCACCCCCCCCCCCCTCCCCCCCCCCCCCCCACCCCCTCTAATCCCAAACTGCTTCCGGCGCGCCTGGACGTAATTATGGAAGATCCAAGACACGATGTTCAGAAACGGGATGAGGACGTCAGTATTTTGGTTAATTTATTGTGTAACATTTGAGTAATTATTGGGTTGAACGCGGGTTACAGTAACATATTTCGTCTTCGACGTAAATTTCACGTTAATGAAGAACGTGATTCATCCCAAGTCAGCCTCGTAATATTCACGTGAATTTCACGCAGACATTTTGACTAAAACTATCACTAACGCTTCACGTGTTTCTGGGACGCGATAATTTCGTTTATGAAGATGTAATTTCATAACCAAACAAACACGGGAGTATTTGGTTTACAAACCATGGTTTCCAAGGTAGGGATAATCACGTTATTATAATGGTGATATTGCAGTGACAATTGCGTGATTTAGTGTACGTGTGTTTTAGGTTACCTAGTGCAATAAACGTATTAACACATTTACGTAAATGTCCGGTGTTTGAAGAACGTAACTCTCCTCAAGTCGATACCTTGATATTGACGTGATTTTTACGTGATTTTGTTTATTGGGGTGAAAACGAATTCGTTTAATACAATTATAGAAATGCAAGCACTACTTTAAACAAACAGAACTTTGTCATTCCTCGCTCATTTTTCCTGATTGAGGTGTCATATGAAAGGGAAGAAACTCAACTTTCTAGAAATGTGAATTTTTCTTCGAAATTCAGATACCGCCCGCCAAATGTCTTTTTGGTTTCCTTCCTTCAAATTGCTTTTAATCACTCATGCGTGAAATATTATCTGAGTAGCATCACATGAAAGAGGAGACTCTAAGCTTTCCAAATATGTATCATTCATTAATTATAGTTGTGATTAAGTTATGATAGAACATCGATACTTCTCGGTTTCGTTTTTTCTGGGACGCACTGTATATAGGCCACCGAGCTCAAGTGTAGTTGACTTTAATACCTATTTTGATGATATTTTACAATGTTTAACTAAAGAGAATTAGCATCTATATAAAATGGGTGACTTCAATTTAGACCTCCTGAAGTCCTCTAGTAATACAAAGATTAATACTTTTTTTGAACAACGTATATGCTAATGGTTTAACACCTATGATCAATAAACCAACCAGACTTACACAAACTACTGCATCACTTATAGACAATATTGTTATTAATTCTTATACTTCAAATTTAAATGCTGGTATCATATACTCTGAAGTATCAGACCACTTGCCAGTTTTTGTAATACTAAATAATGCTCAAACATGTTATGAGTATGATAAGGGAAAGAAAATAAGACAAATCAATGATAACACACAGAAGTCATTTTTCTGCAAGTTATCTTCTGAAGAATGACAGATGTTTATAGAAGTAAAGATCCCAATGTTGCCTATGAATTTTTTTTCTCCAACTTTCAAAGGCATTATAATGAATCTTTCATTTTTGTTAGGAGTAATAAGAAAAATAATAACAAAAATATGGGTATCATTAAACTTGTTGACAAAAATAAGATTGAAGAACAAACTTTATAAAAGGTTTTGTTGTAATCCTACATATGAAAATGAAGACAAATATAAGAAGATTATAAACAAAGTGTCATCTGAATTGAGAAAGGCAAAAAGAATGTATTTTTATCAAAGGTTTAATGATTGTAGAACTGACCTCAAGAAAACTTGGCGATTGATTAATAATATATTTTAAAAACGAAAACCCATCTTACTACAACACTTTATACACGAAGGAAGAACACTAAATGATCCGCAATTGATATCCAGTGTTTTTAACGATTATTTTAACAATATTGGACCAAAAGCTTCTTCCATTGATGCAACTACTTGTAAAGATTTAAATTCCTCCTCTTTTATGATACCTCCGATAAAGGAAAGTTTATTTCTAAAACCTATTAATGACGATGAAATTTTGAAAATAATGTACTCTTTTAAAAATGGAAAGTCGTGTGGATGGGACGATATTAGTCAAGATATTGTCAAGTATGTCAGATATGTTATTACAAAACCTTTAGCTTATGTTTTGAATCTCTCCCTTAAAATGGGAATAGTACCCTCACAACTAAAAGTATCCAAAATTATCCCAATCTTTAAAAAGGGGGATAAGCACACTATTGGTAATTATCGTCCTATATCACTTTTGTCATGCTTCTCGAAAATCATGGAGAGATTAGTCTATGTTCGTATATACAATTTTGTATCTCAACACCATATATTACATGATAATCAATTTGGATTTCGAACCCATTATTCTACTGACCATGCTGTAATATCTGTTCATGATATCATTGTTAATGCCTTGTATTCAAAACAGTTTATATTTGGTGTCTTTATGGACCTGAGTAAGGCGTTTGATACCATTGATTTTTCCATTCTCTTTGAAAAATTAGTTAATTATGGTATCAGAGGTATTGCGTTGAATTGGATTAAGAGTTATTTTTCACAAAGGTACCAATTTACTGAATATAATGGATACAGTTCTACCAAATTATTGATTAAATCTGGAATTACACACGGGTCAAATTTAGGGCCCCTATTTTTACTTTTATATATAAATGACATATGCAACTCTTCTCATTCCTTAAAATTTGTACAGTTTGCTGATGACACTTCTTTGTTCTTAAGCCATAATAACTTATACTCACTGGTAGACCAGTTTAATGAACACATGAAGAATGTATCTCTGTGGTTAAAGGTAAATAAACTATCGCTTAATTTAGACAAAACCAAATGTATTCTTTTTAGAACAGCTCAGTGCAACAAAAGAGAATTGAAAAATCCACTATTAAATATTGATCAAACAATTATTGAAAAAGTCTCAAATATTCAATTTTTAGGTATTGTCATAGATGAAACACTGTCATGGAAATCCCATATTGCCACAATCTCTACAAAGACTAGTAAAACTACAGGATTATTGTCAAAGCTGAAATATTATTTACCAGGAAATGTATTTTTTATGATTTATAATTCACTCATTCTCTCTTATTTGTCATATGGTAACATCGTGTGGGCAAAGACAAGTCCTTCTAAGTTGAAACCCTTATTTTTAATTCAGAAGCGTTGTCTACGATATTGTACAAACTCTCATTATTTGGCCCATTCTAAACCATTATTTAGACAGTTAAATACCCTCAATATTTATAGCCTAAATAAATATAAAAATGCTGTGTTTGTATACAAATGTATTAAAGGTAATGCACCATCATCTCTTGCCACTATGTTCCAAACTAACTCTAAAATTCATAAATATAATACTCGAAATAGTCTAAAGTTACACATTTGGAATATTGATAAACAGTACATGCAACAATCGGTAAGATATACAGGGCCCACAGTATGGAAATTTCTTCCATCCTCTCTCACACAATATGTTTACTTAAACTCATTCAAAAAAAAATCTTAAAATATATCTATTATCCCTTTAATTTGTTTTAGTTTAAGACCTATTTCAAAATAAAATATAATCTGTAAATTACCATAAGAGAGAAAGAAGGGGTGGGGGAGGTGGTGGTGGGGGGGGGGGTAGGGGTGGGAAGGGAGGGAGGGGTAGAATAATAATAATAATAATAATAATACATTTATAAAGCGCAGCTTTTATACAAAATATATCCAGCTGCGCTGGTTAAGAGCTCCTTTTTACTAAATTCTACAACATCAGATCTCTCAGTTCAACAAATAAGTTTATAAATTGGATTTGAAAATATTGAGAGATGGAGTGCTTCGTATTTCTATTGACAAGCTATTCCATAGTTTGGGGGCAGTAATAGCAAAAGCACGGTCCCCAAGAGTTACTATAGTTTTGGCATGGGGAATCTGAAACAATAATTTATCTGTGGATCTGCGCAGGCTACGACTGTGTGACTGGACTTTGAGTTGAAGTAATTCTGTGATGTAATTAGGGGCTTGACCACTCAATGATTTATAGACAATTAACAATATTTTGAATGAGATTCTTTGGCGGACTGGCAACCAGTGGAGTTCTCTCAGAAGAGGTGCAGGACAAATCCATGCGCAATACTCATTATTATGTTATTATATCTGTGTAATTATTTTATTCATTTGGACGCCTGAATCAACAAGCTAACATAAGCTTCCTGCAGGTGCTCCCTTTTCCTTCTACTCATTTTCACAGTTTGTTTAAATTAATTTAACATAATGCTCATGATTTGTATATTTTAAACTGTCTGTACTCTATCACATGTATATGTTTATTTGTTTTTTAACGGAAATAAAGTCTTTTGAATTGAATTGAATCTTCACATTGATTTTAATTACTAATGCGTGAAATATGCATTATTATGAGTTGCATCAAATGAAAGAGGAGGATCTAAGATTTCCCAATATGTGTCATTTATTAATTATAATTGTGATTAAGTTATGATAAAACATCGATAATTCTCGGTTTCGTTTTATCTGGGACGCACTGTATTGTGTCTTTCAAAACATCTCAACCTAGCGAGCTCCTATATTGTGTCTTTCAAAACATCGAAACCTAGCGAGCTCCTATATTGTGTCTTTCAAAACATCGCAACCTAGCGAGCTGTGTCTTTCAAAACATCGAAACCTAGCGAGCTCCTATATTGTGTCTTTCAAAACATCTCAACCTAGCGAGTTCCTATATTGTGTCTTACAAAAATCGCAACCTAGCGAGCTCATATATTGTGTCTTTCAAAACATCGCAACCTAGCGAGCTCCTATATTGTGTCTGTCAAAACAGGTGAAGATGGTCAAATGCGATTCTCATAATTATATATATATATATATATATAAGTGAATATCGCTTTATGTGTATACATACAGCTCATAATGTTTAGTGAACATCTCTGGCGATCGAATGGAAAACGCTGTAGGTCCATGTAGCAAGCGGAAGTTAAACTGATCCTGATAAGAAAGCAGAAAAGTAGGTGTTATTAGACAAGGAGATGACACTATTTTCGGCTAAATCCATACTCTACATCTAAACCATGCATTCATTCTGTGTTCTCATACAACGCACCCAGTGCAGATTACAAGATTTATCCACACAAGCACACACACTGAGTGAAATATTTAAATATATAGACAGTTACGGCCAATTTTTCGTATTTCTATAGCAAAAATCGTACATCAATTCAGAACGATTGTCCAGTTGAATTATTCTTCCTGATGCGATATCATTGTCATTTTTGAATAATCACCTTTTTAGGCAGTGTCTAACACTTTGACTTTGAAGTAGCTACTCTGACATTATGAGCTTAAGCAATATTATTTTTCTTGAACTTTAACAACAATTGAAAGGTATTAAAATCAGAGTGTTTTCACCAAATAATATATGAAATATATGACGATTGAGAAATTCTTAAAGCAAGAAGTCTATTTATTCATGCAAAATTAACAATTAATGTTAGACATTCGGTTATTAATTTTAATAAATAAATTAAAAAGTTTGCGATCATTTAAACAAAATGAATGATGCATCCCTTATATGACAATATCTTTCTGCCTATTAGACTTTTTTTTTAATTCGTTAATGGATAATAGTGGTGGGACGCTTTCATTGTTGTTATTAATGATGATAAAATTAGGAAAGTTGAAACTATGAAACTAAGGTACATTGTGATATTACAACCCAATGTAAAGAAAAAATGTTACAGGAAAGCCCCAAAAGAACGACAAATACACAATTTAAGTACAGCTACATTCCCAATAAATAGTGAAAGAAAAAGTGAGTCATTGCACAGATGAACGCTCCTTGGCAATAGTTGAGGTTTACGATACACATGACAAGATTTCAATTCGGACTGCTATCATTGTACAATATTACATCATTACTTTATCATAACGGTTTGGGCATCATTAATTTTGTAAGGAAAACTTGATCAGGTTTTAAAAAGATTCCAGATGACACCGCATATTCATGCTTTATCTTTCGTCTTCCTTTAACCACCCCCCCCCCCTTTTTTTCTCTCTCTCTCTCTCTTTCTCTGTCTGTCACTCCCTCTCTCCCTCTCTGCCTCCCTCATGCATCGATCTCTTCACCAACTCTAGTACAGTGTAGATAATACTGACTTAAAAGCCCATTAATATTCGCGTGCATTGATTCAGTCTCACCTTGAACTTCGAAAAACAGTTCCATCTGGCTGTATTGTCGTTACTATGTTAGGAACAGTTAAATCATGTCGATGTCCACTCTTCTCATAAAGGAAGAATAGGTCAGGGGTCCAAAAGATGTTGCCCGCGTCAGCCCCATATATCCTTTCATAGGTCTTATTGAAGGCAAGGCGAGGATCGTTCCATTTCTCTCGGAAGTACATTGTCAAACGAAAATCCTTGCAAAAACAAACAAACAAATGCATTTTTGTTTAGGAAGCGCATAGGCCTATTTGAGGAAGCAGCAAATGACAAGTCCGTGAATTCAGAATATTCTTGTATATTGTTATTTAGAATTTTATTGACTCTTTGACCTCCTCTCGGGGTATGAGACTACAAACAAACCTAAAGTATAAATAGCAATGCATGACTTATGAATACAATTATCATATATTATACATAGATAATGACACAATATACAAACGACAATAGGTATATAGTGTATGAAAGTACAAACATAACAAATGAACCAACTAGTAAACACAAAGTATATATACATGTACAGTGTAGATAGTGACAATAATGATAAATGGTGACAATAAAGTATAAGTATAAGTATAATGCTGTCTATTTACAAGCTAAATAGTAAACAACGTAGGCTGTTTCACTATCCTACCGCTACGAGTATGTGTAGGTTCAGCTCTAATTGTACTTCTTGAAATGCTTGAACTATCTTCTTTCTCTGTTTTTAGATAAAATTTCAAAATAATAAGGCGAGTAAATCTCGCTAAATTCTTCAACTGAGAAGTGCTTTTGGTATTAAAAAATTCTGTCATGTGCATAGCACTTGGGAGCTTAGACTTACAAAACTTTTTTGATAAATATAAACATCTCTCTCTTTGAAAATATGGACAAAACAAAAATATAGTGAAATTCATCTCCTATATCAGTGGACAGGCAGAGTGTGCACTGCATATCACAATGTGGTGTGTTTGCATCAAATCAACCTTTGTTTACAGGTAATTTATGTGATTTACACCGAAACTTACAGAGAGTACTAGCATCAGTTTTTATTTAGGGTGAGTAAATAGCTTTCAAATATAAGGTTGCCTTTAAATATTCTATAATTGTTATGAACATATTGGGATTATGAAAATTGAGTATTTCGATCTTACTAATTGATGAAATGTGAATTAAATATTGATCAGGGGAAGAACGCAGGAGGTAGGGTCCCATTATCTCATTTTTGCATCTATTTTCCTTCGCCTTTTATTTTCTCTGTATCTCTCTCTCTTCTTCTTCTTCTTCTTCTTCTTCTTCTTCTCTTATTCGTCACCACTTCTTTGGACGAGCATATGCCCTCTGCAGCTACGCGTATTTAATTGAATATCAGTCAAAATAATTGGCAACATAGGAAGTGGGAGAAAAGTCAAATGAAATATTACTTGGCAGGTAAATGGGAGAACACTAAAAATTTAAATATTTACGTAGACACAACGGTCGCAGCTTTTTTATTAGAAATCACTCATCACTATCGGCTAATTAAAAGAACAGTGAATCTCGCTTTATACTAGACTAGATCAAATACTGTCTTGTACATCACATAATTATGTATGATGCATCATTCTGCTCGAACACTGTATCTATGCCTTCTCATCATCCTGTGTCTCTGTTAGTTATGAGACCTAAAATTCAACATCATTTACTGCAATCTGTCATTGCTACTTCCAGGTCGGCGCCTTTATTATTAACGTATGGTGAAAGCATAGGCTAGAGAGAGTGCCGTGGGCTAGTGAAAGAATGTAGCAATAACTTTCTCTGAGATCAGGATTATGCTTGTTACTGATAGGTAATGTATAGCAAGGACTGTCACGTGCTCATCTACGTTGTACTGTTTTGAAATTGAATTTATCTTTTGGAAAATTGGGAGGAGACAAAATTGCCTGAATGGAAAATTGAATCGGTCTTCCTGCGATAAAATGAACTAGAAAATAATCAATAAATGCATAATGCTGATGATTTGTATCATTCAAATAATTGTGAGCGCAGTGAAAATCCCACATTCCGATCCATCTACAATCATACATACCATAGTGCTCTCTTTAATCGCACCGAGACTCTCGATGTACAGACCTACTCTTACCTCTACTGGTGGACCTGGAGTATAGAAACACACACATTGAATGGATTCACAATCAATTTGCTCAGTGTAGTCTAATGTAAATCATCCCGGCTTTTTATGAACTATGGAGGAAAAACTTAGACTCATTCATCAATAGAAAATGGATTTATAGGCTAGTGATAATACTGAATTAAATTCATTTATTGAATTGAATTTATTTATGTATTTACTGGTTGTTATAATGACTCAATTGTAATAATGTAACAGCGTAAAGGGCAAACAGAAAGGCAGAGCTACAAGAAGTCAACATCATCTTCGTTTCACCAGACTTGGTACATCCTCCGATTCTTACAAATACAGCTTCTTTCCTCGCACCATGAAAGACTGGGATGAGCTTCCTACGAATATCATTGAGCTGCCCACATTGAAGCAGTTCAAGGAAGCCATCAGCTGCGAATAGTCACAGCATCATCGTAATTTTTATCATTTTTACTTGCACCATAAACATGTATATAATTAGGCACAAATTCACACAAGCCGTCCACCGTCGGCAGAAGATCACCCTTGTCTAGATGCTGAACAGGCTTTGACAAGTAGCAGAATAGAAGTAGAATAAAGCCAAGGTAGAAATACCGATTATTCAGTACTATTTGACATCAAAATTTTTTTTCTTCTGTTATCAGTTTAACGATGACACATAATACGCCAATGAGAAATAATCGGTAATGTGCCTTAGACAGTATAAAATAATTCTTTTATCTTGAACTTTTAATAGTAGTTTGTTCTATGTCTGACATTTTTATAATGGTTATGTTTTCCCATCTCGTGCTCTTGGAATGTTGCATTTTCATGATGGTTTTATATTCCCATCTAATGATTTTTTAATATTGCATTTTTATCAATGTTATATATTCCCATCTCATGATTTTTTAATGTTTGGTCGTTGACCCTCAACTTATGGAAAACATTCCGCCACCCCTATAACAGATTGTGTGACGATATATTCCTATCAATCGCCAGAGCAGACAAATTTGTATGAATGCTTTACCATCTATCCTAGTACTGAAATATATATCCTATTTTGTACATCATTTTTTACAAATTTTTCCTTTTGAACCTCCTTTTAAAGACATCTTTTTTCCACATGTCACTCATGATAACATTGTTTTAAAATATATGATAGTCAGAAACAAAATTTTATCTTGCGGACAAGAAAGCGTGGCGGTAATTTGCTGTGGGTGTAATTATGATTATCACTTTAATTATTTTATATAACTTGTTGGTTTGGTTAGGCATATTTTGATGTACAGTAAAACATCGTTTTGTTTCCTAATCTTCATTTCTTCTTCTTTTTCTTCTTCTTCTTCTTCTTCTTCTTCTTCTTCTTCTTCTTCTTCTTCCTCTACTACTACTACTACTACTACTACTACATCTACTCACTCTCTCTCTCTCTCCCTGTTTGGTTGTTCGTGCGTGTATGGTTGGTCATTAATCTTTTCATCGATGAAAATTGTGAAAACTGAAAACACGTAAAAATATACTGCACTACGAATAACCCAAACGATTGTACGCGATTTAAACCGTCAACTTTCAAACATTTTATTCTCGCTAATAACTATGTGTAAGAACATCCCATATTAAAAGTGCAAATCATATAAGTAGGCTTGGAGATATGATTATGTCAAGAATTAGGATCATTGGTTTGTGCATATTATATTATTTTGTCCTGGGCGACAAGAAAATCTGATGGACGATGCACATTTATCGTTAACTTCGGAATGTCATGTCGCAGACAATAATACATCATGAAACATAGGCCTACAACAACACAGTTTTCTTAAATATTTATCAGCACATGTTATTCCCTATCAACAGCATTCACTGATTTAATATGTTTAAATTATAGCATGTAACCCGACTAAATCTGATCTATGGTGCAGATTCATATTCAGGACAATGTAAGGAGGAACAAAAAAGGACAAAATAATTATTGGGGAAAAGTTGGTTTGGCACTTGGCAGTGAATAGATCGCTGTCTTCCACTGCAAACCGACTTTGACAGACACCAGATCTAAAATTCGTCTCGAATATTCGTTTGTAAAGGTAAATCTTGGTCTTAAATGATGAGGTCTGATTGATATGCGACTGTTAAGAGGGGAAAAACAACATATTCCTCCTCCCCGGAATCGAAGTTGATAAATGACTAACCTCTACCAAACAAGAGCTAGTGGTGATGGTGGATTCTAGACCACCGACCCCAATTAAAGTATATGGATCATGATGATGGTATACTTATTAGACCAGAGACTAGAGTAGGCCTTGTCGTGAACGTGTCGGTATGCAAGCATCTCCTTACACAATCTTGCAAGTTAATGCCATTGACGTTAGAGTGATATTATAGCACATATAAACATGTCATTGAATCATTCTCTGAGTGATATAAGTGACTAGTGAGAGGCCGATATCTGTATCCAAAATACCTGTCACAATGGTAAAGGTCCCTGTTCCGACCTCAGATAATAACTTAAAACATAACGAAAGCACCTACAAATATTTATTGTTTTAATATGGACTTATTCCAAAGTGTTATTTATAGCTATTCCAAAACCTAAAATTTCATAGTTTTCCTATCCCTTAGATATGGAAATTCAGGCCGTAGGATATAGCCATGGCCCTTTATAGAGAGGCCCGTCTTTTCTCCATAAATTTACACTCTCTCGTGTTACCGCGGTTATTCTCATGACCCTTATAGTTTTGTTTTTGTTTGCTTCTTTGATTCTCTGTCTGTCTCCTAGAGTTTGTTTGTTTGTTTAGGGTTCTTTGTTTGTTCGGTTATGTTCTGGTGTGTGTGTGCTGATGTTTCTTTTGTCCTGGATGAGCTACTGATATACAATAAAATATTTTCTACACCTGGAATCTGACGTTGCAAATTCGAGCTCAGTATTCTTGTATCGTATATTCATTTCTATACATTTCTATTTATTTATTTCAATCATGGGCTGGATTACATTGAATAACAAGAAAATAAATGGACCACATCGTATTCCTTCAAATTTCTTTCAAACTAGCTTGATAAAAATATCATGCATAAGCAATTTATTTTTTATTTTTATTTAATAACTTATAATGTCAATGTTTATGCCATGATGTTTCCTCTTTCTTTTCTCTATTTTCTTTGTCTTCCCTTTTTTGTAATCTTGATTTTATGTAATTATGTATCCAAGTTATTGTTATTTTGTATATTTTGTGAGGATCATTTTCAACAAGCCAATTATGTGATTTACATGATCCTTCCACTTGGGATATCTCATTACATGGGTTTGTATTTTGAAGATTGTATTATATCTTTTATATCTTGACGTGGAAATAGATGAAAAAGAAATGAGAACATCATGCTCATTAAGATACAAAGGATTTCGAGACAGAATATTTGATGTGGGGAAAACAAAGTAGATCATTCCAAATTCTTTAGAAGCATACACCAACCCACACACAAAGCTTTCATGTAGTGCTGGTAAATAGGTGTTGTCAAACTTCGTGTTATTATGCATGCGAATAGTGACCATTGAAAGCATTATATATACTTAGCAAGATCGATCTAATCACAAAATGCCTCAAGCAAAATACAATATTCATCTGCTTTTCGCTTCATTGCCTCTTCCATAAAGAAATAAAAAACGGCGTGATTAGCGCTCATGATTGAAGAGAGTGTTAGGGGAGAAATGCGTTGTCATTTTTGTTTTCATACTTTCGAGGGGTATATTATTTTCATGATCATAATGATTGGAAATCACATACAGAATAGATTTGATTTATTGCCCTTAGAACTGACACAAAAAGAACATCAATCACACCTTCGTGAGGCACCTTACACATTCATTTAGAATCACCTTATCTCTACTTCTGTGGGGATATCAAATGTCTTTCATATTTGACCGATAAGGATAATGATAAATTATAACTTTAAATCGTTCTTACATCAATCTCCAGAATCCGTTCCGTAAGTCCCATCTCACCGAAGTAAGCTAATGAGCCTTTTCAACCGACCCTAATTGTGAGATCGAGAACAACGCAACATCATAAACTCTAACCTTAACTAATACAAGCAGATCAGTTTCTTGGAATAAGTTTTATCAAATGAAGCTACAGTGCTATAGCCATGATAGCCATGCTATCTGTGATCTTTTAGATTGAACATTACTTCGTCACCCACGAAATTCTTCTCCGTAGTTGGATAATTTCTCACTCGCTTTATTTGTGTGTGTGTGTGTGTGTGTGCGTTTGTGTGTGTACGTGTGTGCACATATCTGTATGCGTTTGTGTGTGTACGTGTGTGCACATATCTGTATGTGCGTGTGTGTGTGTTTGCGTGTGTGTTTGTGTGTTCGCTTCGTTCATTTCAAGTTAAATATGTAAGCTAGCCTATAAGCAATCGATTGCAGTTCATTCTGTTATGTGTTCATCTCACATCAGGGTTTTTAAAATCCGAATACACAAAAGAATACCAGTTATAAGTTTGCTGTGTAAATCGTGTATCAAAATAGATGTATAATATCTAACAGTTTTTTGTAGCTTCACAAATGTTACAAAAATTAGCAACTGTTATGACTTTATACATTTTTTTCAAAGCAAAACTACTTCGTATCTGGTTTATTAATATCTTATTTTCTGGTCCGGATGTCTTACCACCTGCGTCAAATTCTCATTTTACCAAGTTTAGGAGGGAGTGTCAAATACCATTCTTCGTTTGCTATTTCATTCTGGAAAAAACCTTGCTCACTGTTTGTTCTTTTGATAACGTTTGCTCTCCCAAGTCAGAATTGTATATTTACGCCTATTTCGACCGGCGTTCACGTTATAACAAAAGACCTTTCATGTTGTCTCAAAATGACACACATCAATCTGTCACATCTTCAACCCTAGTGGAAGAAATACAATCTGCAGATGAAGAAATGTCAGCTGTCTGTTGCTTGTCATCACGACATGAGAGCACGAAGACATTGCACACTCCAATTACATGCCATCATGTTGATGTAATGTCGAGTACTAATAGGATGCTTTGCATAGTGTCGCCTCTTAAAGCTACTCTAACCATATTTTAATTATAAGATATGAAGTTGAAGGTGGGTTCATAGATTCCATTACCATATGAGTAAAGTGCATTTCTCTTCGGGGGAGGGGTAGAGCTACCGATCCGAATGATTGACAATGAATTGAGTTATTGAGTATGTCTTGTTTGATTGGGGTCTGACATTTCTTAAGATTGAATATCATCAGCCAGTCTGATTCCCACTGCTACACGGAGTTAAGATGCTCTTGCAGATTTTTTTTGGGGGAAGGGGCATCAGCTTCAGCGAAGTCTTGCGAAAGGGAGGCTTTGGATAAAATAAAAATTATCTTGCTTTGTTCACGTGTTTGGTTAAAAAAAAATTAGTTAATCGAAATGCAATTTTTCGTACATCATGGAAAAATATACTTGATTGTTAATTCTATATACAAGCCATTTCGTACCTTGATTTATTTTTATTCATTTTAAACTGATTATCAAACATGCCCTGGACATGTTTTCATGTTATGTTATTTTATTTTATGTTAAGAAATGAAAATAGATTATATTAAATTAAATAAATTAACGTCTACATGGTACAGACAGGGCACGTGTATGGATTTTTTTTTTTAAATCGCAATTGATAGGGCTACCCTTTATAATGAAGACTGAAATAAATGAATGAATGAATTGATCAATTTAATACACGTAAGGAAGGGTGGCAACATCGCTTCATAGTATGACATTGTATTGATTACAATAACTTAAACTAAGGACCCTTATCAATTTAATACAAGCCATATAGAGCTCATTCCCGACTGACCTAGCTTGATAAGTCAAAGAAACACATTTTTAAAGTAGATATTCATTGATTTTAAAAACTTACTTTATTTTCATTATTGCAAAGTTGAAACTTTGATTCGACAAGATTATCAAAATTAAATGCTTGGAAACATTCGAAGTAATGATTATTATAAATTAAAAAACGCTTAAATACAGCCCCGGCATAGCACCTGAAGAGCTCTCCGAGCGCTGCTGAGATGTGTGAGATCACAGTATGGACATAACTTGCACAAGCAGACGATGTCCCATGACATCTCACACATTTTCAGTGCCTGTATTTTCATCTTTTCTTGAGTTCTTTCTCTTACTTCACTACCGTCAGGCTAAATGTAAAATCTATTGCCTCACTCTAAACCCCGCGCATTGTTTTATTTTGATGACAAATGCAGCGATACAAAAATAAAGGAATCTGTCGCTTGTAAACAAAATAAGGCGCCATTGTATATTCAGCTGCACACGTCGGGGTATGTTCGGCGTTTCAAGAGGGAACAAATGCCGTCCTTAATATCATTTCGGGGATTTTCAATTTAAAAGTCTGGTTTCTTTGATTGTTAATTAACCCCTATCCTGTGTATTTACAAGCAAAAGATTTTAGTTATCAGAATCGGGTCATATCCCCTTTTGAATGGTTTGACATGCCATTACATTTATGTACACAAAACTCATTATAATTTGAGAAGTAATAGCTTTGCAATTATGTTCATTCTCTATGGGATGTCGTCTGCTTGGGCAGTGTTGGTCCATATAGTGACGTCATTAAAACATCGTTATTTTTCCGGCGAATCTCTCGTATATCCCAGCTGCTATGGAGGTGGTTGTATTTGTATTTGTATAAATCACCCGATATGTAGTTGACCTAAAACTTGTTCGATGGCCATCTGTTAGCTTACCAGTTTCTAGTGATACATTAGTTGACATATTTGTAATCTTCTTTGAATTTCACCTATAAAAAAACCGAAGCGAAACATTCAATTCGTTACCGCCCCCTCAATCCCAAACCACTTACTCAAAGGATATGCGTTTATACATATGAGTACGTTATTGGAGTTGAGGACATTTTTAAAACACGTTGGGCTTAGCCCTATGGAAAACGTTGCTCATTAAGTAACTGAGCTTTTGTAATTGTAGTGTAGTTGCAAAATGGAATATCAGTTGTATGCATAATTACCTCCGACATTTGGACGTAACTTGTTGTTGTAAGAGTCAGCCAGTTGGTAACAACTGCATCTATAGGAATTGAAATGAGATAATAAATACATGTAATTGTACTGAAATGATATATCATTCATCCTTATCGATCTAAACAATCAACATACAATAATCCTCCATAAAGAAAATGCGTATCCCGTCAATGTAGTCATTGGCACACGAGGCTTAGGGATAGGGGCTGCAGCCTAAACAAATATAAAATTACCAATATTCGGGCAGCGAAATGCCTGAATGTGTAATTTTGATCTTATGATCGTGTATTCTGATGTCAAAGTAACATTTTTACAATAAGAAAGTGTGACTTACACTTTAGAAAGCTGGCAAGATGCATTAGTCCCTTTAATTTTCGAAGTTGTTGGCACATGTTTTCATGAACATTGAACCTTCTTACATACACCCACATGCATACATTCAGCGTATCGTTAAAGGTCGGGTGAAATCCAAATATAAATTGATAAATTGATGTGCAGGGTTGCATACATCTCATGTTCTGTTATTCAAACATCTTGATATATTTACATTTATATATATTTATCATATTATCTAATTTCAGCGGGTATTTTACGTGGTGATATGTGTACAATGATGGAATTTAACTTATTACAAATTGACAAGAACCAATCAAGTAACGAGTAACAATATGAAAGTAATTCACTGGTATCAATATTGTGCCTTTAAATTCAGTATATAATAAAACACACACTGGGCCTATGCATGCCCAAACCCATGGACGAATGACTGGTACTTGTTGATTGGTTAAACAAATACTGTTGATCAGATTAGCTTGATATCAGAATTACAGATCTATAGTTAGTCTGTGAAATGGCTGGCTGGCTGGCTGGCTGGTTGAATCGATGGATGGATGGACGGATGGATGGATGGATGGGTGGACTGATGGATGGATACATTGGTACATTGGCATAAATATATTTGTCGGTAACTGATGGCTAATTTCAGGCGCGGTTCCCGAATTTCTTAGGGGAGGGGGCCCAACTTTTTTTTTTTTTTGCTCCCGAAAATTTGAAAATCGCGCCGGCCGAAAAGTCGCTCAGTTGGGGGGGGGGGGGGGGGGGGGGGGGGGGGGGACAGAGCACAATTTTTTTTTTTTTTTGCTCCCGAAAATGTGAGTAACGCGCCGGCCGAAAATTCGCTCAGTGAGGGGGGGGGGGGGGGGGGGGTAGTGAGCACATTTTTTTTTTTTGATCCTCAAAAAAAAATTCAATTTGCACCCCCCCCCCCTTGAGGGGGCCCAACCCCCAAAAAAGTTAAAAATCACGTGATTTTACATGATTTTTTTTCTCAAGGGGGGGGCCGGGCCCCCCGGCCCCCCCCCCCCCCTGGATCCGCCACTGGCTAATTTTGTCGATAATCGGTGGCCTCTACACCCCCCCCCCCCCCCCCCCACTGATAAAGGTCTAGCGAACATAGAACACATCTATGAAACAAAATAGTTTCTATAGCTTGATTTAACTGAGAGGGGGAAAAAAGTGAATCTCAGAAAAGCTAGGCTTGTTGAGCGAGATTCGTAGTATAAATTAGGTACTAGACCATCGTCAGCGTGCATCAAATCTTGCGCATGCCTGCTCCCAGCCCAGGGGTCTCAGTCATGTACAAATATTGTAAGCATGCGTGACCACATGGTTTTCCAGATAACCCCTAAATGACTTCTGAATCTAAAATACACCCTGAATGAGGATTTCGCGTGTTTTCTCCCCGAATTCACATCCTCAACGGGTGGTGTGGACGGGGCTTTAGAGGGGAAAACAAAGAATTTCGCTGGGAGAATCGAAAGGCATGAGCAAGAGGACCAGATAGAATAAGAAAGCAAATCCGTGCTTCGTCAGCATTTGCATACTGGAGTTTGTCTGTGCATAAGTAAGCGCAGTTTGCGCAGGCTGACGACTTAAAGACCCTTTCACACCCTTTCTGCGTATAGTTGCGTAGTGTTATTAGGCTGCGTATTCATGAACAAATGTTGCTTCGGCGTAGTCCCTGCGTAGGGTATGCGTATGCTGGCGTACGATGGCGTATGATTACGTATCCTGTGCATAGGCACCACGTACCTTCGGCCTATGCATTTGACGTACTTACGCGTACGATTGCGTATAACAGGCGTAGGGTTGCGTACGTTTACATAGGCCAGGCGTTAAGGGAACGCAGGTAGGATCTAGGTCGCCTTTATACGCTTTTACTGCTTGATCGGTTACTTCTTGGACTGACGAAGGGTAGCGTACTATTGCGTAGGCATTACATACAGTAGCGTAGGATTGCGTAAAAAGCATACTTTCTGCGTCTACTGCGTCTACTGAAAGTATGCGACTGTTATTTATTGCCTAAAAATCCCTGAGCTGATGGGGGCTCCGCCCCTGGACCCAACGCCAATTAGCAACCTGCCAGTCCAATGGCTTCTATTGGTAAATCAATAATGATAAATCAAAATCGACTTTAGCAACTGTCCACCAAAAAAAGCATATTCTAATCTCGATTGCATTAACTTCATCACATAGATCCAAAAAAAAGGTACTAAAAAAGGTATTAAAATATGCTCAACTGACCGTCATTACATTGCAAGCATGAGGTTTGTCCATAAATGTATTTATATACGACAGAAGATTGCTGCAACGTGCTTGGCAGCTCTGTCTAACCAGTCGCCTCCTTTCTGTGTGACAAATGTCGCTTTCTCAAGTGAGTCAGGGGAAACCTTTAATAGTCAGCTGCCTCTTCAACGTGTCTTTGAAACAAAGAAAGGGTTTCCAAACTGACCCCTAGGTTTGCCTACATACAAACATATACGTACATTACATACATACAATCATTACATACATAAATTCATGCACACATTACATACATATTACATACATACATACATCATTGAAATTATGGTCTCTGGAAAACTTTAAGCGGACTGCAGCCCTGCAAGCCCTGATCCAACCGTACGTCAGTGGTCTTCTCTGCATACCTCTCGTTCTCTTATATTTATTTATCAGTTACAAAAAAGAGTTTTACAAAAAAGAGCTGCACGTATTGTCATAGGGAACTTTGATTATGATGTAAATAGCTTGAATATAATAAATTCATTAAAATGGCAATCCATTGATACTAGACGGCACTATTTTTTATAATGTATAATGTACAACTGTATTCATGGAAAAGCCCCAGTACGATTATGCAATGAAGTGGAAATGGTTTTTGACAGACATGGTTTTAACACTAGACTTGCCAATACGCTGAATGTTGTTTTACCTTAGAAGCCTAATCTTGAATGTTTTAAGAATTGTTTTAGATACGCTGGTGGTAAAATCTGGAATAGTTTACCTTCCGCTTTTCAAAATGCTAAATCTATCGATGTTTTTAAACGTATGTACAAGGACAAATTGTTTAAACCTGTGTGATACAATGCCGATTCATTTACTGCTTTGACATGGCTTATTTCTCTCTCTCTCTCTCTCTCTCTCTCCATTTCTCTCTTCCCTCTTTCTTTCTTTCTCTCTTTCCTCCTTTACTTTGTACCGATTTCCTTACATCATTTCTCCTCTTCTAATTTTTTGGTGATATTTTAATGCCTTTTATTAAAGTCATTTGATGTTTTTTTCCGCTGTTAATTTAAATTATTACATTGTCGTTTTTGCTTTTTGTTTTGTGCTTTTTACTACTTTTAATGCGTATTATTCGTATATGTTAGTTATATACCGTTCTTACCTTTGCTTGTAGGCTTTGGTGATATTCATTATTTATATTTCCGTGTACTACTTTTTTATCCTGTTCAGGACCATGATGTAAAACAGATGTTGTATCTACAATGTATATCTGATTCTTGTTATCCTGAATAAATATATTTCAATAAATAAATAAATAGTTACATAGTTTGCATACAAATTATATGAGGATTTCAAACCTAGATGAAGACTGAATTCTAACAACTGTTGATGCAAGCTCATCCCTTGAGCTGGATCCGTGGACTAATTACCTGAAACATTAATAACATTCATAGACCCCTAATGGTACCACCAGTGTGACTTATTTATTTGTATATTGCTGCAAATTACAAATTGCTGTCTTATATGTTCTATAAACACAATTTATAAACTCACTCACTCTCTCTCCTCCTTCCTTGAATTTAAGCATGCACCTAATTTAACTGAGGTATTATACAGTGGTCAGAAGCAGCGATTCCAATGAGAAAGAAAAGAAGTGTTTAAGTAAATGTAGTGAGGTTCTTTTTCCTTCATAACATGGTTCTTTTACAAAATTGACCATTTCAATAAATACTTTGATAACATTCACAGACCTATTCTTTCCTACCGTAGCTTGTCTTCATAATAATTGTGTATGAGGTGTTTTGGGTTCATGTAACAGATCTAATTTACAGGTACATTTTAATATTTATTTCATTTGTATAGCCCTTATTTCCGATAAGCCTTGTGCTAAACAGGTTACGCAATATGAAAATCTACTGGTACTATTACTTCAAGGGCAGATAATCCATTATGCATTCATTTATCTGTGTTCATGAATTATTGATTGTTGTTGATAAAAGCATATTCTTACCATGCTTATTTTAAATATGCATAACTTGTGTATACCGTGTAAGTCAAAAAAAAAAGTTTACACCTAGAAAATTTCTAATTATTAAACAAATAATACATGAACAGTAAATTATTATACATCTTATGAAAGAGTGTTTTATCCCAAATCATTTGGTATCATTTTGTGTGGTATGTGTTCACGCTTGGATGAACATGAGGCATTGTTTGCGAGAGTGCAAAAATCGACTTACGCCAAAATGATGCCTACAGCATGTATTATGTTGGGATTAGCGGACTGCCGGAGAGAATGAATTGTGTGTATCAAATGAAATGCACTGCATATGCTTTTTGCAGAAGCAAATTCACAAACGCACGCACACACACACGCACAAATGTTCGTCGATATTTGATATTCGATATCTGATATGTGTGGCATGATTAATTTTGTTAGGGATGTTATTTGGATCTGCAAAGACCGAATTAATATCAAAATCCCAATTGTTTTATTCAGATATCACACTAGCAACTTTGGCGCAAATCGATTTTTGCACTCTCGCAAACAATGCCTCCTGTTCATCCAAGCGTGAACACATACCGCACAAAAATGATACCAAATGATTTCGGATAAAACACTTTTTCACAATGTATAATCATGTACTGTTCATAGCTGATTTTTGAAATAATTAGCAATTTTCTAGGTGTAAACTTTTTTTTGACTCACACTGTATAGGCTATACAATTATGTCACACAAAAGTTTTGTTCTACTACCATACGGTTCGTAAATTATATACGGCCTTCTGATATATATATAATTTACATCATTTTTTATTTGTCACTTTTATCAACAGTTAATAATGAATGCGATGATTTTACGATTGTCAAACATACAAACAGTCCACACACACACACACAAACACACACACCTAAACCAACATAAAGCACCTTATCCCTCACGCAAAAAATTCTACATTCTACATTCCCAGATATTAATTGTAATGATGCTAATGATGGAAAAGACGATGACGACGACGACGATGAGAAGGAGGATGATACTATTACTGCTACTAGAACAACGACAACAACAATTACTACTACTACTACTACTATTACTTCTACTTATACACTATCATCATCATCATCTTCCATTTTATTAGTAGCATTATCATAACCATGAGAAAATATATGATAGTACTATTAATTTAGGTAGCAATAGATATTAGCACCAGACCAGGTATTTTTTAGTAAAAGCTGAGGCTGTTACTAAAATGCTATGATAACAATTGACATAAATTATAGCTATACATCCTTTCCACGTTCGCTGCTGATTGATCTGACAAACAAATACATAGTAGGCTTGCGGGTGCACCATGTGAGATAGAGGGAGGATTGAGGAGTCCCGAAAAAGGACTCTCGGTAATCTTTCTTGAGGGTTTTGTAGTCCTGAAAAGGACTGTTGGTATAGTCTTGAAAAAGACCGTTGGTTATCCTTCTTAGCTTATAGTTCTAAGGAGAACTATAGCGCTTGGAGAGGATGAGTGACTACAAAACCCCAAGAAAGATTACCGAGAGTCCTTTTTCAGGACTCTTCAATCCTCCCTCTCTCTCACATGGTGCACCCGCAAGCCTACTGTGTATCTACATCACCATGCAAGCCGACACTTACAAGCAGCATGAAACAAATACATGTTTATAAGTCATTGGAATACCTTTTTTAAACACCGAAATGATTAAAAATTACTGCTAACAATACTTAATTTAATAATGATAATATTCAGCGTTTAAAAAGCGCTTAATACATGGTCCATAATTATCTCTAAGCGCTTTACAGATATATTGATACCCCGGTCATCGGATTCAGACTTGCCCGAACACAATGTATTCATATTCTCCGCTCCCTGGGGAGTATTCTCACCAGGCGCCATTTTACAGACGCTCACAATGCTGAGCAAACTACATTAACGTTTCCAGCCTACAGGGTTCTCTTTCAACACCTGGGTGGAGAGTAGCAAATGTAGATTAACGTCATGCCAAAGAACGTTTGTGCCGTGTTTGGATTTGAACCCAATACCTTGTGATCTACAGTCCGGTGACTTAGCCACTAGACCATAACACCTCTACAAACGATCCCAGTATACAATTTGGGTGGTAAGCGTAATTAATTTGATCTTTGCAGCTGCATCGCCTTCAGTGCGGGTAGTGAAATGTAATTTACATAAGGTAAAAGTGAGGGACTAATAATTATGTTAGATACACTTATTCTAAAAACATACATAATTATCATAGAATGTTTTATCTGCTGATATTGTTTACTTCTGTCTTTAATTTGCGTCAGACTATATACATTTCATTATAGTTAGGAAGAAATCAATTTTGGGGGAAAAAATGTTGGGGCAAGTCGCTGCTCGATTCTCCTGTTATTCTGACTACTTGGGAAAAAGTCAGACATTTAAACCACATTAACACAGACAAATTTGCTGGACTAATATATTATACAAATCAAAAGCATTAATAGATTACACGAGCTTTGAATATTTGTATGTTTATTCAGCGCCCAACAAAGTACTTTATTCATGCTTTTTCATATTTTAATTTTATTCTCTGTAGATTTCCCACAAGAAGATTTATAAACATACGACCTATTTCCTATTTTATATACTTTTCTTTCAGTCTACTCCTTGTAATGCTCTTTTCTCTAAAGAAGTTGCTCTCAGATGTTCCATTATGTACAAATAAATCTAATAATATAAACGTGTTTTGTTTTCGCAGATCCATTCTACGAAATAAAATCATTCATTCACAAATATAAACATCGAAGAGGAAGAATATACTGTCTTCCTAATATTTTCTCTCGGAATTAAAAAGTGGAGGGCTGCTTGCAGGAAAATCACAGATGCCAATTTGCGTTTGATCGATCACAAATGTCAAAATTCATTTCTGTCTTATCGGATTTCCTCAATCTTTCATTCATCTGTATCTCTCATTTTCGACTTTCATCATACCCAACATTACATTAGGAAGAAACTTCCCATTTATGTTTAAGGGGCATACATATGATTAAGGGGCGCGGCTTGCCATTTAACTTAGATACTCTGTCACTCCTATGGTACATTGGAAAGGGATCTCTCTCTAGGAGTTCAATACTGAAGAGCAACATGATTGGGGGAGAGGGGGAGGTAATGACCCCGTCCTCCGACTCACCCCCCCCCCCCCCCCCCCATAATACTGTGAATCCGCTGGTTAAGGTGATCCCATCTTACATCTTCTGATGGAAATATCAAAATTCGCAAATCGATGGTGTAGAAAAATTGACGCCCTTACACTAGTCTCATAGTGCTGACACTGATGCGCAAAAGGATCGTTTGTGCCTGCAAACTACGCTTACACGACTACATCTGCATCCAAAGAAAACACATGATAATGCACATCTCAATAGGCCATTTTCGTAATGTGGTAAAATTTAATGCACAAATCTTGTTTGAGTGCCTCGTTGTAAATTATTGCATTCACCTGTTTCGAAAGCGAATTGCATACATTACGTGTTGTTCGGTAGGACAATCCACAATATTTGTCCTATACCCAGCAACAATTAAAACAATAACTAATTGATTCAATAATGCATACACCCCAAACCCCCTCCCCCCCCCCCCCCCTCTCTCTCTCTCTCTCTCTCTCTCTCTTAATATATGCCTCCTACTTGTATTCAATAATCACTTTCAGAGTGCCTTTACTAACTAATCAAATCAATATCACATGCACCGTACGTTCATTCTTTTTTCTTTTTTTACAAACGTCTGATTTTTAATATCAATATTGTTCAGATAGGCCCTCTGATTTTGAACAATACACTGAAGTTAATTTGTATATCCATTATGAAATAGACAAAAGCGCGAAGGTCTATGTATACAATGGTGTATGAACACCAAAAGCGCGAAGGTCTATGTATACAATGGTGTGTTAACACGCTTTTTCGGGAAACTTGGGTACATCATAGTTGCTTAGGTATAGAATTGCCAATTGAAGTGTACAGATTAATCTGAGTAGAGGTCCTAATTCGTAGCAGTATTAGTAGAAAGAAGTAGTAGAAAAATATGACTTTCTTTATGATAGGTTTCTTTTAAATAATTTTCTACAAGGTGGCAACAAATCTATGAAAAAAGGCATCGGAAATATTTGTGAGTTAATAAATCTCGTATCAGTTCGGAGTTTGCACATTGCAAAGTTAAAGGATCTCATTTTCACATTAAATTATTTGATTTTTCTTTATCGAATATCGTTATTTAAATAATGTTTTGATCAACTGATTTAATTAATTCACTATTTTAAAATCAATGCCACAAAATCTATATGTATCTTCAGTCATTGGCATATCTATACGGGGTATAGGCACTTGACGGACATAAACACAAAACAAACCTAGACGAGGTTTGCTCCCTCGCACATTTTGCTTTAGGATCTTGTAATATAGTTTATGAAGATTTGAATTTGGAAAAGAATAACATTCACATTCCTTTTCTCCATTTTTTATAAGTTTCATCAGCCTCTTGTTAAATATTGCAATCTTAATAAGTTACACTACAGTGTATACAATTGTCTTTTGCAAGGTTTCAACATTAAGCCACTTTGAATCTCGGTTACCATATTAAATTCCTCGATTATATATTTTTTGAATTTTCGTTACTCTTGGGCCCCATTTGAGGAATAAGGGGACAGGAGTCACTGAACGATGTTTAAAATTTGAAATTCTATGACTCGATTGCAGTGCTCCCTCCGGAAATAGCGATATTGAGGGTTAGAAATGACCACCAAAAAGAACTGCTCGGTCATTTTGCTGTCTCGCTTAATTGGCAGGGGCACAATTTCATTGTTTGCCCCGGGCAACATAATCCCTAAATACGCCGCTGCCTGTTTTTGATTGGGCACATAACACTTGCGCATTGTACCTGCGATTCCAGAATACCGATAATCACTGATATGTATATTTGTTTTTGTATTGGAATTGAAATAAGCAAAAAATAAGGAAAATCTTATTACAAATTAAAAGACGCTGGATAACTCCAAAATAACTGGATTCTCTGACACTGGACGAGAAATGGATTAATGACACTGATTAGCTAAAGATTGTCAGAAGTGTGGTGGGTTGGGGGTTGGCGTAGTATTTTATTTGTTATGGTATTAAAGCTAAAGACCAGTTATGGTCATGCAATTGCATAGTGAAAGAAACGTTGTGAAATCGATCAGAAAAGGTTGATCATGTAGATGTACTGCAAGGTTCTGGAATCATCAAAATTATAAGAAATTTGGCCAAGTCTTCATAAAGTTAGAAGCACTGTACACAGAAAGATGTATATGGGACTACACACACGTGTGCGACACGTGCATTTGTATCTCTCAACAGTATATAGATATACTAATTTACCTAATATATCAATTATTAGGCGGTTTCCCGTCAACATTTTTATCGTCATGTAATATTCAAAACATATTCTTTCACATGATTGGTAATAAGAGCTTCCATTTCTTTTTTTGAAATTGGGGCGTTTCCAATACTGGTCTTTACCTTTAAGTTAGTAGTAACGTGACACGTTTTATTAATTTTAAACTAAATGTTTTGTAATTTGTTACAATGTGAAACTGCCATTCATGAAAGATGCAATAAAATGCCATTTATCCATCCATCCACAACGACCCCAAAAAATGACCATTGCAGTATTAGTGTGTCAGAAAGGGAGATAGAATTCTTTCTTTTTTTTCGATTATAACGGAACATAATATATTTTCGAAGAATTTCAACAACTGAGGGTTTTTTGTGGACTATATTATGATATGGAAATAAAATATCATCCATAGAGATCAAAAAGTTTTCGCAATTACATTTCCTTATATGACGTTTCTTTATACGATGTTGTTTTCTAGTCTGTACGCTCCTATCACTATGAAGCAAGCTAGCAAGAGAAATTATCACGATTTAAAAAGAGATTTAAAAAAAATATTTTTTAAAGCTTTCTTTCGTTATCATGTCGTTAAGTGAAACGTATTTTCGGTAACATTGCAACGCCCCTTTTGGATGTTTGAATTTTGTATCAAAAATAAAAAAAAAGATAAGATCATTCGTAAAATGGACCGATAAGTCATGAGATGAAATTAGATAAGTAAAAGCTTATAAAAAGATTAGCCACACACGCAAGCGTTCTCATGGCCTAATGTCTTATGAGTTTACCATATGAAACTAAATGAAGAAAACATACCTTGTAACGTAGCAAGCTACAGCCAGTGCAATGATACGGAGTATCTGAAGAAGCGACATGATTACGAACAGGAGGCATGTAAAGCAACTCGTCCAAGACTCTTTGCACAAGGTATGTTCATGCGTTTATAGTGAACGGATTGAAGTGTGTAGCTTGGTGTCACTCTTATCGATATCTGAGTACCATGCTTATTCAAAAGCTAACTCCACAGGGCGCCACACGGCGGGCCATACGGCCGCTGGTGTAAAGACACGCGTGTGTTTGTACATCAATTGGGTTCTTACATTTTGTAGAGCAGTGGCGGATCCAGGGGGGGGGGGGCTAGGGGCCCGGGCTCCCCCTTGAGAAAAAAACATGTAAAAACACGTGATTTTTACCCTTTGGGGGGTTGCCCCCCCCCCCCTCCCTGGCGCTCAAGGGGGGGGGAGGTGCAATTTTTTTAATTTTCGAGGACCCCCACTGAGCGACTTTCGGCCGGCCCGATTTTCAAATTTTTGGGAGCAAGAACAAAAATTGGGCCCCCTCCCCTAAGAAATCCTGGATCCGCGCCTGTTGTAGAGTGTGAAACACGCTTTGGTTGAACACTGATATTACAAGGGAGTAAAGGCGACCCTGGAGATAGAAAGTATGGGATGACAGAGCAAAGAGGCGTACACTTGGGATAGAGACAAACAGAGATGTAGTGTAGAGTGTTGCATGTTGTGTTCATTTATTATCAAAATATCCAAATCAATGCTCCATTGATTAAATTATCTCACATTAGTATCCAAAATAATGTACAGGTGCCCCCGCCCCTGTTTCTGATCCATGTGAGATTACATTGTCCAGCAGAGCACTTTTAAAAATTGCCTTTTAATTATTGATTTGTTCATTTCTTTACCACTCGTGGGATAGAACATTATTAGGCTACCTATCAATTTTCTATAGGGTTCCGCTTAGATAGCGTGTAGCGACAGGAGGAAATGAATGAGGTTGGGGTTGGAGGCTTGAACTATAATTGCTATTGTTTGTCAGTCATTATTTACACCCTTTTATTTTACTCTTGGCCCAGCGTTCTTTTTGTAATGTCCCAACAGCATTGTCTTATTGTTATTTGTATTCTAAAAATTTGATTTTCATTTCGTGTAATCTTACTGTACACTCCGTTTTAATATACTGACAATCTGATGCCTTTAATTCGCTAACTTTAAAGGGGCTACATCACAAGAACCGCTTTGCCCCCTCGATCCGCACCACATGTTATAATTAGGTAGTCTCAGGTCATAAGCGCTTTGCAGACTGAGGTATACAATCTTATGATAATAATATACAGCTTTTATATAGCGCTTAATACTTCTCGGACGTCTCTAAGCGCTTTACATATAATTATTATATTACCCCGGTCATTGGATTCAGTGCTTGCCCTAGTCCAAAATCTGCACGGTCCTTTATGATTTCCCTACACACTTGATTCAAGCCGTTATAATTATGCTCACCAGCCCAGCCTGAGGACCATTTTTTCGCCGGGCGTCCTAATTTAAAGATCACGCCATCATCGGCTGGTAAAAAATAAGCAGGGAGAGATAGCGTTGGTGTGGTGGAGATCAAAATTAAATAGGCCAGATTCTGGACTATGCTTGCCCGCACCAAGCTGTGTGCACAACCCCCACTCCTGGGGAGCATTCCAGCCAGGCGTTACTTGACATTCAAAAACTGTTTGACCAACAATGATGGTCGCATCCCACCGGGTACCCACTTTAACACCTCGGTGGAGAGAAGCAAGTGTAGGTTAATATATTGCCAAAGGATATTAGTGCCGTGTTATCAGATTCAGGCCAGTCCTACTTAGTTCTGTATAATTGCACTCTGTGTGGGACGTAAGCCATGATTTAAGAAGAAAAACATATATTATTATGTAAACAAAGAAAGACATAATCTGGACTAGATTCAGGATTTCCCGCACACTTCGTGATCACGTTTTTCACTCCCCAGGGAGCATTTCGGCAGGTGACATGTTAAAGGACGCTCACTATACTGCGATGACAGTCGTATCCTAGCAGGATACCGTTTCACTGCTCCTTGGCACGTACCACATTTCTCACTGCCCGACTCGACAAGCACCTAACATCTATGAGAAGCAGGGTGTCTTTTTCTTCTTCTTCTTTTTCATCTTCTGCTTCTTCTTCTTCTTTTTCTTCTTCTCCTTATTCTTCTTCTTTTCCTCTTTCTGTTTTCTGTCTAATATTATTACACATGAGCCTTTTATTTAGGTGGAATTTTTCTCTCTGTGCTTGATTTATTGGTATTCGTATCATGTTTGATTGGAATTAATATTTCAAAGCTTTAGGGAAAAGTCTCGAGGTACTAATTTGCCACTCCTTAATTAAGTGAGATAAAAACCATGTCAGAGTAACATGTTGGGTCAGGGAACCGTCCTCTGGCGTACAGTTTCATACAATGTTTGCAAGTGCATTTGTGAATATGCACTACACACAGATTTGATCACAATAGAATAATAATTAACGAGACTAACTTGTCCAGTTCATTATCCGAAGTATAACCTAACCAAGCGCAGTGCTTAATTAGTTTCAGTTTCAGTTTCAAGTTTTATTTCTGCATTTTCCATAAACAATAACAAAAATAACAATGAATACATTTTAGCAATATAATGATAAGTAATACAAGTAGTAATTCACAAATAAATAAATATAAATAATCAATAGTACAATTAATCGTATTTGAAAAGAAAGAAAAGGGGGAGAATGCAGAAGACCGATATCGTAAGCAGAGCTTGAAATGATACCGGCCTTACAAAAGGAGGAGAGGAGACAGGAAGAAAGAGCGGGTGAAGAGAGTGCTGTGCAAAGTGAAGAGTGCACTGCGCGAGCTCCTCAATCTATCAAATAATTTCCTTTTTATATACAAATAAACAATGAATATTTATATTAAAACAAAGTACATGTAGTATATTATGACCAGAATCTAATCTAATCACTATTGTATGCGCTTCAAAATATGAATTATGTGTTTCATAAATCAGGTCGGCGATTTGAAAATAAGTTCAGAAATTACCTGATAAAAATGCCAAGAATCGCAAATTCATGGGAAATGACATCACAGTATAAACTGTACTGTACATGAATAGTGCGGCTGCGCGTCTCAGTGTGCAAATAACATTAATTCAATAATAATAAACAACGATTCAAATAACAATTTAATGGTACCAGTAACTTTCTTTTTCAATTGCTTCCATTAATTTTGTCAGTAATTATCATTATAATCACTGTCATCAGTATTTGTATTATTACTTATTTGTATCATTTTTGTCGTTATTGATATTTGTATTGATTAACATTAATATGATTTGTATTGTATACTGCAGTGTTATATTGACAAATTCAAATTGATTGTAAACTTCTCCAATACCCCAATGTGGGTGACATGAGAATAAATTGCCCTTGTCAGTGTCATTGCCATTGTCATTGTCATTGTCATTGTGCGAATCAATGTCCTTGTCATTCGAAACTACGTGCATTTTCATGGCGCCTAATGCATCTTGCATTATCACGTTTAGCAGTGGGATATCACTAATTTTTTATGGGAACTTTTTGTGGTAGGAAAGATAAATGAACTATCACGTGATGTCACTTGACCAATTAGACTCCCTACATTCTTGAACCCGATGTATACCAGGGGCGGGGCGACCGCGGTGCAGAGGGTACGGTGTGGGTGTGTCCATCCCACCCGCCCCCTCCCGATTTTTCCCCGTCACGAGTAGGCCTACCCGATAAAGTGCTACTTTTCAGTGCATTCAAGTTCTTACCACAATTTTCTTTCGGGCCACTTTTTGTTCTTCTCTTTATCTTCCATTGATGACATTTCCATCTTCCATTAATCCGTGTCTTGGTACAGGACTGCAATGGCGTAGACAGGTTCGTATACCTGGGGGGATGACTCAGGGGCGGATCTAGCTTTTTGCTAAGGGGGGGGGGTTGACCAAAATAATGACGATGCGGAGCATCGTCCACGAGCCGCGAAGCGGCGAACCGATTTTTTTTGGGGTGTTTATTTGAACCCCGTAAGTGATGTTTTCCTGGCATCTATTAACACAATGGAGACCATAAAAAGCAGTGCATGATAACGTCTTTTTAAATCAAGTAACAGTTAAATACACAGTTATATCCAGAGTTATCATGTGTTTGGTTAAGTTACCAGATGAGTTGAATATCTTCTCACAATATTTGCACTTGAAAGGGTTTCTCTCCAGCGTGCGTTCTTTTTTCTTTCTTTTTTTTTTTGTTCTCTTTTTTTTCCTTTTTTTGTTTTGTTTGTTTTTTGGGCCGCCCAAGGGGGGGGGGTTTAACCCACTAACCCCCCCCCCCCCCCGTAAATCCGCGCCTGTTTAATCTTGTGGTTATCTTGTGGTTTGTGGTTTCCAAACCACAAGATAACCACAAAATACTTGTAAGATTTCCTTTTTTACCTTCTGAATTGGCTTTCACCGTGTGAATGCGGCTAATAACAATAAACACAATTACAATAATGATGAGGATTATTATTATCATCATCATAATTATTATTGAATATTATTATTATTATTATTATTATTATTATATTATTATTATTATGAACGGTGACAGAGCGCGCTGGTCGAGCGGTTTAAGGCGCTGTTTTTAGTAACATCACCTATTGTACGCAAGAGTTCGAATCCCATCTTCGACAAAAGTTTTTTTATTTTTTATTTTTTATTTTTTAGTCTATTTTTTTTCGGCATATAAAAGTATTAATGACTGCTTTAATATTCGAGAAATAGTTGTTTTTATACGCTCTCGGGAAGGTTACAATTGGGCTATTGCCCTCGGCACGCCTCGGGTAATAGCACAATTCTAACCTTCCCTTGAGCGTATAAAAACAACTATTTCTCTCAAAGCAGTCATTAATACTATATTATTATTAATATTATAATTGTTATCATTATTGTTATTACTATTATTATCATCATTATGACTTATTAAAGGTACTATGTCCTATTTGCAGGCCAAAAAATGAAAAAGTTAAATTCCAACTGCATTTGAGAGATAATACTTATTTAGAACTTCCCTAAAAAAGGTGGGGCTTGAAAATGTCTTTAAGTGGGAAAATAATGACTATTAGTTGTCAAATCGACTTTAGGGCTATAGAGCCAAAAAGTAATAGTCTTGATTTTCAGACAATTGTACCGAATGGTCTTACGTTTTATGTTGCGCAAAGATTCAATCAGTTTAATCTTGGCCATCACAGAAGTGTGTTATTGATGTAGAGAAGATCTCCATGTTCTTGCAGACTGGTCCACTAAATGGCTGATGGGATTCAACATCAAGAAGTGTGCTACATTGTCAATCACAAACAAGAAGCACCCCGTCACAGTGGACTACACCCTACTAAATGAGTCAATTCCTCGAGTAAAACAATACAAGTATCTTGGTGTCACGATTACCCATGACCTTAAATGGAACACCCAATGTAAACTCGCCACCCAGAAAGGCAATAGAACCCTTGGCCTCCTACGCAGAACTCTATCACCGTGCACCAAGAACATCAAATCCAAAGCCTACACAATGCTTGTTCGTCCTCAACTTGAGTATGGCAGTGAAGCTTGGAACCCTCGGACTCTGACATCAATACAAAGTCTTGAGAAAGTACAGCGAGCTGCCGCCCGTTTTGTATACCAAGACTACCGGAGAATAACATCAGTCACAGCACTTGTCAACAAACTGGGATGGGATACCCTTCACAACCGCAGGCTTCTTGCACAGTCCACTTTGTTTTACAAGATGCACCATCACCAACTCAACATGCCTTTTCCCACTCACATTATCCCAGCTACATATCTGGGCAGAAATGATCACCCTCTGAAGTATGCAGTACCCCCAGCTTCCATTGATAGCTTTAAGTACTCCTTCTATCCTCGCACCATCTGGACGTGGAACCACCTATCAGCTGCTGCAGTAACATCTCCAACAGTGACCATCTTCCAGGAGGCTGCTCTACCTATCATCAGAGCGTTGCCTCCTCCTGTTGGGTCCAAGCTACTGTAGACTCCACGTCTCGGTTTTTACTTGCACGTCCACCGTTTTATTGTAAATAATAGACATCATTCACTGTTTTGAATTACTTCATGCACTGTCACTATGCCAGCACGTTGCACGGACATCCCAGTTTAGCTGTATGATAGCTGCCATCGGGATTATCTCTACAAGTAAATGCTCATGTACCCTTTACAACTCTTTTCATGTATGTTATTACCAAAGAAGAAAAAAAGCCAGTCAGTCACTCAATAGTGTCTGACAGTGAAGTCTAGCAAGTAAACGGGTTTCCTTGCATAATTTGAATATGAGGACACTGCTAACGTTTAAATTTTACAGATAGGACATACATGACATATTCATAATTCCTGCAAAGTTCTACAGAATTTGAGGTTGGCTTCCAAAGGAACATAGTACCTTTAAGTAAGCAAATATCATTCCCCCAAACCTAGGAGGGGGGATGCATCCCCCTCATCCCCCCCCCCCCCCTCCCCCGTTGTCTACGCCCCTGCAGGACTGTAAGACATGCACCGACGGTAATTGCTCCGTGGTCAATATCATACACCAGGGGCGTAAATCCGTACCGAGGGATGGGGGGGATGATCGGCGATAGCCATCACATACTAGCACGAGCACACGCGCGCCAACTCTAATTTACGCAAGCGCGCGCGATCGCGCACGCACAAACACACAACACACACACACACACACACACAAGGTTTCCCCCTCTCGCGCGGAGCGCGGAAGCCTTGACGTTTCTATTATTAGAGAAAGCAGACGATTGGTGTACTGTTCTCGACTCTTGATTCTCGACTGAATTCAGTTTCCCATTCCCGCGCGAAGCGCGAAAAGCTTAGACGTTTGATTTAATTATTATAGAAAGAAGACGATTCGTTGCACCGTTTTAAACTCTTAATAAGCCCTATTTATCTGAATTCAGCTTCCCCCTCTCGCGCGTAGCGCGGAAGCCTTGACGTTTCCTTAAATTATTAGAGAAAGCAGACGATTGGGTGTACTGTTCTCGACTCTTTATTCTCGTCTGAATTCAGTTTCCCCTTCCCGCGCGAAGCGCGGAAGTTTTGACGTTTCATGAAATTATTAGAGAAAGTAGACTATTCGCTGTACCGTTTTCGACTCTTAATAAGCCCTATTTATCTTCATTCAGTTTCCCCCTCTCGCGCGAAGCGCGGAAGCCTTGACTTTTCCTTAAATTCTTAGAGAAAGCAGACGATTGGGTGTACTGTTCTCGACTCTTAATTCTCGTCAGAATAAATTTTTCCCCTTCCCGCGCGAAGCGCGAAAAGCTTAGACGCTTGGTTTAAATATTATAGAAAGAAGACGATTCGTTGCACCATTTTCGACTCTTATTAAGCCCTATTTATCTGAATTCAATTCAATTCATTCAATATAAACAACAAATTAATTCATTCATAGACCTACACAAACATCACATGCATTGCAGCCCTTAAATATCATCCCCTCGTCCCTTAAGTTTTAGGTGTGAACAAATGACAACCACCGAGTAGGACTTGGGCAATGCAACAGTTACCGTATTATTTATCACTCTCAATCAGATGCGTTCACAGTTTTCACACCTCTTAAAAATTGTTTCTGGAATTCATATAATGATACATGTACTGTGTTTATTATTTAAATCTAATGAATTCTTTAATTTCCTCAGCCAAATCCTTTCTCAAATATAAAAATAATAAGAATGTGTACAGACTTACCTTGAAATAACTGAAGAGACAAACGGCCACTGTAAGTCTTGAACACGCCAGGTCTGGAACTTCAGTCTTCATCTTTCATCTACCCCCCCCCCCCCCCACACACACACACACACACTCCGGGGTCGGAGGGACCGCATGCGCGTTCCTAAAATCTCCAGGAAAGGGGTGTTTTTTTCGCGCGACAAAATCCGGCCCGGAGATTTCTTTAAAAAGGGGGTGGTTTTTTTTCTCTTTCTCTCTTTGGACTCGTAAAAAGGGGGTTATAAAATATTTGGAATATCATAGAAAAATTAAACGAATCCCGGGATCAAATTCCTGAAACTCCTGCTAGCTTTGAAAGCTCATTCAGGATTATTTCATTTTGAAAAGTAAAAACATTGGCCCCCAGCCCCCCCCCCCCTCCCCAGTTCCCCTCAATCGACTAGAGCTCACCTGAAATTGGGGGGGGGGGTGTGGTACATTTAGCAGTGTTCCGGATTTGGGGGGGGGGGGTCTCCAAGGCAGGAAAAGCCGGCGAAAAGCGGGCGAAAGGGGATTCAGAAATCAATTACATCCACACACACACATACATTAAGAGAATGAGACATAGACGATCATAATAATGCAAGAAAGGAGATTTGAAAGAGTGTACAGAGAGAGAGAGGGAGAGAGAGAGAGAGAGAGAGAGAGAGGTGGGTATATGGGAAGGAAACAAACAGAATGGTATAAAAAACGAAAGTAGAATGATGACGAAAGAATGAGAAAAAAAAAGAGGGAGGGGAAAGAGAAAGAAAGGGAGAAAACAGTAGCGAATCCAGGATTTTCCAAGAGGGGGACCCGAAATTTGAAAATCGCACCGACCGATATTTCGCTCAGTTGGGGGGGGGGGGGGGTAGGGAGCACTTAATCTTTTTTCTTCTCATTTTGCCCCCTCCCCCCCCCCCCGAAATTTGAAAATCGCGCCGACCAATATTTAGCTCAGCGGGGGGGGGGGGGGGGGGGGGTGAGCAGTAAAAATACATTTTGTATATCTATATACTCAGTATGCATTGACAATCGGAAACTCTTTAAAACATTTCTTCTTTTTGCAGAGAACTTCGAATTTTGAGAGAGTTGAACTTTTGTAATACCTGGAGATTATTCCAAAATATGATACATTTAATAAGAAATGGCCAAGGAAAAAGAGAATCATAAGGAAAGTTGTATCATCTGCTCAATCTTACTTGCATGCATAAAACAAAATTAGTTTTGCATGCAAAAGTGAAGTTCATTGACTATGATAATTAAGAAAGGAATATTAACAACACGTGATATACTTTGACCACTAATAACAAGATTATTAAGATCAATAGGATCCCCCCCTGATCCTCATTTTTAAAAATGAAGTACTTTGTTTGGTCAAGATGTATTGATAGTTTTTTGCAACAGAACAATTGTGCAATTTGTGTACTTTTTTTCATTGTAATGATTGTAATGGACATCAAACTACAAATATCTTTGTAAGATGTTATGTGTCATCAGCAAATAAAGAATAATGGAATAATCATTTAGATGAAATTATGATATCAATTTATTTAAACAAGGAACCGTAGGGGCCCCAGTACGGAGCCCTGCGGGATTCCAAATCTAAAAAGTTTACATTGGGATAGACACCATTGACCATAATATACTGATACCGGCCTACTCAAAACAAAACAAAAACAAGCTATAGCCCTCTTATACCATTTAAACAAAATACGTTTGAGTGTGTTATAGGCAACGATGATGTCAAAGGCTTTTGACAGGTCCATAAAAAATCCGAAACAAAAGTTGCCTTCGTCGTTTTTTGTTTTGTTTTTATTTAAAAATTAACAATAATAAAAACGCCCATTTTGATATACACAAACAACAAATTACCAACAAAACAAATCAATTTTCTTGTGAGTGAATAATCAACAGCTGACGTAGATGGAGTTTTCATATCAACGCCTTTGGTTGATATTGAGTGCTTCGGGATCAGGATCATACAGGGCCAGGGTAGTCTGTTCCACTTGGTGTCGTGCGCCCAATCAGCTGAGAAAATACACACCCTCAACGCTAAAACGGAGACTGTCCTTGTCTTCAATTGGTAGGGGTCGTGAGGATATGTATGGGATGCTTGTATAGCCTACTAGTACTAGAATAAAAACAGACCAAATCGCTTGGGCTAGCTGCTGGGTTATGTTTCTCAGAACCGTCATCCATTGAATGTGTGTTGATACGAGGACTGACTACTGACACTCGTTTCAATGCTGTGTTGCCGGATTAATTAAACCAAATCAAATTCAAGTATGAAGTATCAAGTTTATTTGTCTTCCAGAAAACACATGTGACAAATATAACAGAGTATAATCATAACAGTACAATGTTGACCGCAAATTGACATGGAAAGTGCATATTAATTATTTATGTAAATTATTATCAAGAAACATTGGTGTCATAACTCATGTTCATTTCCTTTACCGGTTTTATCATCACTGTATACAACCCTTATTTTGCCTTACCTAAATTATGGTATTTTAGCATGGGGAAATCCTTGTAAGACTTTAATTGATCGAATATTAATTTTGCAGAAGCGTGCATTAAGAATAATCCATGTCTACTCAGTTTGTTCCCACACTAACTTTTTTTTACAAGACAAAATTCGTAAAATTAATTATTTGTATTCTTGGTATACCTCGGTATCTTTATGTTCCAACTAATTACGAGTTACCTCTCCCGATTTCCTCCATTTTTCAAAAAAAATAACGAGATACACTCATACCCCACTAGACAATCGAATCACTTCCACACTCCTCGAATGAGAACAGCTTTCGCACAAAAAACAATTATTTACACCGGTCCAGTATTTTGGAATAACATGATACATCTTTTAAACAAAGTATATGTGCCTGCAATTATTCAACCAAATACAGAAACCTGAACACAAACTAAATGACCTTCTCCCACCAAAACGAGAGACAAGATATAACCTTAGGAAAAGTAAACAAGTGAGTCTGCCCAGGTGTAAAACAAACCGATTTAAGAATAGTTTTATCCCTTGGTGTGCGTATAATTTACAATAAGCAGGTAATTAGTGCAATATACATTTTCAATCATTCAATATTCTTTTGAACTTGTACCCCGACATATGCAGCTGGTTTTTAATTATATATATATATATATATATATATATTACCTTCGCTTCAGAGGATCAATTTGGAATAATTATTCAGTACATGCAGTTTTTTAGTTTATACCCACACGTTGACTTTCTTTATAATTATATTATATATTTGGATATTTGGATGTAGAGTTAACTTGATTGATCATTGCAGCTTTTTCACTTCTTCACTTTCTTTTCTTTTTCCCTCTCTTGCTCCCTGTTCTTGTCTATTCAATTTTATGTTGTTTCCCCCTTTTTCTTGTAATGATTTATTTGTAATATGATCTACCTGAATGATTTGTAATGTTTGTTTTTTTTCTATTAATGATCTACATTGTATTTCTATTCATAATTTATCAATTTCATTGTACTGAATTTAATAATGTTCATAATCATGTTGAAAATGTATACAATCCAACCCTTTGGTTGCTATGAATGAATAAAATAAATTTTTAAAAAAATTAAAAAAGTACCAGTCTATACAGTATACACATGTTTTAAAAAGCTAAAGATTAAACTTTTAAACACATATACATTAATCTCGGTTTGTTTGACTCTCGACTCAATCTCTTACTCTCTCTTTTTACTGATCTAACCTTCTTTTTCTAGAGCTTTTGCAATGGCATTCATTTTCCTTTCTTTTCTTTTTTTTTATCTTTCTTTCTTTTTGTCTTCCACTATTTTCCTCCATTTTTTCCTCTCTTTTAATTTTTCCCAAAAAAATCTGTAATTTCTTTGCTACCTATTTTTTCTATTTTATTGATTTTCTAAGCATACTTTGTTCATGTTATATTGTAAAACAGCATCTGAGGAACTAAAACTGACTTCAACAAACTCTGCTTCTAGGTAGTTCCTCTTTTCTCGTGCTTTTTTCTACTATACTTGTCGTTTCATTGCATATTTCTGTAATATAATTATCCATTGTATTATGTTTTGCATGAGAAATCAAATCATTTGAATTTGAATTTGAATTTGAAAGAAAGATGAGGACTAGTGACCTTTGTTGAAGCACAGCTTGTTAAGTTAAGGCCCCTCATAATTAATAAAGGTTCCAAAGAACTGCCTCATATACTTTTTATAGTCAAATTGTTTTCAGATTTACAAGTCGCACTCTTCATTATTTTAAGTACAAGTGTAAATCAAATCATTTCAACGACATATCTACCCGGGCATATATCTATCAACTTTCAGTTTCACTTGATTCGTTTTATGAACTAGTTTAGTCGTGCAAGAAAATTTGACATTAATTAACCCTCTTCTCTATGGAGCATTATCCACATTTTTGTGATTCTACGTTCTAAACATAAATTATTTAAAATCAATATATCATAAAGATTCAAACTAATAAAGCCAGCGTTCCAAATACATGACAGACTTCCTTTGCCCACGGCAATTGATCCCTTACCTTCTGAAACTTCCAAACTTCAATAGCGCCATCTATAACTACCTATTTGGGTTTTGAGTTGAGATATGATGTCTGCACTGTACTAGTACTGTGTGTCGATGAGGATTAGTCATCGGCCAGTCATCGGCTCATCACTTGCTATTAATACCAGACAGAGCTACTGGTTTGGTACCATTAGCCGAAAGCAGCCTGCCAAAATGTGCCAGTATACTACCCGATGAACTAAACAAGGAAATATACATCTACGATTCAGATTTGGTTTAGTCGCCCTCGGTTTGCTCGCACACAGACGTGGATGTGAGTATGTGGGACAAAACGAACAGTATTGCCTGTAACTCCGGGAAGCGTTATTTTTTTATGCGGCACAGATTGGGGCTTGGCGCGTGTTAAACCTATGGGAAGTACGTTCTTTCCCTTCTGAATAATGTCTGCACGTACGTGAGACTAGTCATGTTTATAGCTAGCGCATTAGCGCTGCGAAGAAGTTTGTATATCCATCGCGAACTATGTGTTTAGATAACATTCCTCTTCGTTTAAATTAGTTAAGTTTTATTGACTAATTATTGTGATGTTCTCCTTATTGACGTGCTGCTTCCTCTTCAGATTTCCAATTTGATTTTAATTGTTGATGTAATGATTTTCCATGCGGTAGTGGATTAAATATAACACTATTAAAAACTGACCTCTACTACTTATACTGTCTAGTACGCACACGACCAGTATTAGTCTGTAAATTCAAGACCCCTTTTAAAAAAAAGCCCCAATCTGTGCCGCATAAAAAAATAACGCCTCCGGGAAGCTCCAACACCGGCGCCGCAGGCGTCGGAGCTTCGGGTGGTTTCGCTGGTTTCTCGTGGGGGCTAGTAAAACGGCCGATTGGGTGATATTATCGTTAAATCTGCAAAGGGAGTACTTACAATTTTTACATCATAGGGTGCACGACTCCTCAGGGCTCAACTCCAATCACTTGAAGTTGAATGTACTATAATTTGAAGAAGTCTTCGATGGGAAAAAATGGTTAATTCGGGGTACTACACCAACGATTCTTCCATGTCGCAGCGTTGATTCAAAATAGCGATGAGAAGGTACGCATGCGTGACAGTGGCGAAAAAATATGAATATTCATGCTATCGAGCACCGATTGCTCGAAATCGCTGAATATGCACGACTCGAACAAACAGAGCCCTTCTCAACCTCGTGCATATTCAGCGATTTCGAGCGATCGGTGCTCGATAGCATGAATATTCATATTTTTTTCGCCACTGTCGCGCATGCGTACCTTCTCATCGCTATTTTGAATCAACGCTGCAACATGGAAGAATCGTTGGTGTAGTACCCGAATTAACCTTTTTTTCCCATCGAAGACTTCTTTAAATTATACATTCAAGTGATTGGAGTTGAGCCCTGAGGAGTCGTGCACCCTATGATGTAAAAATTGTAAGTACTCCCTTTGCAGATTTAACGATAATATCACCCAATCGGCCGTTTTACTAGCCCCCACGAGAAACCAGCGAAACCACCCGAAGCTCCGACGCCTGCGGCACCGGTGTTGGAGCTTCCCGGAGTTATATTTGTGGGAATATCTAATAACGTCTTGATACAAGACTATATATTTGCAACGTTGAAACGACGACACGAAGTGAAAGTAAAACATAACCAAATCGTACTACCCTTTTGTGTCCATTCTCCTTTTGTCGTCTGAATAATACTACATGGTGGCAGCGGTATAAGTGAAAAAACCATGGAAAGTTCTCGTCTACCATTGCCAGAAAGCTTTGATAAAGTTGCAGGCTTAAATCAAGCAGAACAATGGCCAAAATGGTCACTGCGGTTCGAGAGATATCGCGTCGCATCGGGCCTCGCATCCAAGCCAGACAGTGAGCAGGTTAGTACGCTACTCTATGCTATGGGTGAATGTGCCGATGATATTATCGTGTCTCTCAATGTGAAAGAGGAGACAGCAAAGTATGATGACGTGATCGCAACATTGAAGAAGTATTTCAATGTACGGAAAAACATTATTGTTGAAAGGGCAAAATTCAACAAACGAACACAACGCCCGGGAGAAAGTGTGGACACATTTATCAATGATTTGTACAGGCTAGCAGAGGACTGTGACTACGATAGACTTAAGGAGGGCTTGATAAGAGACAGAATTGTAGTTGGGGTGCTTGATGACTCCCTATCTGATCAACTACAGTCTAGAGAAGACCTAACTCTCTCAAAAGCAGTTCAATTGAGTAGACAGTCAGAAGCCCGGAAACAAAACAAGTCTGTTGTGAGGGGAGGTGCAGAGAGTGAGAGCCCTAACTCGGCCGTAAACTACGTAAGGCCTAAGAGCAAGGGAACGTACTCGAAGAAAACATCTCAAACTCCGCAGGGTAACTGTAAGTGGTGTGGAAGGCAGAATCATGCACGTGCCAGCTGTCCCGCAAAAGATGCAAAGTGCCATCAATGTGGAAAGATGGGCCACTTCCAGTCTGTGTGTCAAGCCAAACAACCAGAACAGGGAAAACAAGAGGCAGCAAAGCTGAAATGGAAAGCTCGAGTCAGCGAAGTAGATGATTTCGATGACATTGATGTCCCCTTCCTTGGTGAAGTCAGCGAGAACGATCAGACGTACTGGAGTTCATCGATCCTCGTAGATGGGAATGAAACACACTTCAAGTTAGACACAGGAGCAGCCGTTACTGTGTTGTCTGATTCCACTCCATGGCTGAATAAACACATCATGAGACCAACAACCAAGAGGTTACGTGGTCCAGGAAGTACAGTCCTGACTGTAATAGGACAAATGACATCAACTCTCAGGCATAGAGATAAACAGATCAAGGAGACTCTCTATGTGGTCAAAGATCAGGAGTCTTCATTGCTGAGTAGGAAAGCGTGTAGAACCTTGAATCTAGTCCGCAGAGTGGAGGAAGTCGATTCTTGTGATGATGAAACTGCAAACTTCAAGGCTGAGTTCCCTCAACTTTTCACTGGTTTGGGGAAACTGAAGACAGCATACCACATCACGTTAACTTCAGATGCCAAGCCGATGTGCCTGTATACAGCCAGGAAAGTTCCTCATCCGCTTCTACCGAAGGTGAAGAAAGAACTAGAGTCCATGTTAAAGCAAAATGTGATCTCAAAAGTGACTGAGCCGACAAAGTGGTGTTCGGGGATGGTTCCAGTGTTGAAGCCCAGTGGTTCGGTGAGAATTTGTGTAGACCTTACATCTCTCAACAAGGCAGTTGAACGAGAGATTCATCCGATGTCTTCAGTCGATGAAAGTCTAGCAAAACTGGGAAAGAGCACAATCTTCACAAAACTGGACGCCAACAGCGGGTTTTGGCAAATTCCATTGGAGGATGAGTCAAAGCTACTGACAACCTTTGTCACTCCATTTGGGAGATTTTGCTTCAACCGATTGCCGTTCGGGATAACGTCAGCGCCAGAAGTCTTCCAGAGAGCGATGTCCACTATCCTCGAAGGACTTGACGGCGTGATTTGTCACATGGATGATGTGCTAGTCCATGGTGCAACACAAACAGAACATGACATCAGAGTACGAGCTGTTCTACAACGTCTGCAGGAAGCAGGTATCACACTAAATCAGGGAAAGTGTGAATTCTCCAAACAGAGTGTGAAGTTCTTAGGGCACTTCATCGACGACACTGGTGTCAAGGTCGATCCGAGCAAAACAAGAGCTATTCGAGATTTTCCAGTTCCTCGAAGCGTGAAAGAGCTACAGAGGTTCATGGGAATGGTGAACCAGGTGGGAAAGTTTCTCCCAGGATTAGCTGAGATCAACGAGCCCCTTCGTCAACTCCTGAAGAAAGACAATGTGTGGTGTTGGGGAGAAGCGCAGCAGAGATCTTTCACACAGATCAAAGAGATGATGGTCTCGACAGCAGTCTTAGCTCATTATGATCCAGAACTGCCAACAGTCATTGCAGCAGATGCATCCGGGACTGGAATGGGTGCAATCCTGTATCAAGTGCAGACTGATGGAAATCGTAGACCAGTGTGCTATGCATCTCGATCGCTTACCGAGACTGAGCAGAGGTATGCAGTGATTGAAAAAGAGGCACTGGCAGCTACTTGGGCGTGCGAGAGGTTCTCCGAGTATGTACTTGGTCTTCATTTCGAGGTGGAAACTGACCACAAGCCATTGGTCACACTTCTAAACTCGAAAGAACTTGTGAAAATGCCTCCACGACTCCAACGCTTCAGAATGAGAATGATGAGATTTGATGCAGAGACATTGTATGTTCCAGGAAAACAGCAGACATCCGCTGACGCCTTGTCACGAGCGCCAGTAGAGAGGCCAGGAATGGATGATGTCAACTTCGTAGATGAGGTTGAATCATATGCATCAACATCAGCCATCAACCTCCCAGTGACAATGCAGAGATTTGAGGAAATCAGAAATGCACAAAAAACAGATGAAGTATGTGCAAAAATCAGAGACTACTGCGTTCAAGGATGGCCAGACTACATGCCACATAACCCGATCCTCAAACACTACTATGAGCAGAGAGGACACCTGAGTGTGGTAGAGGACTTGCTTATCTACGACGAGAGAATAGTCATTCCGAGAGCTCTGCGACTTGATATCCTTGAGAGGCTACATCAAGGACATCTGGGAATCACCAAATGTAGAGCCAGAGCCAGAGATTCAGTGTGGTGGCCAGGTCTATCAAAATCATTGGAGGACATGATTTCAAGCTGCTTGACCTGTGCTATCCATCGCCAAGAGGTCCGCGAGCCTTTGATGAGCTCATCCTTTCCTTCAAGGCCATGGGAGCGTCTTGGAATGGACCTGTTCGAACTCAAAGGGAAATCGTTCCTGATAGTAGTTGACTACTACTCGAGGTGGATTGAGGTCAAACAACTCCAAGGTCAGTCAACAATGGCAGTGATTTCTTCGCTGAAGGAGATCTTTGCAGTCCATGGGATTCCAGACCTTGTGGTTTCAGACAATGGTCCACAGTTCGCCAACGAGAACTTCAGAAAGCTTGCTGAAGAGTATGGATTCGTCCATACAACCAGCTCTCCAAGATACCCACAAGCTAATGGTGAGGCTGAAAGAGGAGTTCGCACTGTGAAAGCGTTGCTGAAGAAGAACGACGACATCCAGTTAGCCCTTCTCAGCTATCGAGCGTCACCACTCCAAAACGGGTTAGCTCCTTGTGAACTTCTCATGGGGAGGAGATTGCAGACTCAGGTTCCTACTTTGCCGCACATGCTGCTGCCACGGGTACAACAGCCGGACCTGACGACTGTGAGAGAGAAAGAGGAGAAGTACAGGTCAGATCAAATGATGACCTACAACCGACGTCATGACTCACGTGAGCTTCCAGAGCTACAACCAGGAGATTCCGTGTGGATCCGTGATCAGTCTCGCTACGGGAAAGTCACCCAGAAAGCGCAACAACCACGGTCCTACCATGTCCAGACAGAACTTGGGACAGTACGTCGTAATCGCCGTGCACTGATTGCTGTCCAAGGTCAACCCACCAAGACCAGAGTGCCGGAGTCATCCATGAGCAACGATCCAGAGAGACCTGACGATTCTGATGAAAGCGACTCAACCGGTTCCCAACGTAACCAGCAGATCAACCGGAAGCAGCCTGAGGGAGCCTCTACACCAACAGCTGCGACAGAGACGCGAACGCGATCTGGACGACTCGTGAAACCACCAAAGCGACTGTCCATGTAATGGGTTAAACTTAAATACCAAAATTGGGATTAACTTTGCAGGAACTGAAACTGAACAAGACTTTAAAGGTTTGGACAGTGTTTATTTGGGTTTAATAGTAAACTGGAATGGACTCGGGACTCGAAGAACACAATTAAGGAGAATATCCGTGAACTCTTAAACAGGATTATATTTCGGATTTTTATTGGATTTGAAACTATTTGGAAATCAATAAGAACTCTTGAACTGTTGATAATAAGCTTTGGGGGAGATGTGGGAATATCTAATAACGTCTTGATACAAGACTATATATTTGCAACGTTGAAACGACGACACGAAGTGAAAGTAAAACATAACCAAATCGTACTACCCTTTTGTGTCCATTCTCCTTTTGTCGTCTGAATAATACTACAATATTGCCTGGAGCTGGATCCGTAAAAAGACCCAGGGTCAGGGAATTGGAAATCAGCATCATGATGATGATGATGATGATGATGATGATGAACAGCATTTGTATGGCGCAATATATCTGTTTAAAAAACCATTCAAAGGCATGATCAGGGGGGGGGGGGGGGGGTATGCACTCCAGCAAAGCATAGTCGTCAATGTATTAGGTTTTTACAATTACAGACGTGTATCAATCAGATATGATTATTTACGTCTGGGGACCATCACCATCCGAAAGATGTGACTCAGTTTCGAACCGGCGTCCTCGCCTGAAACAGTTTGTAACTTTCACTACAGGCGCACGCCACAACGCCTAGTCATCAATGCTAATGCGTATTGACCTTTATATACAATGATATACCTCTTTATGTTGAATAGGAGTCGTGCTAACTTGGACCCGGGGACAACTTGGCCCCGCCGCAACATTGCCAACAAGGGTCAGTTTTTGCAGGTTTAGGGTTAGGGTTAGGGGGAAATGACAAAAAAATGACCGTTTTTGCAGCAGGTCCTTTGAATAAATCTAGTCATCTGATTGGTCGAAATTGGAGTCGTGATTTATACATGCCCGGCTACCGAGTGCCGCGCCAGTCAATAAATAGTTTTTCAAAAGATGCCTGCACGCCCGCCTACCAGTAGGGGCGCTAGTCCGAGAATAAGGATCATCTGCATAAACGAGGGTCGTCTTCGTAAACGCGGACAGACAATTCCCCCCCCCCCCCCCCCCCCCCAAAAAAAAGGATCATCTGCATTTTCTGATCCGTGCGTTGGCGATGCGAAAAATGGATTCCGCAATGATTTCTTGATGCATTTGACGTTGACTTTGTAAAGAGACTTTCACGATATGAGCGACATCTCCTTTGGGAAGACGGACAACCCACAAAAGTAACGATGAACTGAGGGTATTGTATTTATACGCGGAATTCGTTTTTCGCATCGCGAGCGCGTGGTTTGGGAGCCGGAAACCTGCAGAGCGCCCATGAAACAAAACGTTTGATTCACATGTAAATGCAGCGCTAGTGGTCAATAAACATTGGAATTTACCAACGTGCATTGCTGGTGTGCGTGCTGATTGGGGTAATGTCGGGATGTTGTGGTGTGGAAATGTATGGCTTTAACCTGCGGATAGGGAGATACTTCATAGACACAGTGAGGGTATTGGAATTGCTGCGAAGTCTTTTTAGGAGGAATGTCATCTTCATTTTTCTTTGTTCTAGTGCTTACAATGTAACTTTCGTTTTGTCTTTAAGTCTTGATCCAAATACTTCCCAACACTATTTTCAAGCTGAAAATGCTTTTGAAATTTCATTATAGACTATTCTGTCTGCTTGAAGCAAAAAGGGTGGTTATTCAGAGCTTTAAGTCAGTGCTTTATTCAGAGTCGACACCTGGCCCTCTATAAAGCTCTAAACAGATGATATTAAGTAGGTTAGGTGATGGCTTGCAAATGTCTGGAACTACAGTGTACAGTACATGTACCTTTGAAGATGGAAGCGAAATTTTTTTTAAAGTATTTTTTTTCTTTCTAATTAATATTTTGTGACTTTGGCATACCGGGTACATAAAATTCTTACAAAAATACTTGTATTGTTATTCATTTACTCTTTTTGTTATTGTTGAAAATTTTCAGGTGTGCCATTTCTGGATGAATAGTACTTAAGATCCAAATGAAACTTGCTCTGGTGACATCTTGATGCCATTACCTAAGTCTCCAGTCTCTCAACCCTCCCAGTTACCCCTTGACTTATCCCAACCCTCTCTATCTACACACAACACTCTTATATTTACCACACATTCCTATTTTTCTTTGGTTTCTACTTCCATTTCCTCCTCAACAATAACATCATCACCACCACTACAACCACTCCCACCTTCTTTATCATCATCATACCCCCTTGTTTCTGAGCATCAAGACAAATTAATTTTGGAATCTACTGTCATAGAAACATCTCCGACTTCTTCCTCTTCTGTGCTGTCTCAATCTCACAAACTCAAGCAAAGCTCCTCAATTATGTCTGCTACTTCGTTATCATCTACCTCCTCACAACCCCTTCTAGAATCCCCATCAACAGTAGCTCCTTCTTCTCTACCATCCTCTAGCATCACCTCCTCTCCCCCTTCCTCCTCTCCACCTTCCTCCTCTACCACCACCTCTTCCCCTACCACCTCTTCCCCACCAGCCTCCTCCATTCTACCTGTTCCCTCTGCAATGGAATCTCCGGACTCCACTACATCTAATACAGTAAAAATGGAGGATAAATTGCTAGATGACATGAAGGAGGATTTGATGAAGCTCCGTGATATGTCTTCATGGTCTACTCCTGAGGCAGCTCAACTTGTCAAAGGTATCAGTGCTTGTTATTGGAATGCTGAGGGTCATCAGCAAGAAGTGGCAGAAGCCTTTTGTGAACTGCAGGGATCTGGTAAGTTATTCACATTCTCTCTTCCTCAAAGATATTTGATAATTCTGCTAACAAAGTGCTGGGTACTGTTTTTTATGACCATCCATGGATCTTTTCTACTATCTTATTACATTAGGCCCTTTTAAAGCGATACTGTCCTACTTGTATCTACTTGCATAACTTGCTCCCTCTATTAAAGAAAACAATGCCTAATCAGTGACCATAGTGTCCCCCGTGATCCTCTTTTTCTTATGTTAATTGAGAGCTGAGTTAATGAGATAACCACCTGTCCAGTGACCTTGCATGGTGGTCTAATCCTTCCTATAAACTAGTACAGATAAGCTTTAAGATGTTTATTTCAAGGTTGAAAGTTTTGTTAATTTTGTGCTTGTTTAAAGCGTGAATTAAGAATTGATATGAACTGATGAGATTATGAATGTAGATTATATGTTTCAATGTCATAATAAATGAGTCAGTTTATTCTTATACACATCTTCATTCTTAAAACCTAATACCTGAAACACTTTTACAACGAGTTATTGACTTCAAAATTTTTATTAAAATTGTTGAGAAGATATCTCGCTTTGATTTAGCAAACCCTCAAAAAGCTTGAATAAACGCTCAAACACAGACCCGAAAAAAAAGTTTTACAGAATGATCCTTAAAGGGGATATGATGTATCTCACTGAGCGGGAATGCTTGCGACTGTTGCGAGCATCGCAAATTTGGGGTTTTGCCATGGTTCTTAACAAAATGCAAAAAAGTTTGCAAACAGTTTTCATTGTCGCATACAGTATTTCTTTGCAAATTTATTTTTCCACAAACAATTGCAAGCAATTGCAAAACAGTCGTAAGCCTTTGCAAATGGTTGTAAGATGGTGTCACCGAATTTATTTTTGATTAGCCAATGCTAGCGACCATGTTACTGTATGGTTCCTATATAAAATTGACCCATTGAGTACCTGGAGTTAGCAAAAGGTCCCAAACAAAGGATTGGCAAATAGTTGCTAATCTTGGCAAAAGATTCTGGCTAACATTTTCTTACAGTCGCTAATAGCTGACAACTGCCTTTCTTAAACACTTTCGCAAACATTTGCTCAAATGTTGCTAATTGTCGCTAAACCCCCTGATTTTCGTCAATATTCATCATAAAGGTTGGCGAATCCAAATTCAGTGAGATACCCATTAACTGTGTACTTCTGATCATTGAGCCAGCAACTCTAATTAGGTTATTGTAACCTAAAATGTATGACTTTTCCATTTCAAGCACCTTGTACTGGTATTGTAAAGATGGTACTTTACTATTGTATTTTTATGTCATATTTAAAGGCTAGTCCATCATTTTGTCTTTTATTCAAATGAGAGAAACAGGTCAGTTAAAATATAAGTGACATTTCATACAGAATTAAAAAAAGTTATGCATAGCTAAAATTATAATCAATCAAGCACAAAAAGCAGCAGTACATGTATGCTCTCCCATAAACCAAGCTCCCCATTTATTTTGAGCAGAAAACTATTTGAAAGAGCCCTCTTTTTATTTGTTGATAAAGGAATACATCCCTCCCGTTCATGTGTATTTGCATTGTGTAGATGTGTTCTATAATATATTCGTAAAACATCTGTCCAATGAAAATTTAAACTAAATTAATTGTATGAATTTATTATGTAATTTGGAGAGCTGCTCAAAAACGAAATTACAGGGTTGCAAATTTGTGTTGGATGAATCATAACTTGATAATTGCAATAACTGCATGATTGCAGCATGATACTTTAGCTTCTGAATTCCTGTATTCCCATTAACTTAATGAAGGACTGACTCTATTCCTATATACGCAATGCATAGTACTGTTGAGGCTAGTACAGGCTACCCAGTGTTCAAAAGTATTGTCCAGTCAAATGTTACTACGCAGCTTGAGTCTAGGATGGACTTTCCTTCTTTTAAAGAAAATCATAAATATGGCCAATAGTGTACCACTAGAAATCAGGAAGCTTAAAGATGACGATCGTATCAAATTAACAAATAAAATCAGAGAGGATTGTGGCTGCTCAGCTGAAGGCCCACCTCGAGAGATTTGGCATGCTTCCTGTTCATCAATCTGCTTACAGGAACCACCATTCAACAGAAACTGCTACGGTTAAAGTCCTGAACGATCTTCTCCTGGCCATAGACAAGGGTAATGAAGCCGTGCTCATCCTCCTGGATTATACAGCTGCATTTGACACCATTGACCATACCCTGTTACTTCATCGCCTGGAAAATGACTTTTTCATCACCGGAACTGTGCTTGATTGGATACGCTCATATCTCCACAATCGCAGTCAACGTGTGATCATCAACGACACGCCTTCTGCAACATTTCCACTGATCTGCGGCGTTCCTCAAGGTTCCGTAATCGGCCCACATCTCTTCGTTCTCTACACCAGCCCACTGTCTAAGGTCATTAACTCTCACCAGGGGATTCAACATGCGATGTACGCTGACGACACTCAGATTTATATAACTCTTAAGCCTAACGGGAAGGATGATGCGACTCGGAAACTCAGCAGTTGCCTTGAAGACATTAGGTTCTGGTCTTCTAACAATAGACTTTGCCTTAATGTGCCACTTTTTTCTGCTGGTATGGTCATGAGTCTCTGGCGTGTGATGCAACCCTGGGGAAATTTGAAGTTTTTGTCTGGATGCATTTTAATTATTTGAATGTGGTACATGTATCTCTTATATTGTCCTTGTCACATAAATCTGCAACGCTGGTTGCATCTGGTTGGGATATAGGTGATGGCGGTCTGCGGACTATAGTTATTTGGTTAACTTTGCCCATTGCCTGGCAGCACAGCCAGGTGCACCTAGTGTTCCTTTTTTGTGTGTGATTTGCTATTAATTGTTTATTTCAACTCTGTATTTTGATATCATGTGTTTTTTTTGCCAAATAAAATAATAATAAATAAAAAATAATAATGAACGAAAATCTGAAATGATCCACATTACTTCCAAATTCAGAAACACCGATTCCTTCCCCGACTTGGTTACCGGAGATGGCTCACTGAAGGGTAGTGAATACGTTCGAGACCTGGGTGTTTTAATCGACAAAAATCTTACATTTCAACAGCACATTAAAAACGTATGTAAATCGGCATCTTTTGGAATCTTCAAAATTGGGAAAATTAGGAAACTACTTGACCGGCCCACAACTGCAAAATTAACCCATGCATTTGTATCCTCCCACCTTGATTATTGTAATTCAATTTTTTCTGGTCTTCCGCAATCGTCCCTACTTCCACTTCAAAGAATTCAGAATACTGCTGCAAGGCTTGTTACTCTCTCGAGAAAGTTTGAGCACATAACCCCAATATTGCGTTCTCTTCATTGGCTTCCCATACACCATCGTATAACATTTAAAGTTCTTCTTCTTACATACAAAATTCTCCATGGCCAAGCCCCTAAATATCATTCAGATTTGATTTCCTTACGTTCTTCTAGTTCTTTAAGACCTCTTCGATCATCATCAACCTTGCAGTTAACCCTCGGACCACGTACCGTTACAAAATATGGCGATCTAGCTTTCTCAGTAAATGCCCCTATCCTTTGGAACAAATTACCAGCGCACTTTCATAATATTCATTCTCTCGACCAATTCAAGTCCTTGCTGAAAATGCACCTTTTTAATTCATAAATAATATTCTGCAGTTGTGAGTCGGTCAAAGGAGGTGCACACCTTCTTATTTTTTGTTTGTTCGATCCTATGTTTGATCCTATGTTTGACCTCTTGTATGTATGTTTGATCTCACTCTTTATCTTATTTTTTATTATTATATATGCATGATTTATTGAATAAAGAACAGATGTATAAGTTGTGTGTTTATTATAAGTTTTGGTAAATAATTGTTAAGTCAGAATATGGTGCGCTTAGAGACACCAGTATTAAGCGCCTTGTAAATATTGTTTATTATTATTATTATTATTATAAAATCATCTATCAAGCTGGGATATGTGCCTAGCAAGAAAATTTTGCAATGTTTTATAACATCACATCAGGCACCAATCCTGTTTAAGCAGACGTCATCCTCTAACTAATGGACATATTTTCAATGAAATTATTTCTCAATAATAAGAGTTCAATAGATTTTAAACTTAAAGGTAATACAAAGTTTCTGGAAATTTTAAAATTGGGTAGATAGTGATTCTTTACAATTTTGATATACATCAGGCCTGATAAATAATTTTTTGATGCAAGATATAAAACAAATGAACAATTCCTTCTTTTCGAGGTACTGGTTAAGACTACGGGCCTCGGTGACTCCAATAGTACTATTGGATTCACCTCTTGCGCAGAGTTTTAACCAGAACCTCTCAAGACAGTGTATATTTGTATACTATTTTAAAAGAGGAAGTGATGCTGATAGTAACTCTTTACTTAGAAACATTCACGGTAAGGATAAATGATTGATTAAAGAACCACTGAAATATAAGCCCCCTTTCGAATTTAAATGCCAGTCGAATGATAGAATGGACTGTTTGTTTCTGATTAACATGCTTAGCAACAATATTATAGTATTAATGACTGCTTTAAGAAACATAGTTGTTTTTATACGCTCAAGGGAAGGTTACAATCAAGCTATTGCCCGAGGCTTGCCGAGGGCAATAGCGAGCGTATAAAAACATCTATGTTTCGAAAATTAAAGCAGTCATTAGTACTTTTATATACCGACAAGGGTCATAGAATACATGTGCGACTTACCAATCATGGTAATCAAGTTTGTTTACGCTATCGAGACAGCAGACAGTGTAAGGGTACAAGGTACATACAAATACGTGTGTGGGACTATGAACGGGCTGGTTTTTTGTGTCACTGAAATGTGCCCAGAATTCAAGTAATTTATCTATTAAATGACTATAACAGACAAGAAACAAGTCAAAGGTAAGGACAAGAATCAGTGCTTATCAATATACAGTTGTAAAAGAAATTTTGCATGAAATACCATCAGGAAAGCTATCTAAATTTTTCAGAAATTAGCGACAAACACACCAAATTCAGCGCTGCAATGACGCACAAAACGGCGTAGAATTCAACTTTTCATCCAAATGAATTCAAACACTTGCATTATACAGTCTTCAATACCTGTATCACTGTTATCGCATGCAATTAAATCGCAATCTTTATCTAGACCTAGATCTACGGCTAATAATAAAACGTAGGGCCTGCCCTTTTGGTGTTTTGCTGTTTAGCGACAAATTCTTCGCACACACACAATGTATGGTATCCGCGATCGTTCAAACCAGTTTTTAAGCAAGACTGAACTATTCCTGGTAACTTGAATTTATCCTCGAACTATTACATGGGCGTGGCATTTTTCGTTTATTTACGGGAATGGCTAAAACCATGACTGCAATTTCGACCAATCGGATGGATTTCTTAAGTGTGGTATATAACAAGAGTTAGTATATGCAGCTGAATGTACAATGGCCTCTTCTTACAATTAGCGAACTTGTGAAGAGGAGATGATGAAATGGGCATTGAAAATGTGTGGTTTGTTATGGGACACCATTTGTTAAATGCTAATTTGGTTAGTCCTGTGCGGATATGTCAGTATAGTGTTCGGTGTGTTATCATGCAGGAATTTTGAAAACCTTCTATCTCACCTCCCCTTATGCAATGATAAAAATACATTAATATTTTATGTATATCTAAATAAATTATTGTGATGCTAGAAAGTCCAGAATCAGTTACACTGACTTTGGTCTACAAATTAATGTGGGCACTAATTTTAACCATGTGCACTATAGGATCAATTAGAATTCATTGAATTGTCATGTTTAGAATTATTGAGGCCATAAATACATGTCTATTTTTGAAAATCAACTACGACTTCTCCGTCTTCTATAAATTTGTACATTGTATCTCTCATCTACCATATACATGTTTGGTTATTGGATTTAAATTTGTACCTCTCATCTACCATATATGGTTATTGTATTTAAATTTGTATCTCTCCTCTACCGTATATACTGTATGTTTATTGTATTTAAATTTGTATCTCTCATCTACCATATATGGTTATTGTATTTAAATGTGCATCTTGTTAGAGAGTAGTAGAGTTTAGTTTTAGTTTCGATCAGCCTAGTCTCTTTATTCATGCATGGAATTGACTCAAGTACTGAGGTCGGGTGATTACTAGGCCTACTGATTACACTGTCCATACTTTTAGCAATCAGTTGAGTGATTATAACACTATCACAAAGCCCATCCAATTGCAGACTGAATAATTGATAAGAATAAATCTCCCATGGGAAATTACGATGTATAAGCTGATTACTTGCTTTGTCAGGCCTTGTAAGTAGAAGCTAGGTAGCAATTATAAGGAATCGAAACATTAGACCCCCCCCCCCCCCACCCTGAAAAAATATAGAAGTTTTATTTTTTTTCATATGAGGAATTAATGAGGCCATTCGATGTTGAATTGTATACCATACAGGCCTAATAGTAATACTATATCTTTATACTCTAGACTGCTCATTTTAGGTCTCCTTTATGTTTTTTTAGGCAATGATTTTTTATCCTAGATTTGGTAAAAAAAATTCCTACGTCCTTTGGATTGAAAAAAAGAGGGAAGGAAATTAAACTTTGTATAATGTGATACTCAACCTTTTATTTTATATTGCTGCCGTGTGCTGCAGAACAAGTTTCCTTATGCTTTGATATTGACTGCTAACTTTAGAACCCCAGTCATGCATGATAACTTTCAATTACAAAGTGCAAAGATGTTTGATCAGGTTTTACAGCATCATGATATTGGTATTAAAAAGGAACAAGTGAGAAACTGATGTTTTATCTTCTAAAGCATGTACCGTAAATCTCCACGTATAAGACACACCTGTGTATAAGACGCACCCCTATTTTTTTGGGGGGGGGGGAAGAAAAAAAGAAAAAATGAGGGGAAAGAAAAAAAGAAAAAATGAGGGGAAAAAAAATCATAAAACTACAATTTGAAATTCCAAGGGGTTGCAGCACCAGCCGCCCCCCCCCCCCCCCCCCCCCAGTTCAGTAAGGGTGAAGCTATTAAACCTAGAAAATAACAGAAAATAAAAGTATTTTGAAAATTAGTAGAAACATGTTGCATATATGTTCATTCACAAGTCATGTTCTGAAACGAAGATCTTAAGTTTCAAAACCTTCCTTGAAAAAAACAAGTTAAATCTACTATAATTTGATTTTTTTTTGTTCTCTTATTCTAGAACTGTTCATCAACATGATACTAGCTTTGAACAAGGAAGGCCTATTCAGTCAAAATCCAACGTGGCAGACTGCTTTCTACATTTATAACACTCTATGGAACCTCAGTGATGCCAGTTTGACCCTTGCCCTTCGTCTTGGTCAAGGAGGAATGATCAAGCTTTGTACAACCAACATCTCCCACAAACCTTACAGAGATAATATGGTTCAAAAGGTGTGCTTTATCTTTATTTCTCTATTGATACATGATATTAATTAAATGCATCCCATCTGACATGGAAATAGCTGCTCGCTCTCTCTCTCTCTCTCCTCTCCTCTCCTCTCCTCTCCTCTCCTCTCCACCTCTCTCTCTCCTCTCTCTTGTTATTTGGTAGTCTATGTTCAGATGTTAGTGACCACTTACCCATTTTTCTAGTCTCTAAAAGCTCTAATAATAATAATACTTATCAGCCTAGCTCATTTCGCTTTACTCGGAAGTACTCAGATGATAATATAAGACATTTTCAATATGATCTTTATCATGAAGAATGGACTAATCTCTATAATATGTCAAATGCTAATGATGCATATTCCTTTTTTATTAACCGTTTTACTCAATTGTTTGACAAGCATTTTCCTCTGTCAAAAACTAAACAAACTAAAAGACGCATGAAAAAACCTTGGATTACAAAGTATTTATTAAGATGCATAAAGAAGAAAAATCGTTATCATAAACACTTTCTGCAAAACAATACATTGGATAATGAAAGAAAATACAAAAAAATAGAAATAAATTGAATAATCTGTTAAAGCACGCAAAAAAATCATACTTTTCTAACAGTTTAAAGTTCTTTATAAAAATAATACTAAACAGACTTGGTCAGTTATAAACGCATTACTAAATAAGCCTAAAAAATCTCTACCTGAATACTTTTTTAATGGAACTGAGAAAGTTTGTGATCCAAAACATATAGCAACTGAATTTAATCAACATTTTATAAACTGTTGTAGACAGATAACCACATCAATGGTCAGTTCTTCTAACAATACTTCTTTTAAGGATCATCTGACTGGTTCTATCAACAATTCCATTTTTTTTAATCCTATAACAGAAAATGAAGTTCTACAGATTAGTAAATCACTACAAAACAGTAATTCAGTTGGATTTGATAATCTTAGTACTAACTTAATGAAAAAAATTATATTTTACATTGTACAGCCAGTAGTATTTATATTTAATCTCTCTCTTTCTACAGGCTTAGTCTCAGATAAACTAAAAATAGCTAAAATAACCCCCGTATTTAAAAAAGATGATCTTCATAAATTTGATAATTATAGGCCAATATCTATTCTGCCGTCTATATCAAAGTTGTTAGAAAAATGTATTTATAACCGATTATATTCCTTTTGTTTAAACAATAAAATTCTCACAGATTCACAATATGGCTTTAGGAAAAATCACTCTACTACACACGCTTTGATAGAATTACAAGATAAAGTTTTGTTAGCAATTCATACCAATAAATTTTGCATTGGAATTTTTATGGACCTTTTAAAAGCCTTTGATATTGTTAATCATAGAATACTTGTATCCAAATTAGAACACTATGGGATTAGGGGCTTACCACTATCATGGTTTGAAAGTTATCTTTCTAATAGATCTCAATATGTAGTTTATAATAACAGTTCCTCAAATTTTTCTTCTATTACACACGGCGTACCACAAGGTTCTATCCTAGGTCCTCTACTGTTTTTAATTTACATTAATGATCTTACACATTCTTCTGACCAATTTAATTACATTATGTACGCTGACGATACTACTTTAATTTACACCAAACATAACACTCATAACTTACAAAATAATATCAATACTGAATTAGACAAAGTAACAAAATGGTTCAAATCAAATAGATTGTTGATAAATCCTAGTAAAAAAAATTACATAACTTTCTTCCATAGGCAGTCAAATTACACTAATTCGCTTGATAATTTGTTTATAAAAATAGACGAGGTTCCATTAAATAAGGTAAATAGTGTTAATTTTCTTGGTGTTTGTATTGATTTTAATATGCAATGGGAGGGACAGTCATGTCAATAAAGTCACTCAAAAGGTATCTAAATGTATTGGTATATTATACAGATTAAAGGACTCACTTCAACCTTCAGCATTATTACTACTTTATAATTCATTCATGCTCTCATATTTAAATTATTGTGTTGCTGTTTGGGGTAATTGTAGTCGAACTAAATTAGATAAATTATTTAAATTGCAAAAAAAAGCCCTTCGCATATGCCTTGGATGTCATTATCGTGCCCATTCTGCCCCACTGTTTAGAAAATTGAAATCTCTTAATATTTTTGATTTGTACTATTACTCCATTGCCCTCCTTTGCTTCTTCTACTTTCAAAATAAATTACCTGTTAATATTTTTCAGATGTTCACTCTTAATTACCAGATACATAACCACAATACCCGTTTTAAAAATTCTTTCTTACTTATGGCCAGTAAAAACAAATTAGGTAATAAAATCAGTACGTCATAATTTCCCTGTAATTTGGAACTCCATCCCTAAATATATTTCTGATTGCAAGTCAATTAATTCCTTTAAAAAAAGTTGAAGCAGTTTCTTTATCTCAAATATGTATAGTTACTTATCTTATGTTTATATTTGTGTTATATGTTTTTTGTTTTTTGTTTCTTTTTATTTGATGTTCGTTTTTTTTTTTCTTCTTATTTTAAATCTTTGCTTTACATTATGCTATGAATGCTTTGGGAACTATGCGTGTACAAGGCCTAAGGGCTTTATTTATGTAGTTCCCCATTTCATTTCTAAATTTGTTCATGAATAATTTTGTATCTTTTGTACCAATGTAATTTTTAATCGAGAATGAAATAAATGCGAATTCAATTCAATTTAATTCAATTTGGCAATAGTTCAAGGCTTTGATGCTCTGGAAGTGGTCATTTATTTTCTTTTTTCATGTCATGATGAATTTAAAAGAATCAATCTTCCTATTCATCTATTGTGGTGGTATTTCTTATACCATGCATAAATTATTTGAACTTTAACCAAATGAATACAAGACATGAATTTTGAAATTATAACCTGATGATATTTTGCAAGTCATTTAGGACAAATAAGAAATTAAAACTTATTCTGTGACATGCATTTAAAGAGAAGGTTGAGTTCTGGAAAGAGGTGAAAAATAATTTGTGAGCATTACTCATTCTTATTATGCAAGTGTGGAAGAACATCAGTTAAGACATGTTCCCTGAAAAGCATGGCTCTTCAAATGCCTTCATATTCTAAATATGCATGTAACATCGTAAAAATCGGGGGGGGGGGGGCGGCTTTTTACGCCACGTGTTTGTGTAGTCCCATATACATCTTTCTGTGCAAGTGTTTGTAACTTTACCAAGACTTGGCCAAATTTCTTATCATTTTGATGATTCCACAACCTTGCAATACACACAAATTCGTATATGCTAGATGATCAACCTTTTCTGGTCGGTTCCACACCGTTTCTTTCACAATGCAATCGCATGACCAGAACTCAACTTCATCTTTAAAGTGACTCGGTAACATTGTTGAAGGTTGATGACAAAAATTGCTTAATTTTTGTATAAAATGTTACTTACTATATTCCTTTTACTATACTAACTCTCTGACATGCAAAAAATCCTGAACAAATTCTCAAACCACAAAGATATCTATGGTTTTCTTTGAAGGCGTCGATGTGAGGCACCCTCTAACAGTGATTAACAGTAAATTCTCCCAACCATTTTTGAATTTTCCCAACCGTTTTTCCATGAGAAAAATACATAAAACAGGCTATACAAATCTGTCAACACTTCACTGTCTGGAATGGAATGCAGAGCCATTTTATTGCTTTGTGACGATTTACATTCACCTAAAATGTAATTAAATTGTCCTTGTCTTGATGCTGAACAGGCTTTGACAAGTAGCAGAATAGAAGTAGAATAATATAGTTGGGAGAATTAACGAATCGATCAAATCAGTTTTTCCCAATTTGTACCATGAATAATGATCTGTTTTCACTCAAATTTTCAGATTATCTTTAATTGTGCATCTAGCATTGAAGTCACTACCTTAGCACCACTATCTCTCATCTGAACAATGTTAAAAAGTCCCTTTAATACCACTACTGACAGACAATCGCATGCATGGCATGCAAAGCATTTTAAGCTAAAAGCAAGCAATTAAGGTCCATCACTTTAGTATATTAGTGTTCCATTTAGCACACACCATTACACTAAGTAATGGTAAGCACTTTCTGAGCTATATTTCAGTTTAATCAGATAAAGTAAAGGTACAGGCCTCACTGTTTTCCAATTTACAAAATGTACTTTCATAACATGTTCAGTCAAGCTTATATCTATCTATCTATCTATCTAATGGCTTCTACGTGTATGCGCCAACCAGCTTCACAGCACTCAATTAGTTTGCAGAAGAACCTCCTGCCTCAACGGAATTAAATTCTTCTCTCCCTATTTTTAATCAAATTGACAAAGGTTTTTCTTTTTGTTAGTACATGTACATACTTAAAATATCCTCTCTAGCATTCTCCTGATCAATGATACATGTTACAGGTAGAATTGATATGATGTTTTGTAGATATTTGTCTTGTCAAAGACCAGTATTAAAGCTCTCTCACTTGGTTCTGAGATGAAATTCAATTGTATGAAGCTCTTAGTGTAAACTGTTGTCTGATAATGCCTTTCTAGCCAATACAAAGATTGCAGGGAAACAGTTTATCCATTCAAGTGCCACACATATTTCAAGGGGGAAAAATGACTATTATTTAATGCCCCACTGCCCTACTTGTAGCTACTTGCTCCCTCTATATAAAAAATTTCCCCAATCGGTGCCTGTTGGTCCCCCGTGATCCTCTATTTCTTATGTTATTTGAGAGCTGAGTTGATGAGATAGCAACCTGTCAGTGACCTCGCTGTGTCCCTCCTAGCCACACGAGTGTTGATAAGCTTTAAAGGTTCTACATATTTTTTTATGCAAAGCAGGGATGAGATTCCTCCGCCAATTTTGAGATTTCAAGATGGGGGGGGGAAGACTTTCAGATTATCATTAATTGTACATCTAGCATAGACCTCACTACCTTAGCAGCATTTCTCTCCCATCTGAACAATGTTATAGACTCTAGTCCCTTTATGCAAGATGGGTAACAAATATTTCTCAAATTTAGAACTTAAATGCAAGGAAAATGTGTGCTTTCACATAAATATATTCTAAAGTTTTCTGTGGAAAGGGTCTGTTGCCCCCTTTTAATATTCCTCTGTGTCATCCTTGGTAGAAGTGATGGTAGGATCAAGGGATGTGTAAGAAACCTTTATGTAATGTATATTTCTCATACTTTCTTATGAGCCTAAAATCATAACATCATTTATAACAACCAAGATATTAATTTTCACTGGTCAGGAAAAACAAAATGTAACAATAAAGGAACTCTTTGTGACCTTTGAAATAATAAGTTCCTCTCCCTGCGATGACACATAATGGTACCAAGTGCAGGATGGAAGTGTAGTGTAGGTGGATGGAAATGGATGACTTGTATTAAATTTGAGTGTTTCAGCTGCAACCTTTGGTTTTGAAGGATTAATTATTACTAAAAAGGAAAACAAATTTGCATGAATATGTATATACTTTCTCGAATGAAAATGGCACATAATTGTACAATTTATAAGAAGATATTAAAAATTTATCAGGTAACTTGGTATTTTCACAGACAAATAGTCATCGCTTTCAGCTCTTTAATAGATGTAAGAGATTAATGTTTTTAAATATAGATTGAAGGAGTATGAAGTGTAAAAAGTTATGTATTCATCTCATACTTGTATTAATAATTATACATACATGTAGACATGGCTTATATCAATCAGTGTTTGATTATTGGGGCATTGACATGGTACAGCTGGGGGTTATCTATGACCTTTCTAGTATTTGTGTCTTTTTTTACCAGGAAGAATAACAATTAATCTCCCTTGAGCTATCAAGTTTTCTCTGTCCTTGACTTGAAGTTTAAATCTAAAAATAACTTTTGGAAAAGAATTATAGAATTTCACCCATCAATACATTCATGTATGTGAGACAATCATTACTGTATGTAAATTTGACTCACATGTTACTATTTAAATAATGAGTGTAATTTTGATATTTAAGTTTGCAAAACCTATTTTCAGATATAAGGTTTGAAACAATATTTCAAATTTGGCTACTGGCGGATGGAATCCCAAACATATACCGGTACAGCAAAATTTGTTTTGGAGTGGTTGGTGCCATTTAAATTATTCTATCAGAGCCCAGTTATTTTATGTATTTCTATAGGCAACCTAAACATAGAGCATGACTATTAAGCATTGGCTTCCATTCCAACAAAACCTCTGCCATCTACAGTCCTTATACTGTGCAATTTCATAGTGGTAAGCCTTAGTCTGTTATAGGCTCACTATGTGTTTCCTTGTGTTTTTGTCAAGTCCAGGAAGTAAGGTTTAGTGGGTAAAGGTGTATACCCTCAAGATCCTGTTTATAGAATGATAGTACTCTGGTTACACATCCTACAAGATTTAGAATCATTTTAATAGAGATTCTTTCAATCCTATATTCATGGTTGTTGATGAAGAAATAGATCTGTTTCATGTACATACATGTATGTAACTACAGTATGTGAAGCATGAGTCCTGCTATATGGTTAGTAATGGCACAAATATAGTAAAACTTTGATTTTAAATAAAGAATTGAACTGTTTTTTTTCTGGAAAAGTTGAGAAGTGCCAGAAAGATATGTCAGAGTTACTAATCTGCACTTACTCAATTACGCTTAGGTATAAACATTTATAACTTTCTTTTTTTGTTATCAGATTTTTACCGAAAATTTCACTGATCTGTTTCTTACCTTATGTTTATTCATTGTGTTTGTATTATGTCTTTGTAGAATGTGTTATTTCTAATCAAAGCGTCACTGAATATTCTGCACAACTTAGCCAAGGCACCTGGTAACAAGCATGTATATCGAGAAGAGAAGGTGGTAGAGAGTATGGAACCATTCCTAGAGGGAGACCCTTATCTCAAAGCCGTCAGTATGATGACTCTAGCTTATATTGTTGAAGAAGGACAAGAAGAGATTCTAGCAGAGAAGGGAACCAGTAAGTCAGATCTCCTAATATTCATTGTTCTACAGCCAATCCTTTAAGAATCACCTAAAGTAGGTTGCTACCTCCTATCTCCTACATGTAGCTGTTATTGACCTGTCTTGGAAATAGTTACAAAATCAATTATCTTATCTAGGGTCCGGTGAATTTTGGTTGGTGTGTAAAACCATGGGAACCAAAGAAAACAAGAAAATTGATATTCAAAGGATATATAACCAAAGAATGACAAATTTAGTGCAACATATGTACCCTGGATCATATTTTTTCATGTGTTCTCATATTTACCGTCACTTTGTCTCACTTACAATGAGAGGTAAGAAAATTGCACCATGCAAAGAAATATAGCTGCCTATCAAACTAAAACATGTAAACATAAAACATTATATATTTTTATGCCTCCGTTACGAAGTAGCCGGAGGCATTATGTTTTCGGGTTGTCCGTCCGTCCGTACGTCCGTACGTCCCGTTTTCGTGATCGCGTTATCTGAAGAACTGGTTGATGGATTCCTGCCAAACTTTGGTCATGTATGTATCTTGTAGAGCCGATGAACTGATTAGATTTTGGGGTTACGAGGTCAAGGGTCAAAGGTCACAGGGCTCATTATGTATGCAAAACGAGCTCGTGATCGCGTTATCTGAAGAACTGGTTGATGGATTCCTGCCAAACTTTGGTCATGTATGTATCTTGTAGAGCCGATGAACTGATTAGATTTTGGGGTTACGAGGTCAAGGGTCAAAGGTCACAGGGCTCATTATGTATGCAAAACGAGCTCGTGATCGCGTTATCTGAAGAACTGGTTGATGGATTCCTGCCAAACTTTGGTCATGTATGTATCTTGTAGAGCCGATGAACTGATTAGATTTTGATTTTGGGGTCACGAGGTCAAAGGTCAAAGGTCACAGGGCTCATTATGTATGCAAAACGAGCTCGTGATCGCGTTATCTGAAGAACCGATTGATGGATTGCTGCCAAACTTAGGTCATGTATGTTACTTGCAAAGCCAAAAAACCGATTAGATTTTGAGGTCACGAGGTCAAAGGTCAAAGGCCACAGGGCTCATTATGTATGCAAAACGAGCTTGTGATCGCGTTATCTGAAGAACCGATTGATGGATTGCTGCCAAACTTAGGTCATGTATGTTACTTGCAAAGCCAAAAAACCGATTAGATTTTGAGGTCACGAGGTCAAAGGTCAAAGGCCACAGGGCTCATTATGTATGCAAAACGAGCTTGTGATCGCGTTATCTGAAGAACCGATTGATGGATTGCTGCCAAACTTAGGTCATGTATATTACTTGCAGAGCCGATGAACTGATTAGATGTAGGGGTCACAAGGTCAAAGGTCAAAGGCCACAGGGCACATTATGTATGCAAAAACAGCTCGTGATCGCGTTATCTCAAGAACCGATTGATGGATTCCTGCCAACTTGGGTCATGTATGTTTCTTGCAAAGCCAATGAACTGAGTAGATTCTTGGTTCATAAGGTCAAAGGTCATGGGCTCATTATGTATGCAAAAATAGCTTGTAATCACAATATTCTGAGAACCTGTTAATGGATTACAATTGAACTTGAATTCGAAAAATTTCTTCTGTTTTGGTTTGTAAAATTGCTCTATGACGGAGGCATCATTTTCGACTGCGCGCAGTCGAAGTTCCATCTAGTTAACAATAAAACTATGTGTTCGGCTTACCGCAATAGTGAAATAGATGTTGTTCTATTGGGGGGGGGGGCATTGCCTAAGGATGAAATATTGAACAAACAAAAGGTAGTCAAGTAGTTGTCCTTGATATAATTATCATTGTAACTTATCATTATCAGCTCTCACAAATAATAACACAGCCGAAATGTAAAGTATCTCAAGTTGATACCTAACTCTCATCTTTACTGCATGTAATTGTTTTTATTGAACAACCCATTCCAGATACCATAGAATACCTAGTTGAAATCCTGAAAGACGCTCAGAACAGTAAAGATAAAAGATGTCAAGGGTTATCGGTTGAGGAAGTGACTGCTGCTCTGGGAAGATTAGCTGTTCATGACAACAATAAATACAAGGTAACTCACTTTCCCTTGTTCTCTTCCATTTTCAACTCCATTGTGTTTATCGATAGTTTGCCTTTGTTTCCTTAGGAATAGAAAAGAAGATTTGATTAAGAAATATTTATTAAATTTAAAAAGAAGAATAGCTTTCATCATAAATAGATATCATGCTATACTTTCATGTTTGTATGACTTTGAAGTGGTTTGAGACTATAGTTTGTTTTATCTTCTTGTAGATTGTAGAAGCAGGGGGACTCCCTCTCATGATAAGTATGCTGCATGATGAAAGTGTTGAAACACAAGAAGCCTCAGCTCATGCTGTATGGAACCTGGCTTTCTCTGATGATGTGAGTGAGAAACTGAGAAGTAACACAGACTGTATGATGGCATTACAAGATCTCTCGACTAGTTCCTCATCAGAAGTTGCTAAGGCTGCTAATGGTGCATTGTGGGTAATCAACAAAGAGGGAGAGAAGAAGGATCTGGTGAAGGAGAATGAGGATGGTAAGGTTTGTTTGTTTGTTCCCTAAACTTCACCCACAGGTCTATTTGTACACTCAATTCCTGTCTTATGCATGTTACATTTGATACAATGTATCTGTATCCTAGATGATTAGCCCAGCTTCAGCTTCCTAATGAGTCAAAGTTTACTTAATGCAAGAGTGTCAAATGTAGATGAATGTATTACTAGTGAACATATAGCCATTGCTGGGATTAAAAACTCACAAAAATCTGCCCTAACATTTGAAGAGACAGACTTTTAGGTTGATCTATGGTCATTTTGCTTGCTGGGAAATGGTTTAACAACAAATCAAGTTCAAAGTCTCAATTTTAGTTCATTGCTGTAATACCTGTGTTGAATTAAGAAGGTACTGAGAGATTTTGTTACGAAGTAGCCGAAAGCATTATGTTTTCGGGTTGCCCGTCCGTCCGTCTTGTCCCATTCTCATGATCGCGTTATCTCAAGAACCGATAGATGAATTGCTGCCAAACTTAAACCATGTATGTATCTGGCAGAGCCAATGAACTGATTAGATTTTGGGGTCAGGGGGTCAAAGGTCAAGGGTCACAGGGCTCATTATGTATGCAAAAATAGCTCGTGATCACATTATCTCAAGAACCGATTGATGGATTCCTGCCAAACTTAGGTCATGTATGTATCTAGCAGAGCTAATGAACTGATTAGATTTTGGGGTCACAAAGTCAAAGGTCAAAGGTCACAGGGCTCATGTATGCAAAAATTGCTTGTGATCGCGTTGTCTCAAGAACCGACGGATGGATTTCTGCCAAACTTTAGTCATGTATGTATCTTGCAGAGCCAATGATCTGATAGATTTTGGGGTCAAAGGTCACAGGGCTCATTATATATGCAAACATAGCTTATCACATTATCATTAAACCAATGAACAGATTACCATTACAGGGCTCATTATGTATGCAAAAATAGCTTGTGAACGCCTTCTTATTAGAACTGACGGATAGATTACTATCAAACTTGAGACATGTATGTATCTTGCAGAGCCATTGAACTGATTAGATTTTAGGGTCATAAGATCAAAGACCAAAGAGTCATACATATATTATAATAAAATAACTTGTAATCGCGATATTCTGCGAACCTGTCAATGGATTACAATCAAACTTGACTTTGAAAAATTGCTTTATGGCTGAGGCATCGTTTTCGACTGCGTGCAGTCGAACATCCATCTAGTTGTACTTGGAATTCATCTTAACCTGTAACTGTTCTTGTTTTTGTTTCCAGATACTGGATTGGGACATAGTCTTTCTAGAAAGCAGCCACATATAATGCTGAGCTACCAGTGGGGTTGTCAACCATTAGTCCTTAAAATGAGAGATGTATTGGCGGTAAGCTTCTACATTTAGAAGTACCGGACTCAAATTTATAGATTTAACTTTTCTATGATTAACGTACTATAGTCAAAGTTCTTACCATTATAAAAATCCACTGTTGGTCATAAAGGTAGAATATTTTTTTTACCCCAATTTATGGAATGATTTTGACAATGATTTATTTCTAATAGATCTAGATAATAGTATACATTCTCAAATTTTATTGAATAATAATTGACAAGTGTTTGTTTTGCATGACTGCTAAAGCATGTATATATGCTACTGTGTTCAACAACTAGGGGACCTACTTCCTTCAGCCATAAATGAGGATTAATGCCTCATAAAAGGACACTAATATAGCACATCGAAACGGTTTTGATCCTGGGGCCTCAGTCAGTTACGAGGCCATTGCTTTGTCACTGAACCATGACTGTACGCAGCGGGGGCTAGGGTAGGGGGCAGCCCTCATAAATAAAAAACCCAGAGAAAATGCAATAAATTATCAAAAATTCATGGCATTTTCCCCCTGGTCCCACATGGGTACGGACTGCAAGCTACCTTTACTGAGCTGTAAAGCTAGGGGTCTAATAGCTGTGCTGCTTTATGTGTAGCTATACAATATTAGGGTATAGGTACTTTAGTACAATATACATACGTATACATACCATAACCCTCGGACCTCGTACCGCTACAAAATATGGCGACCGAGCTTTCTCAGTAAATGCCCCTATCCTTTGGAACAAATTACCAGCGCACTTTCATAATATTCATTCTCTCGACCAATTCAAGTCCTTGCTGAAAACGCACCTTTTTAATTCATAAATAATATTCTGCAGTTGTGAGTCGGTCAAAGGAGGTGCACACCGTCTTATTTTTTGTTTGTTCGATCCTATGTTTGATCCTATGTTTGACCTCTTGTATGTATGTTTGTTTGATCTCACTCTTATCTTATTTTTTATTATTATATATGCATGATTTATTGAATAAAGAACAGATGTATAAGTTGTGTGTTTATTATAAGTTTTGGTAAATAATTGTTAAGTCAGAATATGGTGCGCTTAGAGACACCAGTATTAAGCGCCTTATAAATATTGTTTATTATTATTATTATTATTACCAAATTAACACATACAACTGTCACTGAGATAAGGCTACAGGTTTTTAGCACCTGATCAACACCAGTCCATCCTAAATATGATCCGATTAACAACCCCTGGCCCCATCCATGTTCCCTTTCCCATTCTAATGTGGTTTGATAAAGCTTGAGCTCCACACCAATTACACATTTTTAATAGAATATGGGCCCTGACTCTTTTGGTCCTCTTTTGACAAGGTGGGCCCAATATTACATAGTACATTTATGATTCCTTTTATTATTAGTTGTATAGTACGATTCAACTTGATAATTGAAGTAGAATGTTTGATGAATCAATTTACAACTACTAGAAAACTTTCTTGTTTTGATTCTTGGCAGAAAGCTGGATACAACATTTGGGTTGATGTTGACTGCATGTATGGTTCTACATTACAAGCTATGGCTGAAGCCATTGAGAATGCCTGCGCCATTGTCATGTGTATGTCAGAGAGATACAAAGAGAGCCCAAACTGTAGAACAGGTAAGAAAATCATCAATATTATGTAAATCTTTGCTTACAAACAGAGCTCTAATCGTAGAATTGTTAACTATACATCTTACGACGGATAATCAACCTGTTCAAAACATCGAGCCACTCCTACCACCCATCCTCTCCAACCGGCGCTGTAGTTCTCCTTAGAACTATAAGCTAAGAAAGATAACCAACAGTCCTTTTCAGGACTACATACACTCAGGAAAGAAAGATTACAGAGAAAGGACTCCCCAATCCTCCACCCTCTCTAACATGGTGCAACCGCAAGCCTACTGTATATACATCTTATGTAAAACATTGCTTACAAATGGAGCTCAAGCAGTTGAACAGTGAAAGATACTGTACTAAATCATAGATCATATTAACTTACATGTATCATTGTACAATTCAGTTTGAAAGACTAATGATTTGTTTACGTTTATGCAGAGTTTAGGACCCAAAAGCAAGTCTAATTCTCATTGAGAAACTTGTTGATGATAATTTTATTATAGAAGCTGAATATGCATTTCAACTGCGAAAGCGTATCATCCCTGTGATGATGGAAGAATACTACCAGCCCGATGGCTGGCTTGGTATCATCCTTGGTGCTAAGTTCTATATGGATTTCTCTGGGAGGCTAGACATTGAGGAAGAAATGAACAAGTTACTCAAGGAAGTTCAGATGCATTCTGCAGAAGCCAAGATTATTTACAAAGATGGTATGCCTTCCTTCTCTCTTATTTTGATAGGGACCTTGGCTAAATATGATCTCTCCAAGATTTAATTGGATGATAATAGTGCCAAGTTTAAAGATGTGTGAAAATGAAAGGACACAAATGAATGTTAATGGATATTGATTTTTATGCCTCTGCTACAAAGTAGTTTTCGGGTTGTCCATCCATCCATCCGTCTGTACGTCCCGTTCTTGTGATCGCATTATCTCAAGAACCGATTGATGGATTACCCCCAACCTCGGGACATGTATGTATCTTGCAGGGCCAATGAACTGATTAGATATTAGGGTCATGAGGTCAAAGTTGAAAGGGTCATACATGTAAATGAAAAATCGCTTGTAATCAAATTTAGCTGACATTTAAGCCTCATCAAGATGATATATGCATTCACTTATTCTTCCTCTGTGTGATAAAATTATAATTCTCAAGAATTATGTAGTTTACCTTTGGACTCTTCTGGAATTGCCACTACATTTGCCTAAGCTACATTAAATGATATTGAATTTTGAATATGATTCCCAGATTTAAGAGCTTAAATTCTTACGTTCCTAATTTCTTTACTCCTTTTAAAACTTATTACCATTGTAAAATATGAATAAATGTTTTTGACTTTCAGATACTGATGATGGAGTTTTGGTTGGTGCTAGTATTTCATTTCCTCTAGAGAGTGCAGGGATATCAATTAAAATGGAGAGCTTGGATTGGTCTGCATCTCAAGTACAGGATTGGCTCATAGAAAATGAGTTAGAGCAGTAAGTATGAAGTATTTATTATTATGTATTGAGCACTATATAAGCCTAGGATATTAGAAGTAGTAGTAGTTATAATAGTATTATAAATTGTGTCTTAGTCTGGCAAGCAGAAAACTAGATGCAGTTATTGTTAGGCCTGTGTAAATTATTATTTTACCAGTTTTCAAAGTTTAATTAACTTCTGATTGATAAGTAAAATAAGTTTAACTACTATTTCTACAAAAATTGTATACCGGTATATCATAACCCGGATTTACCTCTGAGCTATCATGGGTACCGTATTATTTTCTTCATTTTGTATTAACTGTGAACATTGGTTGGCTCTATGAATACATTTTCTGTTTTCTTCAACTTAATTGTCTCACCTTCTACTGGGAAAAAAAGTCCTTTATGAAATTAATATCATCACAAAAAACAAACAAAAATAATTTATATCATTTGCAATTTGTTATACCGATATGTGCATGTATATAATAAATATCTTCTCTCGCATTTCTCTCTCTCTCTCTCTCTCTCTCTCTCCCTTTCTCTCTCTCTCTCTCTCTCTCTCTCTCGCTCAGCTTGCGACCATTGATGGCTGAATATAATGGTAAGCTACTCAATCAGCTCTACAAAATGAGACAAGAGGCTCCAGATTTCTTCTACTTGAGCATTAAAGAAGACTTTGGCCTGAAAAAATTGATTGACATCTTAAGATTTACAGAAGCACTTGACTCATTGCTCAGTAATTAAATCAGCTTTCTATTAGGTCTTCATTAGCTAAGCAAAGGCTAACCTAGACAACTCAGCCCAAGATTTGGTCTTTATTGACTACACGGACTAACTCAGCTCAAGGTTTGGTCTTTATTGACTAGTCAAAGACTAATTTGGTTCTATATTCGGTCTTGATTCAATTCTGATGGAAAAAAATAATTTATTGTTGTTAATGATTGGCTCTTCCAAAGAACCTAAGCCTGTACATGTGTCTGAAAATCATTGCCCCATTTTTTTTTCTCTCTCTCTCTCTCTGTATGTCTTAAATCAACTCTGAAGCGCATGTCAAGAGGCATTTCATATTGCCAACTGATCAGTGTTAATGTTATATCAAGCATTCCTCACATTTATAACTTTTTACATCTTAACATAAGTATATACTGCCTACGACTCAACAATAACTTTTCATGAACTCATACTCAATATTCTATTCTTAAACCATCATCATAGGTTTTGTATAGATTTTTTTTCTTTTTCCAAGTACATCTGTGTACATCATTGTAAATGAAATCTAATAATGGTTGAAGCCATATGCCACTCTTGTGCTATATTTGTATATGGTAATATATTGACTATGCATACTACTCTATCTTTCATCAGATTTAATGTCAATATTTGGGAAACTTTGAAGTATTTTGTCATCTTGTTCCATATATTACCAAGTATTGTGGAGTTCAGATCATAACTTGATATATGTCAATTAACTTCAAATTAGGTCTGATACATGGTCTGGTTTGGCCATTAACGTCATAATAATGAAATAAAATGTAATATGTTGTCGTTAACATGTGGGACAATATAGCTTTGACTTGCAGAATACAAAAGGTCTTGTACAGTCATTGGTACAGGAGTTGTGGTTCAAGAGTTTTAACTCTTAAATGGAGATACAAAGTCATGGTTTTTAGCAGTGGCATATGTCCTTTGGCGAGACATAATGCAAATGTGCCACTTTGCACCCAGGGGGGGGGGGGGGGGCTGGTAGATGCCAAAAGCAATAGTTATTGAATTCTCTGACATGCATTCTTTTATAGTGGTCATACGGTGAGAATATGCCATTGAGAACGAAACAGTTATGTGCATGCATTGCAATTCTTATTACATGTCTGGTTATGAAAGCTGTGTGCCAAAAATGACAAAGTTTTAGGGTTTATTATTAGTACATGTATTTGTTTAGTGAACACATGCAGTTTTAGATTTTATTGTTTGTTTTTACCATTTCTGGTGCTCTGAAGTTTATTTTATTTTAACAAAAATTAATTTGTGATGAAATTTATTTCTGAAATGTTTATGATTTGCAATAATTTTCCTTTCATGTTGTGGTTTGGATGTGGTACCAGTGTTCTATTCCTGGGTACATCAGTCAATATTTGGAATTCTACAGTGAAATTTTGTTTTAAGAGTATTGTTTATGAAGATTTTTATTTTTCTACTTTTATAAAGAAGGATTGTACATATTATACAAAGATATGGTGATGCCTATTTACATCACAGTTATATGTGCAGATAAGACACCCTTACATGCAATCACTTACTATGCTATGTGCAATTAGATGTACATGTATACTGCCGAACCTTACAGGTAATAATAAAATAGAACTATATACAGTGTAATAATGCTTTTGAAAGCTATTTGAAAGTTTCAAGCAATTTGATAATTGAACAAATGTTTAATGTCTTTCATATCCTTGTGTATTTTGTGTTTACTTTACAGCATTAACTGCACGTTTTCACATTGATAATTGATCAATTGTTGTGTTCCCCAAATTGAGACATACTTAGTTATTTTGGTGCTTATGACAATTCGGAATGATTTTGTATAAAAGACCATAGAATGGTAAATCGTATCTATAAGTTGTTAGCTACTGGAATTAAGTAGCTAAGTTGAAGTGATTTGTTTAGCTTCTACATAATTAAATGAAATGCTGTTAACCCAAGATAGGTATATGTGGGCAGTTTGAATTGAAAGTAGAAAAGAATAGTTGTAAGATTATGTGAATGTGTGAAGTAGAACATATATGATTAACAAAATGATTGGTGGTGTATTTTTATTTTTTTCGTTTGAATGCACAAATATTTGTATCATTACCTATAATTGGACACTAAGCTCATTAAGGATGTTGGCTCCACAAGTTTGACACACCAGGGTGATAATAGGGTATAATACTGATTGAGCTGTACGAAATCTCTTACATGATTGATATAGTGGCTGTACAATTTCGATTTTATATAACCTAGAATTTACTTTACCGTACTATACATTTTTGTCAAGTGGACATGAGCTGAGCAAGTCCTAGAATTAATTCCACACATTACAATGAAATCCAATATTGTAGTTTATCTAATGAACAACCCTGATGGTAGAGCTGCTGAAATAGGAATACTTTGATGTAAATTCATATGTATTATTCCAATGGGACATACATATTGTAACTCAATCCCGTTCCCTGTCTTCTCAACCAGCTGCAAGCATAGATCATTTGGTAGATTGTATCATTTATGTTCATACTCTTATGAATTGCCTTTTGGTCATTTGTATGTGAGCTTAGAAGTCTTGCTTTAATGAAAATATTTCTGTCAAGTGTGTTGGTCATAATTATATTGTAAAAAGATGTGTGCTTGTATGTAACCCTTAGTCATTAAGATGCCAGTGCAATATTGTCAAGAAGTATTTACAATATACATGTATGTATAGTATCTTGGTGCAGTATTGCAATCACTATATCAGTTTGATTGGACATGTAAAGAAATGAACTTTGCCATACATGTATATCATAAAGTAATATGCACTGTTCATTTATTTGATGTGATTGGTATACAATAGTTGTGTCCATGCAGTGCTGTGTAATTCCATCTTCAGCTTTTAATCTTTTTTGTCTTCAATTCTATATGTATCAAGGTAAAGCTACAGTCCCATATACGTCCCGGACCGTCCCGGACCATCCCGGACCCCATCCGGGGTGATCCGGGATTCGGTCCGTGTTGACACCGTGTTGGCACCGGGGTGGTCCTGGATGGTCCTGGATGGTCCTGGATGGTCCTGGATGGTCCTGGGCGGTCCGGGAGTCGACCCCGGATGTTTTTGACGGTCAAAAACTGCCGGGGTGGTCCGGGACGGTCCGGGACAATAGTTTGATCCGGGGTGATCCGTGTAGCCACCGTGCTGGGTCCGGGGTCATCCGTAGTGGCGCCGGGGCGGTCCGTGTTGATCCGTGGCAGTCCGGGAGTGAGTTATTGACCGCCCAGGACCATCCAGGACCATCCAGGACCACCCCGGTGCCAACACGGTGTCAACACGGACCGAATCCCGGATCACCCCGGATGGAGTCCGGGATGGTCCGGGACGGTCCGGGACGTATATGGGACTGTAGCTTAAAAGCATCACACTTTTTTTAACAAAACATCCCGGACCATCCCGGATCACCCTAGACCATGGTCCGGGATGGTCCGGAGTGGTCCGTGCTCGTCCGTGCTGGTCCGGCTTTATATGGGACTGGGGCTTAATGCAGATTGGAAAAACAGAGTAGATGTATGCATAAAAGAACAACATTATTGCCACAAGATGTACAATGAAAGATAATGAAAATTTTATTCAAATCCCATCTGTTTATATACAGAAGTAAATAATATTACATTTAGTCAATAGCATACTTATAATGGCAGTACCAACTACTACTGAAAAGAACAAGTAGGATTCCTGTTAACATTGCCTTAAATGAAGTTAACTCAGTAATTAACTCAGAAGTTAATACAGTAATTAAAACATGTGTTTGCAGTTATGCAGTCTAATTTCTCTTGTAAAATAGATTTTGAATACTGTACTTCTAATGCAACCTCCATGTTGTTTTATCAAATAACTTGTATGGCTATTACACAATACCAATGTCTATTTTTTACCTTGCTATTTAGGGGAAATGTGCACCTTTCATAAACATTTGTTTATTGAAAATATCTTGGTAATAAAAATTGTCAGGAAGACTACATAAAACATTTATATATTTGGTTATTGCTATTTTTTTTTGGAAATAACCCTTAGGCAGGTCATATATTGTGGAAGCATACAGCTTAAGGAAATGAGAGAGAAGCTCAATTATACACTTGGTTTGGTGTAACAGCAATCATGTAGTCAAGGCTCGCAGTTTCTATTCACATTTTTTTTAAATTGTACACGTTACATAGCCTTTACTACAACAATTATTAGCTACAATATGATTTCCATGATCGACCAAAACATATTCAACCCTGACCGTTCACTACACAAAACAATTAAATTATTAATACCACAAAAAACAAATTACATGTACTATCATAGAACATGTATACTTGTTTAACTTCTCCTGTGCCATTTGTTGTAAATAAATATTCTAAAGTTAACCTTTGACTTGCAAATGCTTTGTTTTATTGTTAGTTTGGGCCTCAATATCGGAATAGACTTCACTGTGAAGACAAGTGATTAAAGAAGAATATGGCCATTCTAAGCCTACACCAAATTAATCAAGACTTAAATTGAATGGTAGAATTTGTTGCCCACAGCATAGAAGGAATTAAACCAGTATTAAATCAAATACAATACTAAAATTATTCACTAAATTTATCATTTCTCAAATTGGAATGAATATTCAGTTCTGTGATACACATAAAGAACATTCACAGTTGCTTTACAATCAAGACCTGCTCAATTTTTATTTCAAACTACAATAAATAACAGAACTTTTTAATTATATCACATAATAAACAGCACAGACAATGGCCACAAAAAAAAATCACATACATCTCATTACATGATTTATGTCTAGTCACATATACAACATAACAGCTGATATCTTTATTCCTGTTATGTTTGTTTTTAAAGCAATGAAGTAATACATATGTACCAGCATATTAAAAGTGGAAGAAGTGGATTGAACAGTCAAGCATACACTATATATCTAGGTGTAAACAAAGGAACATTTACCAAGATACATTTCACATTTGTTGCAACTGGTCAATCAGATACATACATGTACATACCTCTAATTTGCATCGTATAAATATATATGAACATGCTATATAATGAGCTTATGTATTAGGTCTCTAAAAAACGACATGTATCTGCCGCATAATAGTTGCACTTGTGCCATCCTATTGAAAAAATATACATTTAGTTATATACATGTAAATTGTATAAACGTACCTGGCTGGGTGAATTAAAGTTAATTTTATGTGTTCCTGCTCCTCAAAAAATGATCTTTTGTGCATAGAGAGGTACAGACCTTTACAACACAATTATGCGAGTTCCCCTAACAAAGTTGGGTAATAATTCTAACTTGAAAGCCGTTTAGTCCACTTTTGAATTCACGAGTATCTACAATACACTAGCAAGTCCCTGCCAAAGGCACAGAGTACATCACCATCATTAACTTGTAATTAATGATATGGATATTTTGACACAAAAATAAGATATAGGGAATAAAACAAAATGTATATTGCTAAAACTAAATAAACCTATCAACTTTTAAGAGAAATGTAGTCGAAAAATAATCTTCTTTTTCGGCTGTCCATACATTTAAGTACAGGGGCAAATCCAGGATTTGGTAAAAGGGAACCCAAATAGTAAAACTGGTTGAAAACATTTTAAGGGGGTTTGTACCATGTAGGTATTTTAAAGGGGGGAAAAAACCACATCACAAAAAGACGCACTTCACGAAGATGGATTTCCATTTTCCTGCTGGTTCCGTATTTTAATATTTTAATAACTTTGTATTTAAACATACATTAGAAATATATTGAGATATGAGCAAACAATGGAATCAGACGAAGGTGTATCACTCAGTGAGTGGGTGATCTAATGTCTACACCAAATGGAGATGGCATCTTCCTGAGCCATGGACTGTTTCTCCTGAATCCAAAGTTACCATGGTAACCAAAGATAGGTTTGACATCTTGCAGGAATTGGGCGTGGCCATTTACTTGGTCCATACAGTGTCCAGCTAAAGGATAAAACAGTGAAATAAATTGTTGGATTTCCATCAAGAAAAGCATTCATTGTATAGAATCTAAGTGACAATGTATTGATCTTGAGTAAAACCAGGCTCTAAAAGGCATCATCCCTCCATCATATGATATTATTATTATTATTATCATTATTATCATAATTATTATTACTATTATTATTATCAGCTTCTAGTTTTAGAGTAGACCCCTTTTGTGTCAACACATGTATACGAGCACAGATCATTCAGTTTTCATATGAAAAAGTGTGACGGCAGTATACCTTTGGCAGCTCCAGGTGCTTGGTTGCGTGCGTGGAGGTACTTGTACCCTGACCCAGACTCAATGAATCTGTCGATGACTGGCCCATCAATTGATGTGCCTCCTTTGTCCTGTAAAGGGAACAAAAATTGGAACATAAAAAAAGTCGTAAGTTTTAAGTTATGTATAATGATATGTTTGTAAAACTAAAAAGATACAAATTCTTAACTTTTTAATAAACTCTGATAGTGATACATGAAAGGAATGCCTTCATTTTCAAGAACTTAAAATGTGTCTACTCTAGGTGTTTACACTTTAGGAATTAAGGCCTATAATATTCTAATTCAAACTTTATTGATTTAAATCCAAACAGGTAGGATCATTCTCAATTTTTGTATACCAGTACATCAGATGACAAATTTCAAAGTTGTAGTGTAACATAGATTATTGAGTATAAAACTAAGAGCAAAGATAACAATAACCAGTAGTGACACAGGGGGGGGGGGGGGTAGGGGTTTAAACCCCTCCCCTTGGTCTTGGGCTGCCAAGTGAGGAAAAAAATGCCTGTTATGGTCTCAATTGTGTTAGTAGGATCTTGATGCCAGGAAAACATCCAAAAACATCACTTACGGGTGTTCAAAATAGCACCCTAAAAAATGGCCTCGCCGCATAGACCTATAGCGGCTTGGACTTCGCGGCTTGTGGACGATCGTCATTGGGTCAAACCCTTCTCAAGGTTTGGACTTAGACCTCTAGATCTAGTGGACTTTGGAGTCTGGACTAGTCTAGAGGTTGGACGAATTCAACAGAAGAAGTCAAGGACAATGAAATGAAATTATTGAAAACACTAGTACTATAGCAGTAGCAGACTTAGACCGAATTTTCCGTCTCTTTCGTTCGTTAGCCTCTTATTGGGGTAGGGTCGGCTCTCTCTTTAGAGACGGAAACCATCTATACACATTCCCTTGATAACTCAAGAGAGTTTAACACGGCTCGCAAGATTTTCAACATGGATGTCGATTTTGACCCATAATTTCCTTAAAAGGGACTAGGTCTAGGGTCTATTAAACGGATTATTTCAGTCAAGTTGGTAAGTGGAACCTATGTACTAATGTAGTATAACCTTCTCCTAATTTTAAATAATCAATGCATGAGGTAAAATGACATTTTGGGGGATTTTGGGGGCATAACGCCACGACCTGAAATGGCCGTGGAGTTATCAAGGGAATGTGTATAGACTATAGACCCTAGACGGTTTCCGTCTCTAAAGAGAGAGCCGACCCTACCCAAATAAGAGGCTAACGAACGAAAGAGACGGAAAATTCGGTCTATAGCAGACTATAGTGATACTAAGTAACTACACTGTACATGTAGATCTAGTCTACCAAGCATCAGACTAGTCTCTCAAAGTCTCTAGATTCTATATTTACCTGTCCTGTTTTCCTGAGAGTTGTGCTAACTTGAGCTCTGGTGAAATATAAATTCACATGTTTATCCTTTTGTGAATTATAACCTGGGATAGCAGGTCCTAGTTTCGGTTGTGCCATCGAATAATCTTTTGATATAGTGTCTATAGCGATACAATCCAATAAGAAATTCTTCTCCAACTCCTCTAATTCGTCAACAGAAGGAGTTGGTGGTCCGCGTGGTGTTTTTTTCGACGTCTTAATCTTATTTGTTGCTGAGTCAGGCATTTTGATTGTCAATTTCACTCCTGTTTTTTATGCTGAAAAGATGATAACGTAAATGTGCTCTGATTGTCAAGATGGGCTCATATATATGCTGATGCTTCAAGCCTCAACATACAGCTCTCAGTGTCGAGTTAGTTCAGGATCAGGCCAGGCCAGGGTTATGATGCCTACACTGTTGTTTACAACAAGCGTCCTGTAAACATATCTGCTACCAAGCCGCTTTCAATGCACAATACATGACCGCATGTTGCCTAGCAACACGTAATTGATTCCACGCAGTATATCGTACTTCCGTGTATAGCGCCATCTACTAGTACTAGTATTATAGGTGAACCCTATTATTGATTACCAAAGAGATACATGTTTCAATAGTTCTACAATGGCAGATATTTAAATTACCAAGTCACAGATCGCTTTCTTCCAGGTGTAGAGGTTCTCGGCGATAGGTTCCAATCTCTCTTGGTCGCTTTAGGTGTTTTCATGAGAGTGAAGTCAAGTACTGCTTTCACCCTTGGTCTTCTGAAGTACCCTGAAGCGTGTTTATCACTCAATGCATCATAGGAATTGATCAGTGGCTTCCTGTTTGTCACCTTCAAAATAACAAGCAGTACAGAAACTAGACGAAAATTCAAGCAAAAAGAGCAAACTGATTCACATTAAAAGATGAAGCCAATGACTAAAGGGATTAATTTTTCAGTCTAATCTGAGGATTTGAGGGTCCTCAACAATAATCAATAATATCTACAACTGATGAAGAATGTCAAAGCTATAATATTTAATTTTACATTTTTTTATTGAAAAAAAATCATCATGAAGATCATATCTTTTTTCTTTTGAGCAGCTAATACACACAGGGTATCAGTATATTAATATACTCCTATTTTCATAATTCCAGGCCCGTAACCAGGGAGGGGGTTCGGGGGGTTCGATCGAACCCCGGCTAAAATTTTCAAAGGTAAAAAAAAGGGGGAAGAAAAGAGGGAAGGAGGAGAAGAAAGAGAGGAAGAAAAGAGAGAAAAAAGGAGTGAAAAGAGGGGAAGAGAAGAGAAGAGAAGACACGACAAGACATGAAAATCCGGTTTTAAAGCCCTTCGAAAATTGAGAAAAGAGGAAGGGGAAAAAGAAGGGGAAAGGGAAAGAAAAGAACAAAAGAGAATGAAAAGAAAGAAAAGAGAGAAAGGGAAAGAGAAAAAGAGGAAGAAAAGGAGAAAAGGAAAAAAAATGAAAAGAAAGAAAATGAGATAAGAAAAAAAAAGGGAAAAGGGAAACAAAAGAAACGTGAAGATCATATCTTTTTTCTTTTGAGCAGCTAATACACACAGGGTATCAGTATATTAATATACTCCTATTTTCATAATTCCAGGCCCGTAACCAGGGAGGGGGGGTTCGGGGGGTTCGATCGAACCCCGGCTAAAAAATTTCAAAGGTAAAAAAAGGGGGGAAGAAAAAAGGGGAAGGAGGAGAAGAAAGAGAGGGAGAAAAGAGAGAAAAGAGGAGAGAAAAGAGGGGAAGAGAAGAGAAGAGAAGACACGACAAGACATGAAAATCCGGTTTTAAAGCCCTTCGAAAATTGAGAAAAGAGGAAGGGGAAAAAGAAGGGGAAAGGGAAAGAAAAGAACAAAAGAGAAGGAAAAGAAAGAAAAGAAAGGAACGAGAAGAAAAGAGAGAAAGGGAAAGAGAAAAAGAGGAAGAAAAGGAGAAAAAGGAAAAAAAATGAAAAGAAAGAAAATGAGATAAGAAAAAAAAAGGGAAAAGGGAAACAAAAGAAACGGGGAATAAAAGAGAGGAGAAAGAGGGGGGTAAGAGCCTGGGAGGAGAGGGGGTAAGAGCCTGAGAGAAGAGGGGTGGGAGTAAGAAAGAGAGGGGGATGTTGGGTGGAGTCGCCACGTCAAGGGATCAAGACAAATACGCATAGATAATTATGTTACTGTGTCGGTATTCTTGCTCGATCCTCGTGTACTATATCAATGTAGAAGTTTGAAGTCGGTGAGATGTAGTAGATCGGTCGGACGGCAAATTTGTTTTCCCTATACGAACTGTGACTTTTTATCGGGCAAAGATACATTTTTTAAATTTCAGTCGGTATATGAATCGTCTTCTTTCTCTAATAATTAAACGAAACGTCAAAGCTTCTGCGCTTCGCGCTGGAGACATTTTGTATTAAGCGCTATATAAAAAATAAAAAATTACTATTATTATTATTAACTGAATTCAGATAGGAATTAAGAGTCGAAAACAGAACAACGAATCTTCTTCGTTCTCTAATGATTGAATGAACCGTCAAAGCTTCCGCGCTCCGCGCGGGGGGGGGGGGGCAACTGAATTCAGATAGGAATTAAGAGTCGAAAACAGTTCAACGAATCGTCTTCTTCATCTAATAATTAAATGAAACGTCATCGCTTCTGCGCTTTGCGCGGGAGGGGGGCAACTGAATTCAGACTTGGATTAAGAGTCGAGAACGGTAGGCCTACCACGAATCGTCTTCTTTCTCTTATAATTTAATGAACTGTCAAAGCTTCCACACTTCGCGCTGGAGGGGGCAACTGAAATCAGACAAGGATTAAAAGTCGAAAACAGTTCAACGAATCGTCTTCTTCATCTAATAAATTAAATGAAACGTTATACAATATCTTCTGCGTGTGTGCGCTTTGCGCGGGAGGGGGGCAACTGAATTCAGACTTGGATTAAGAGTCGAGAACGGTAGGCCTACCACGAATCGTTTTCTTTCTCTTATAATTTAATGAACCGTCAAAGCTTCCGCGCTTCGCTTGGGAGGGGGCAACTGAATCAGACAAGGATTAAGAGTCGAAAAAAAGTACAACGAATCGTCATCTTTTTCTAATAATCTAATGAATCGTCAAAGCTTCCGCACTTTGCGTTGAAGGGGGAAACTGAATTCAGACAAGGATTAAGAGTTGAAGTACACAAATCGTCTTCTTTCTCTACAATAGTTTAATGAAACGTCAAATCTTCCGCGCTTCGAGCGGGATGGGCGAAAATGAATTCAGACAAGGATTAAGAGTCGAGAACGGTACTACGAATTGTCTTTTTTCTCTAATAATTTAATGAAATGTCAAAGCTTATGCGCATTGCGCGGGAACGGGAAAACTAAAAAATAATTTAGCTCCCGGCGACGGGTTTATAGTTTATATTTACCTCAATTCAGTTTTCCCCTCTCCCATCTGGGGGAGGGGGGAGGGGGAACTGAATTCAGACAAATATTAAGAGTCGAGAACGGTATAATAATAACGAATCGTCTTCTTTCTCTAATAATATTTAATGATACGTCAAAGCTTCCGCGCTTCGTGCGGGAGGGGAAGAGGGAACTGAATTCAGACAAATATTAAGAGTCGAGAACGGTACAATAATAACGAATCGTTTTCTTTCTCTAATAATATTTAATGATACGTCAAAGCTTCCGCGCTTCGTGCTGGAGGGGGAGGGGAACTGAATTCAGACACGGATTAAGAGTCGAAAACGGAACAACGAATCGTCTTCTTTGTCTAATAACTTAATGAAACGTCAAAGCTTCCGGGAGGGGGAAAACTCCCCCTGGACCCTAGCCGTTTAAAAACGAACCCCTCAATTGCAAACTCTGGTTACAGGCCTGCATTCTCCTCCAAATTTACTATAAATACCTGGTTAGTTGAGCAGACACTGTCTACTACGAAGTCATTTTCTCTCTGTCTAAGAGCTCCTTCTGATTGTGATCTTGGAGTTCGTCGTCGAGCAGACAGAGAACAACGAGTTGGTGATCGACTTTGGCGTGTTGGAACGAGTGGTGAGAATGGACGGATCGGATCTGGTTGCCAGATGTTGGGTAGGTACTGAGATATAACAAGTTATTGATTAGTTTAGAATAATCATAATGTGAGCAAAAACTTAGGGGGCAGACAAAAATCCGCATCACCACCAGGTGGCATAATGGGCAAAAAGGTAAGGAAACAACCCGGAACAATAACGATGATGATAATATAAATGATAATGATAATAACAATGATAACAATGATAATTTTGATAATGATATAATAAAGATAATGATGATAATAATAATATTAATGATAATGATAATAATATGATATTCATAATTATTATAATAATAATGCTAATAATATTAATTATAATGTCGATATTAACAAATATAATATCAAAGGTAATAATAATTAATAATATTAATGATGATAATAATAATGATAACAATGATAATAATGTTGATGATAATAGTGATAATAATAATAATGATGATGATGATGGTGAAGATGATGATGATGAAGATGATGATGATGATGATGATGATGATGATTAATATCATTATTATCAAGGAGCGCTAAAAACAAAGGTTAATAGACACATAAGGGAAGAATAATGCTTAAAGGGGTCTTCTACAAAAAGCAAGTAAGAGTCATTAATTAACATCAAAATGAAATTAACATGTACATTATCCCTATAACCAGATAATTTATTCGAGACATAAATACAGCGTCCATGATATTGTCACTACACATAATACTTTTGATTCCATTAACTGTCTTGACTAATACTCAACATCTATTTTGTAAAAAAAAAATATATATATATATATATATATTTAAGCATGGTACTCTTAATTAATGACCATTATCATGTATGGCGCTCTAAAAACATTAATTTTAAAGCCCCTGAATAAAACAAAAAAAAACAACTTTCCCTCCGATGTATTTTGAAAAGGAACCATACTCGTATGCAAACTACCGGCAGGATTTGGGGTGTATGTTATCTTGGATTACCACCCCTATATTATACCCCTGTCCTATAGTTGGAATGCCATTAACCAAAAATAACTTTGAAACCAATCGTTTCAAGATGGTAACGTTAATTTTACCTTTAAAAGAAAAGAAAAAAGAAGACTGGCCCCCTCCCCCGGCGTTCAAGGGGGTGTGGTGTTGAGTTTTTGTTTAAAAAAAACAGAGTTCCAACCCCCAACCCCCCCCCCCCATCCCCCCACCCCCTCCCCGCCTTATTCGGCCGGTCGGCTGAGTCACCGCTAAATATTTTCTAATGAATTGGGCTCCCTTCTTTCGCCGCGGGCTGGATCCGCCCCTGCGTTCATCGAACTTACCCAGTGATTTGTATTTTAACAAAATAAAGTTTGATCGTCTTGACTCTCTTCTGACTACAAAGTCAACTACAAAGTTGACATATATGATATTCTTGTTATGTTCTGTGTTTGTAAACTTATATGTTTACATAAATTATAAATATTTGACGCCCTTTTAGGAGCAATTACCAAGTTTAGATCATTCCAATAATTTCCGATCGTAATGTAGGATTTAATTCTGTCATATTTTTTTTCATGGCAGCTATCGGACGCCATGGTGACTGCCGTGGAAGCTGTCATCACAACAAGCAAACACCCGAGTTGACATGCTAGACAAATATCATGTAAAAGACTTTTAGTTAAGTTATGTCATCTCTTTGACCAAGATACTTCTCTTTCTACTGTCACAGTAGTAATACCCACGAAAATTCTTTAGATGTTTCATTTGGTTACAAGTTAAAGCTGGGATTCCTTTGTAGCGCTAATGCATTGGCAAACTTATCGATGAAGATGAGTTTGTTTTACTAATCTCTCCGTAAATAAGGAAAGGTGTTAAAAACTCTCTATTGTTTGAAAGTCAATCTGTAATGTTTGAGAAAGGAACCCTCCGAAGAAAATCATCTAGTCCCACTTCTTCAAGTCTTTCACATTATCAAATATTGGACATTTCAACGGACATCACAATATTAAGGTAAAATTTGAAATATATGATAGTTTACAAAAGTCCCTCGAGAATGTTCGTATTCATCTCACTTAAAATATTATTCCAAATATAGGTATGCAGGTAGAGGCCTTGATTGAAACACTCTGAACCACAATCTAATGATGTGACGGGAGCTTGCATGAATTAGTAATTCATTAAGAAGAAGAAAAACTGCACCTTCCCACAAAAAAAATGAAATTAAAAATGAAGTGAATAGAGTTATATATAGAATGCGGCTATTCTAAATATATCGGGATACGATTACAGTTTTCTTTTTGTTTAATCTCCTAGCTATACAACAAAAAAGACAGATTTTAAACCATTAAAAAATGTGTATCTTATTTGGGAAAGTTGATTTTGCTCATACAGGGCCACCGCTGCGGAATGCTCTCCCTCGAGAGATTCATAAAAGCAGATCAGTTAAAGTGTTATAAAATAATCTTAACAAGTATCTGTTTATTCGGCATATAATTAATTGTTCTGTCATTACGTCGCTGTTTTCACGAAGTGACGGTAGTGAAAAAAAATTGCATTCACTTTGCGTTACGATTTTCCTCACTACCGTGCATGCTATATCTTACTTCTGTTCCATTATTCATAATGCAGATGCTTTGATATGGTCTCTCTTTCTTGCTGTTGTTGTTTCACTAGACTTGTGCTCTTTTATAATTTGATTCAAGTGGATCCGGCGGCTTATAAATTCCATATATTATTATTCTTATTATCATTATAATCTAAACCAGTCATGTTTATCCCCTGTGTTTAGTTGGTTCACTGAGCATTGTCTTCCAACATTCATTTGCAGACGAACAATGAATAAGATGATATTGATTGCATCAATTGTCTAGCTTTGAATGAAATGATTCGATCAATTTGAATGTTTTTGTCTGAATCTAACAACGACCTTGGACCATGTGGACTTTATTGTTAAATTTGTCAACATATATCATTGTCTATGCACGGTCATTAGCTTGCAGTATGTTTTCTTTGGGCCGGTATGTTTCACGGATACCAAAATACCAATATGGTTATGACGTTTTTTAATCTAAAAGAAGGAGTGGAAGCAATAATGATACTGAAGATACTAACTAAATTAAGCAAGATGAGTGGTTTTGAAAATGTAATCTTTTATATGTATGATAATTCTAGGTATAAATCCTTTTGACTGCTAAAGTTAAATTTTGTTCGAACTGTTATTTTTGCTCAAATAAACAATTCAAACACTTAGGTACATGTGACTGATATTCACGGAAAACATCAAAATCAAACTTTTCAGTTTCCAATTTGATGTTAATATCTTCTATTCATTTACCCTACTATGCAGAAAAATAATATAATAGTAGTTAATGAAAGAAATAAAATCTTTCTCGCTTATTTTGAATTTGCCTGTATTCTTTTTAATCCGAAACGTCTATCAACACAGTCCGAATCAATACAATGAAGTGGAAAGCAACGCATATATAAGGTAATGTTCAAATTGAGTTGCTTTTAAGAGGTTTCCTGTTGGCAGTCAGGGGTTTCCCCGATTCTCTAAAAAATTATGCTGACAATATTTGATGGAAAGTGAATACAGAATATTTGGAATTGTCCTACAGCTTTGTTAAATCTAAAAATAGTCAGGGCATCGCCGTCTTTAGAAATACAATGAGCTACTCCGGGTTAATTTTTCCTTCTCTATATATTATTGGTCTGTAAAAATATACAGCATTTTGATAAAGTAGGGAAAGTTAAGCGAGTTCCCTACATTGTCGCTCCCGTGATAACCATTAATTCTTTTGATAGGCGCCAATTCCACTTGAAATCAAATGCTCAAGGCGCACTCGTACAAAGATAAAATTACAGAACACCGATCGTATGTCAATGAACTAAGACAATCTTGTGAGATATTTTTTTAAAAGACTTAATATGCTGAATTCAAAATGTTTGTAAATTTGATGCACCAAAGAGTTAAACATGGAATATAAAGTTGATTTATAAAACAAGTTAGATTATTGTTCTCAAATGGACTACGTCCATCTTACCTTGCCACCCAATGTTTTTCCTATTACCCCTCTCACCATCGGCGAATGAAAGAAGTGACTGGCATGAGGATCGACTAGGGCATCGTACTTCGGGATGATGTCGGCAGACCACTTATATCTGACTTTCTCTACTTGGATACAATCTAACACAAATCCTTCTTCCATGTCTCGTAGCTTAGCGGCCGATGGGTCTGGTTGGATGCCGCGGTGGATATGATCGTGATGCCAGAGAGGAGAATGAGAGATAACGTGGTGGTGCATATCGATCTGCACCTGTTACAGAATAGAGGTGGTGATTGATAATGTATATGGAACTATTGTCTTTTGATGATTATGACCTTCCTGCTTCTGAACTTTCACGTAGATATTCTATCTCTCTCTCTCTCTCTCTCTCTCTCTCCCCCCCTCTCTCTCTCTCTCTCTCTCTCTCTCTCTATTATTTATATATATATATATATATATCTTTATATCTCTCTCTCTCTTCCCACTCTTACTTTTTATTTAAGCCTGACATACTGATGGATCTCTGTCTACATTCGATCTGGCAAAATTATTTTTAAAAAAAACATCACGATCATGTCATCATTTGGTACTCCGAATATAAATGCAGTCGGTTTCGTTTCATTACCCAACTTGTTGATCTATAATGAATTATTATATTCTTGTTCAGTTCAGTTCAGTTCAGTTCAGTTTATTAATATCATCGTTTCACAGCCTCGGCTGAATTGCATGCCAATTTACAATAAAAAACATATCATATTTCTTTAACAATTGCTTCAAATAATACCAGTTAAAATACAACATAATTAACGAAGAAAATGAATCTTTATCAAGACTTAGTTCATTTTCTAGTGACAATTTACAATATTAGCAATAAGAATAATTCAATTATGTATTTTTTCTGCTTATACGAAGTAATGGAATTAATTCTTTTCAGGTCAAGAACATGGTATACACGTCAACCATATGTATTTTCAAAGAATAAAATTGTTCTTATTTTAACTAAGAAGCAAGTATATGAACAACCAAATTCACGAACATAACTGCTGGCTTGAATCAGTGGCAGAAGGCCGTACCGAAAAGTAACGCTGTAATTTGTAATCAGCGTGCTCAAAGTTATTTAAAAATGCAGCATTCAGCAGTCTCCTTTCAAAATCACATTATCTAACTTTAGTTCTCAGGTATGGAATAAAACATAAACAGGTATATATTAATCCAAAAGTGGAAAGAACTTGCGAAATACGTGCAAATGTTAGAGAGATTTTGCCCCGTGCTGCTGTCAAGAAGCGACGTTCTCTTCCTTCATCTTTTCTCTCATCAATGTCTCTGTCTGGAAGCGCCGTTAAACGAAATATAGATCTGAAAACTGTGTCATTTTTGACAGCGTTTTATTCGAACAGTTAGTTGTCCAACAGGCCTTTACAAAAGTTCGTTCATTTTAATCAGTTTGTATTTTGGAGCTACATGCTACCCAATGTCTTTTCCGAAGGATATTCTATTCGTATCGCGTATAAAAACATATCTTTAACAATAATCCATTTAATGTATCAATAACTTACCTTGGTCCACCCGTTCCCCTGAAATGTCCCTTGACTTGATGAAATTACGAAGAGTAGATGACTCTTATAATCTTGAGAAGTTTTCTTCTCGGATCGAATATTTATACCCTTTATCTACTACTTCTCTTCGCACTCGGGTAAAGATACTTTTCCCTGTAACTAACATCTTAAAATGAAGCGTAAATAATACTCTCATGGTTTCTCTCTTCGCTCTCTTGTCTAAAGTAAATATTTTCAGAGTAACCTTGTTTGTTAAGTTCCTATTGGATGATACTTTGACTATCACGTGATATCCAAGCTATGTTCTTATTGGTGTTCGAACTATTTAGTATCACCCAATAAGATTATTTGATCTTTGATACAGTCGTTCCACACTTTAAAACATGATACTTCGACTCAGCACAAAGAATCCGTCAACTTAGTGACTGCACCAGCGTCGAGGGCCAGGGTGTGTATATTTATTTATATTTTGTTTTCTTCCTTTTATTTGAAAAGAAAAGGGTGGAAATTGTATAAAGAATTACGAGTAATATAATTCTCATCCCTGCATTATATAGGTGAGACATGCGGTAGTATGTTAATTTGTGTCACTCCTGGTTATTGTTATCTACTCTTACACTCAATAATTATCTATACACTATAACTTTAAAATTTGGTATCCAATGTACAAAAATTGAGAATCATCCTATTTGTTTAGATTGAAATCAATAAAGTTTTTGAATTTGAATTTGAGTTTGAATTAGAATTTATATTATATTCCAGCAAGAAAATTGCTTTTTCTGGGCCGCTATATGCGGGGAGGGGGGGGGGGGGGTGGGGAGGGGGTAGACAAAGTACGTTCCCTCTTCCTATCTCTTTATAGATCTTTTGTTGTTCTTGATATTTTAAACAATAACTATTGTAGCGCCATTAGTAGGCCTATTAATGTCAATCAATTCATTATTTTATAATGTTTGCATCAGATAAATGATTAATTTATATAAATGTTATATAAATTTAATTGATGACATTTTTATAAGAAATGTTTTACTTTTCCTGCTGCATGGCTAATAAGGGTAAACGTGAATTTAATTCCCCCCTTACCTATATATTTCTTAAACTTATTCGTATTACTCTTAAAATTTATGAGGAAACATTTGTAGTTTATAAGTTTTCAACATTATTTTGATGATTATGTACCTTAAAATACTTCCTCACCTCTTTGCAATATCTTACATAATATATTCTTCAATGGTTGTAAATCTGCCAGGGGAGAGCAAACCACCCCCATTGCCGCTTCACTATACGCTACAGTGTCACTGATGATGATCGTCAACTACATCAAATTTTTAAAAAAATGTCCTCTTACCCCCCCCCCCCCCCCCCCCCCCCCCGCTTATTCAGCGGCTGGCTGAGGCGTTGCGAAATTTTCGGCCCGATTTAAAATTGTTAAACGCCCCCCCCCCCCCCTCCCCCTTGAAAAAATCCTGCGTACGCGCCTGGTCAACTATAATAGTTACATCGACTTTGTGCAGTCAACCCATAGCATAGGGATCAAACTTCTTTACTTTAGAAAGGATTCATTGGGTTTCCTTTTATACAGGTATTATCCTGTAGGAGCACTTATAGTCTTCCTCCTGTCTGGTAAGATACGGAGGGATGAATTGAAGACAGAGACACAATAAACAGAGTGTGTACGTATGGCTTTTGCATTTTGTAAACTTCAGGTGCACTTGGCAGAGTTTTAAGTTTGTGAAATGCAAATACATGTATTGCTGGAAAGTATGTCTCTTCGAAGCCTGTACATCTTCCGTGTTCATGAACATTGTAGTTTCTTCATCACCAGGGCATATTAATGAGAATAGTGGCCCAAAAGGGACGTCGCGAATCATGAGCTTTGCTGTGAAAGTCGCGAGAAAATATGTGACAAAGGCGCATATTTTGTTGCAAATTAAGGGTATCAAAAACAAGAAAACTACTTTCGACTCTTCCTTAATAGCTAAAATAGTCCAAGAAGAAGTAATCCTCCTATGTATATAATATCATTATCAATAATAATATTCCGCTTTTATAGCGCTTAAAAGTAATGCAAAGTTTTGGGAAAATTTGAAAATTGGATGGATAGTAATTCTTTATAATTTTGATATATTTGGATGCCCTTCTGGATGAAATATAAGCACTAGAAAATTTAGCCCCTAGAACACTTCTGCTTTCTTTACATCCTACAGGGTACCCATTTAACACCTGGGTGGAGACTTGGCAAATGTAGAATAACGTCTTTCCAAAGGACGTTAGTGTCGGACTGGGATTTGAACCCCGTATCTTGTGATCTGCAGTCGGGTGAGTGGACTCATCCATAGACCACAGCACCTATAATGCAATATATTAAAGATCCCTGTTAAAGGAATAGTTGAGTTCTGTTTTCAGACCGCATTTGCCTTCAAAGTGCATGGTTATTGCTCTTATTCTTATCTTTGACATTTCTAGTGCCCTTTGAGGACCTGAAATTGCTATGAAGGTAATTTTAGACCCCAAAATGTGTGAATTTTAGCCAATACGAACATACCCATTCAGTTCCACTTTCAATAAAAAATACGGTGACCGTTAATTAATCAATTAATTAATAATAACAATACATGGGCCGGCTGGCTGGGCTTAATTTATAACCAACACGAAAAATCAAACAAAAAAGCCAACATCAGCATTGGCTGAAATACAATGTAAAAGGCGCTATATCATTTTTTCAACGGCTTTATCAAAATAATTATCGAATATTTTGTGGTGGTACTCAAATTAGAAATCGTTATTTCAGCCGTCTCTGAACCGATTTTGATCAAACAAAGTTGATTTTTTCATTTTAATTGTATGTTCTTTCAAATTTGATACTCAGTTTTTCACAGTATCTCACAAAAAAAATTATTTTGTGTAGCGCCCTCTGCAACAGAACTGAACTATCCCTTTAATGGACAAATTCACTACAAAAATAACTTACTTTCAATAGAAGCAGAAAATCAGACAAACCAATCAAAACAAGTTTGAGCAAAACCGGAACTAATAACAAAGTTGTGAATTTTTGAAAAAGTATGTAGAACTATATGGAACAATGAAAATCACAAGTCAAACTGGGAACTCACTCATCAGTCTGTGACGTCATGTCCTCACTATCCACTCATTATTTTCTTTATATTGATAATATACATTTCCTATTTCCCCCCCCTAAGAATCTTTTTTCTTCACACCAGCATCCAAGTTAGATCGATAGTAATATGTATTGTGTACTGTGGATGCACTAATATAGAGGGTTTTTTTCATGAAAAATGTGAATTTGATAAACTATTTATATAAAAATCAATAATTATGAATATAAAATATTCAGAAAAAAAGTATAAATTCTTCAATATTCATAAAAGATTTTGGGAAATGTCATGCCCGCAATATGATACAAATAAACATATAACCTGGGCAAAGGTATGAGGGAATCAAGTTTTGGGGGATAAAAAGAGAAATTAAAGGTTTTAAAAAGTTTTGGTATGGGGTCGTGACTTTGGTTCAAATTAACATATTGGAAGAATATGCTTTCCTACAATATTCATTGATCGTTGTCCCAGTTGAAATCGAGCCTAAAGTTATGAAATTATAAATAATAAACTCTTTATGTTGTATAGCTCCCTCTCTAGGTCAAGATATCAATTTAGCTATGAAACAATGTTTCTTGACTAAAATCGACCGATTAGCTTTTCCCGTTTGGAAATTATATATCACAACTACATATTCTGAGATTTTCATGGTCGCAGCTACCATTGTACGGCCGTAGGCGCTATTTGAAATTTATTAAAAATTAAACGGGAGCACCGGTAAATTTTTATATTCAATTTTTCTCGAAAACAGAAGTGTTTTAGGGGTTAAATTTTTTAGTGCTTATAATACATCTACAGGGCCATCCAAATATGTCAAAATTGTAAAGATTCACTATCCACCCAATTTTCAAAATTTCCCAAAACTTTGTATTACCTTTAATGGGATTAAACTATTTAAATAGTGAGGACATGACGTCACAAACTGAAAACCAAATTGGCAATTTGTGCAGCGAATTTCATTGTACATAATTAATATATGATAAAAAGAGACTACAAAATGAACGATACCTCATGAGGTATATACATGATCTCAACTTATAAATAACACCAGTATTTTTTGACACCATCCACAGGAGTTTTCCAATTCAGTTTCTCGTATATCCCGAGAAATTTTGTTGAAGCTTCTCTCTCAATTGGGTTCTTTCTCTAGACTTGGATCCTCGTTTAGGGTGCTTTTCAGAAAGTGATTTGCTCGGATGATGTACAGTACTCAATGTGACCCCCCCCCCCCCCCCCCGGGTTTACCAATTCAATCGATCAATCAGCTTTCTCAACGTGAGAGAGATAGAAAATAGAGAGAGAGAGAGAGAGAGAGAGAGAGAGAGAGAGAGAGAGAGAGAGAGAGAGAGAGAGAGAGAGAGAGAGAGAGAGAGAGAGAGAGAGAGAGAGAGAGAGAGAGAGAGAGAGAGAGAGAGAGAGAGAGAGAGAGAGAGAGAGAGAGAGAGAGAGAGAGAGAGAGAGAGAGAGAGAGAGAGAGAGAGAGAGAGAGAGAGAGAAAGATCAAAACGACTCACTAGGTATTGATAGAGGGCGTTTTCTTTAAGGTATTCGTCAATTTGGTGACGTTATCGAGTAAGGTAATTCACTAATTGCTTCCTTTTACTCATAGATTTATATACTTTTCAGGGTTTATTTTCATCTATATACTTTATCAACCTATCGTTTGATTATTGAAGTACATATCTTGGGTTCATTTTATTGTTATTTACTTGAAATATGTGAGTGACTGTGCATGTAATGATGTATTATACGTTTGGCTGTGACTTGTATTGTCGCTGATGTAGTGGGCTGGGCCTGGGTCGACCGTGAGCTCCGAGCTGCATAGGGATATATGCGTGCAATCTCAGGCGCTAGCTGCAGCTACAGGTACAGCTGGGTAGAAAACTGGTGTTGCGCAAAACGGTTATTGATCATTGATGATTGATGGGAAACAAAATTAATCAGATTCAGTATTATAGGTAAATTGGTCATCCTGTATTTTCTGACATAAGCATTGTAGAGCCTCAACTATAAATCATCACACTTTAATAACGTCAACTAAACCTGCATCATCAGATCATCATGTATAGATCTAGACTTAGACCGAAAGCTTCAGTCTCTATAATCGTCGGTTGTTCCACTGAGACTACGTCTGGCTCCACTAGACCTCCGGTTATAGAGACTGAACGACTGCCTATGCCAGCCTGTGTTGAACTTATTCCGCTAGATTTTAGCCGCTAGGCCCCTCCCACAAACTTGCCACGGCCGTATTGTTATGCCCCCAAAATCCCCCAAAATGTCATTTTACCTCGTTCATTTCCAATTTTAAATTAGGCCTAGGATATAATACATCGGTTCCACTTACTAACTTGATTGATATAATCCGTTTAATGGTCCCTTTTAAGGAAATTATCGGTCAAAATCGACATCCATGTTGAAAATCTTGCAAGCCGTGTTAAACTCTCGCTGCCGTCAATCTCATCCCTTCTAGTCTACGCCGAAGGCAAAATGATTATGAAGGAAAAACTGTGATAACGCCATTACGAACGTGTAGATGGCGCACAGTTTTTCCTTCATAATCATTTTGCCTTCGGCGTAGACTAGAAGGGATGAGATTGACGGCAGCGAGAGTTTAACACGGCTTGCAAGATTTTCAACATGGATGTCGATTTTGACCGATAATTTCCTTAAAAGGGACCATTAAACGGATTATATCAATCAAGTTAGTAAGTGGAACCGATGTATTATAGCCTAGGCCTAATTTAAAATTGGAAATGAACGAGGTAAAATGACATTTTGGGGGATTTTGGGGGCATAACAATACGGCCGTGGCAAGTTTGTGGGAGGGGCCTAGCGGCTAAAATCTAGCGGAATAAGTTCAACACAGGCTGGCATAGGCAGTCGTTCAGTCTCTATAACCGGAGGTCTAGTGGAGCCAGACGTAGTCTCAGTGGAACAACCGACGATTATAGAGACTGAAGCTTTCGGTCTAGTATAGACTAGGCCTAGACCAAATTTTCCATCTCTTTCGTTCGTAATGCCTCTTATTTGGGTAGGGTCGGCTCTCTCTTTAGAGACGGAAGCCGACTATACGCATTCCCTTGCTAACACCATGGCCATTCATGGCCATATTTTTATGCCCCAAAAACCCCCGCAAATGTCATTTTACCTCGTGCATGTTATATTGTAAATTAGGCCTAGGCTATAATAAATTAGTTCCACTTACCAACTTGGTTGAAATAATCTGTTTAATTGTCCCTTTTTAGGAAATTATGGGTCAAAATCGAAATCCATGTTGAAAAAGATTTTTTAAATTCGGTCTACATCATGCATAGCCATACTCCATATAGGCTTATAGCCTACTAGATCTAGATCTACAAACTACATGTAGACCCCGGCTCTAGATAGTATAAGCATCCAAATCCAAAATGAAAATCTGCATTCATTGAGAATCCGCAATAATTGTCTGCAAGAATCTGCAAGAATCTTCAGCAGTAAAGGAGGCAGATTATTTTGAAGAAGAAGAAGGTTGTCGCTATCCTGATATTTATGTGGCTTGCATTTTTTTTTTTTGTAGTATGTATATTCCTATCTGCCTGCGCTATATTATATATACATACACACACACACATGACACCAGACTAGCTGGCACAAAATGTATGCTAACGACAGCTGACGGCTGTTTTGAATATTTCAGAATTGTCAATTCATGTGTGAGTAGACCGCGGGCCATGCCTCAAAAATGTGCCTAGAAATCAACTTTCGTGACCCATCTCTTGTATCTACCTTATTTTTTCTCACTTATAGAGAAAAAATCACTGAAAAAGAATATACAACTCGTCAGTGCTATAAGTTGCACATTAATTAGTTATGCTAATTAAACAAAGTGATGGCGCCCTCTACAGTTCAAAAATGGCAATTGCATGTTATTGTATGGGTTTATTGGTGTATTCATCTACGTACATGAAATAACGTTGACTGTATATATATAAAATATATGTTTGCGGGCATAACGGGGGGGGGGGGGGGGGTAGGAGTGGGTGGATTACCTCATGTTTTTTTATGGGGGGCAATGGTGGCTTCACCTAATCGTGAGGAAGGGTGTGGGGATGGTGAATTTACCTCATGGAGAGGAAGGTTTTTTATTTGTTATTTTTCATTATTATTATTATTGTTGGGGGGGGGGTGGTGGATTCACGTCATGGGTGTTTTTTTCTTGGGGGGCGGGGGTGGGTGATGTATCCCCCTTTTTTCGTGTTTTTTTTTTTTTACGATGGGGGGTTCCCCTTATTGAAACGAAGGGTAATTGTTGCTTGGTGATTAAAATTAATTATACTTAATTAACGGTTGTGTGTCATTAGTTTGTATTTTTGTGTGTCTAGATGTGAATTTATGTGCAATTACTAGTTATGTGTGTGACACACATGTACATGTGTGTGCAATTCATTCATGGATCGTTGATGTACACACAATTCTCCAAGAGTTAAAATAAAAAAATAAAATAAAAATAGGATCTTCTAGTTGATGCTCCTCACCCATCTCGGCAGCAGCCAACACCCCGCAACACATGCACAACATCAACCCCGCTCCCCCTCCCCTCCCCCTCCCCCTCCCACACACGCTCAATTTAGTTGTAGCAATACAGACACACAATCTCCCCCCTCCCCACTCGCCATTGTGACTTGCATGCACTGAATCATTCATGCGTTTCTGCAAACACATGCACAATCACATACTGAACACATAATCACACCCTGCCACACCCATTAGACAAATAAAAGAAATCTGCAAAATCAGTTGTCTTTTTTTTCTCATTTATTTAAGATTTCACATGTGGTCTCATAGATCCACGGATGTTTTGGTACATGTAATATATAAGACAAAAAATCTGATAATGAGTTAATGACAACAGTAATAATAATGATATAACTAGCAACATTGGTTATAATAATAATGCCAATAAAAAAGAAAAAATAAGAAGAACAAATAAATAATATAATACATATACTTGTAAAAATAATAACAATCAAGTACTTATTAACAGGGAAGCAGAGAGGGAGAGAAACACAAAAAGTTGTACTTCTAAGTTGTGAAAACCATACAGCAAATTAGCTGTAAATGATAATGGAATACATTTAGCAATCTTAATTCAATATTATGTGTAAAACTCTTCCTTACTAAGATCTGAAAAGTTCATTGTACAATAAATGCTTTCACTCTCTGACAGGCTGCTCGATCTCTGACTCCAAATATTATACATGCATTTTTGTTGGTATACACTGCAATGTGCACATATTCAGGATAGATATTATGCGTTAACGATTTGCCATACTTTTTGCTGTTGAAAAATCGACCTTTCATACCAGCATTCACGTTTTAAATAAAATTGTGAGAATCAATAAATCTGCATGCACCTCACAAGCACAATTAATCATCATGGGAAAACTTCATTACAAAAGAGACTGCTTTTAATTCAGAGAAATGTGATAAGTATGGATTGAAGTACCACAAATGTGTCTTTTGATATTTTTTCTTTCATTTACGTTCAGATATTATATTACCCTTTCCATTTAATTCTTCAAAGTGAAAAAGTAGGCATTACTTTCCAGTTACATTTGTATATTCCCATTCTCATATATTACCAGCAGCATGTATTCGATTCATGCAGGCAGGTTAACACAGAATAGTACACTAATAAGTCTATACACTTAAAGAACTTACTTCAGCCTATTTCAACAACAAAATGGAGCAATAACTAAAACCCTGAGAATTATAGACTTTGCTATCACCACATGTTCTCATGAAATATATTCATGTGTAGAGCTTGACCTCTAAAATACGATATAAGGGCGAGGCTTTGGTGACAATACATTCATTTCCACGGATAAACTGTACAGTCTTGGCATTTACCAATGTACATGTACCAGTACCTATACACACAACAATGTGTGTGTCTTTGAATTTCACGTACACAGAAACATGCAACATCTCTTTCCAGAATTGAGAATTCTAATTGTCATTACAATCACCATTGGCCCTCTCGTTCTTACAAACGCACTTAAAAAATATCTACATTCGTAGATATATATATATGTACTACTAATAACATCTTTGACTGATCCTCTCCTCTACTATCTTGCGACAGAAGCTGGAGTATGATCTCTCGTACATCTGTTGTGCAGTTTCTGTGTGAAGTTTTGAACCGAGTGCCACCTTTGTGTACCTGTAATAACAAGATTTGTGATATCTAACTTCAATCGCTACATGATCCTTACCCCTTAAATCCAACAACAGAGCTTCATCTTGCTTCATCAAAGCAGCCGTTAACAAATTCCCCCCATCTTTTCTTTCACACAAGACATATTTTTCTACTTTTCGTTTACCCGAAGATTGTTCACGAAAGTACTTCGTCCCTTTGCAAATGACACATTGGACTGGTAGCACATGCCGTCTGTCAGACCACTGGGGGGTAGAGGATTGCTGTCCGCACGATACTCCAGATCGTAACATTCTCTTGGGTGCTGGTCCTGCTGGGATATCTCCGTCTTCATTGGGGGGTGCTTATTGAAGATGTTCCTTGGTTGAGGTCTTCTCGGCATCTATATTGGTTATAAAAAAGGCAGAAAGAAAAGAGGATAGGAGAAGGAAAGAGAAAAAGAGAAAACAAGAGGATATCAGAAACAAACAAAAACAATAAATTAGCAATCAAAATATGACTTTACAGAATGTTCAAAAGAATGAACACTTTACATCAATCAATTTTGGGCAAAACATGTGAAAAAAAAAGTTATTCTGGAACATAAAGTTACACTGTAGGCCTACCAATATTTAAATCTGAATATTATGCAAAAGAAATCAATATTTTAAACTTGAAACATGAATTGCTTCATTCTACGGTGACATGAACAATAGGATACATTGGGATTTTTGCAAGAACAATAATTTTTTTTTTTTTTTAATTCATACAAATATTGTCACAATGGAAAAGAAATTAAAACAAAACATGTTTAGATATACATGTAGATGTAAATTACCTTTCTTCTTCTGGAATCTTGCTATCGCTCGATTGATTGTTGTCACGTTGCAGAAGTGTCGATAACATTCGGCATGATACCCTGCAGTTGACTCAAGTTTCCTAGTTAAAGATAACACAAAAGAAGAAATAATTGATTACTTTATTTATTCTGTGGAAGGCAGTAATAAATTACAAATAAAGACACCTTTCGGAAATAATATCGCTAGTGATATCCGTTTGTTTCGCAATGTATGGTCAACAAGGGATCTAAAAGTCCTTTAGATCCCTTGTTGACCATACATTGCGAGACAAACGAATATCACTAGCGATGTTATTTTCGATACTATATCCGCAATGAGTAATATATTTAGCATTAAACTTAAAGACACCTTAAATAAATGAGCTAACAATATAATATTGTAGATCTAGACCTAATTATTGCAGGTATTGCATTTCATGACTTGGCTTTGCCTTGCTCTGGCAAAGTTTGGTGAGACCATACCATCTTTTAAAATTAGATTTAGAGTTTTGACTAGTAAGTAGTAATGCAGCATGACTAGCTGACAAGTCAAAATTAAAACAACCATCTTTTTACCATGCCATATCATATGCCTTATCATTCATTCATAATGTCTGAAAACTCTGGTCTGGATGAACAAGGCCAGCGCTACTTCAATAATACTATGCAGTATGGCACTATGCATATGGGCCAGGCCAAGCAAATTATGGCAAACTCATTTAACTTAACTTAAGTCTTAGACTAGAGTTAGACAGCCAGGGCCCAAGCCAGTAGATCTATAAATTTGTCTTACTGCCTGGCTACTGCCCATGCCTGGGGCCCCTGCCCTAGTAAATTTCAGTTTCAATGCAATGCAATTATGCAAACCTAGAGATATAGTACAATATTTTACTTAATTAAAATGAGTTAAGTAGTTTTAAAGATCTACAGATCTAGAGAATAGTTGTATCTTACCTGCCAGTTCTTTGTTTATGTTCATGATCATCACCATCATCAGTGCAGTGCCAGTATCATCACCACCGCCTCTGCATTTGGACGGTCCCACTCCTTCACTTTCTTGTTGTTGCTGCAGGAACTTGGCAGCAACTCTGCTTTCCGAACTTTCTTTTACATTGATCCATTTCGCTGCACATTCTTGAAACTTCTTAAAACTTTTATCACCAAATGGGGTAACCTTTGTGTGAGTGTCGATAACATGCATTGCACAGAAGACGGATAAATCTGCCTCGGAATCTTCCGTAGTACTGGCATCTGACGACATAATTGCCGCCATGATGGCCAGTGTCGTCTGCGATCAGCACAGCGTAAAACGAAGCGCGTGATTGGTCATTAGCCCGTCAGTCCGCAGAACATGCAATGAGAAACGTATTTTGATTGGCCAACCATATCGGAAGAAAAATGCAAAATTGTTTTTTTTTCTTCATATTTTGAGAAAATGTGCAACTTTTATCCTTGACGAGTTTCAGATATGATTTCAATACTATTTTTACACATACTGACAAAAAAGAAGGTAGATACAGAGGGTGGGTCACGAAACGAAAGAAAAAAGCACCATGGCCCACGGCCTAGAGGGTATCGACTCGAAGTCATAAATCAGACGAAGCAGTTGTTGCGGTTCTATTGGGTATGAGGCCAATCTTTATTTCATGCTGTTCAACTAACAAAAGAGGGTAGAAGACCCTTGACTGCACGAAGTCACTTCAGTTGCTGTAGAAAATTAAAAGACACAAAAAAAATACAGTAAGTATTGCATTATTACGATCACAAATAATTACTTGCTAAGGCTGTTTTCCGGAGCAGAAAAACTAGAGATCCATAATTACAAATATATCATCTTCCATATACAGTGTATACAATTTAGTTCATACATGTACATTGTATATATTGAGTTTACCTCAGCCAATGAAATGCATGTAGTAAATAAATGTGCCATGAAGGCCACTCCCTATTTATTACTTTCACATACATATATTTATAATACAATTCTGCAAATGAGTGAGCTATCCTTATCATTCTATCAGTCTTACGCAATATAATCTCAAACTAATCACGATACAAATGCAGTGGGACATGGCATCTACCAATATTTAGGTCACCTCATCTCTAGAGAAGATTGCAATATTTGCTATCTGTAATTAGTTATTAAAACATTTGCATACCCATGTGAATTCCAAAAGAAAACCAACAGAACATATCTTTATGAATACAAGGCTTACCAAAAAGCAGTTATATACTAATAATGTCTTACTGACACGCCTTTCTAGCATTAATAGGCGTGGCTCAATTACTACCAGCATGCATCCTTCATGTAAATTAAAGTTAAATCTTCCTCTTCTTCACACAAATCATAATCTATCCAATTAAACTCCTCAGCAAATCTTAACATCAGAGAGTTAATTATATACTGTACTCACATATTAAGGTGTCCAAAACCAACTATAGACATCAAGAATATCAGGATGAGACATCAGTTACAGCTTCATGTACATGTAGGCACAGCTACAACCAGTCTCATCTCTGCTCACTGCATGTATGAGCTTTAACCTGCATGCAGTGAGTGTATGTCCACTGGGGCATATCACTCCTCTTTAGTTAGGTACATTCCTTTTACCCCTGACTAATTTGCATTATAAAGAAAGAGCTATTTCTCATTCCCTCACACATGAATATGACTATACTAGTATTAATCCATTAGCAATAATTAAAAATCTATTTGAAATATAGACTCTAGGTCTAGATATGGAACTTCATGGACTTTTTTTTTTTTTTATCTTTTAAAACTTCATGGACTTATTCTTCAGAGAAATTCTATAATCCACCGCTCTCGGCTGAGATAGATCCTAAAATAACCCAGCCTTTTACGGTTAAGCATTGTGCATCCTTTGTCCCTCCCAACAAATGTACACTCTCTCTCTCTCTCTCTATCTTTCTCTGTTCTTTCTATGTCTCTATCACTGCTTTTTTCTTGCTCTCTCTTTCGCTGTTCTTTTATCACCATCTCACTGTAGTTTTCACCTTTTTATCCTAATTGTAGTGAATTGTCATCATGTCGGAGAGAACAAAAGTCACCAAGGCAGAGCTTGAGAGAAAGCGGCTACGCCTTCAGCAGATTAGAGAGGACAAGAAACGCAGAGAAGACGATAAGAAGAAAGAGGTACCGGTATTTATTTTGTCATTCAATGGATGTATCATTTTGTAGTGTGTCGGTTTTCATGGTTCAGTCACTTCAGTGGATGTTTTTAGATAATGTTTCTTTCTATGTCGAGACTCTACATGTATGTGTAATTAGCATTTCAAATTTGAACTTCAACTTTTCAACTCATTGAAATGAAATGTTTTGAAGTGAAAGCGGTTTCCCTATCTTGCAAGGCTTTATATTGCATGAGATTAGAAATCTTAAGCAGGATGTTGCACCATTTAATGCATGAATTTTCTACATTTTATCCTATTCATGGTCACTTTTTTGTTGTCTTCCTATCCGAATATTGATTTTACCTCACTACCCACGGTCAGTTTAAAAGTCATTATTAGTTTAATATTTAATTATTTATTGATTTCTCTAAAGCAGTAACATGCGCGTCCAAAAAAAAATTTTTTTAATGTAAACAAATTTGAAAACTTACACAAAAAAAGAAGAAGAAATTATATATGTTCATAGTGTCTTATGTCATGGGATATTATAACCCAAGGTCATTCTATTGTTTTAAAGGAGCTACAGCATGTAGGGAGATGTTAGTGTGTTTAGCGGTAGGTTTTCATGGTCAGCTCTCTGTCCTCGCCTCCAAAACGGCTCAGGCGACCCGGTTGAAAACTGGGTCACATCTATTGGATGGTAATGTTAAAGGGCGGTCCCTAGACATAAATAATCATATCTGAGTGATACATGTCTGTAAAACCCCAATTACATAGTACATACACATACACACAAGTTGATAATTGAGGTATCAAGTTATCAACCAATTGTGATTAAAGTTAAACGTGAAGAAAATTAATCGTTTCTTAGTGCTTGCTATTTACAGTGATTATAATATAGATATGTTGTTTTGCACAGTTTGCTATTCTAAGTACCAAGCTAGATTTTCTGAGCAAGCTCTGTCTCTTTGAATGAACCCTTATATAGGCTGAGAATGCAGCTAAAGCAGCAGCTGCTTCTCCTGCTGTCCCTGGGTCTGTGCTTGATAAAAAGAGACAAGAAGCTGATGACATCTTGAGAGGTCTAGATCTCCCAGAATCAGGTATTACCATTGTCTCATATCACCGCTGTTAAATTGTATTATTACTATTTTTATTCACAAGAGTTTTGTATAGGTTTTCTTTTGAAGAGAGTTAGAGACCTTTCAAAGACCCTTGTATCTTTGTTTCATTGTTTTTCAGAGCTCTTTTCAAACTTTACATTAAGCTTGTTTATTTTCAACATTTGTTGAGTTTGAATGTCATGACCTGTAGCTGAAGTTTATTTTGTCTATGAAAATTTTGTCTATGATACAGTGGTTTTTATAGAGCATTTATTTCCGTCACTCTTGCCCGCTTAAAGCACTTTGACATTATAACCACAGTTAAACTGAGATGCCGAAGTATCTAGTGCTCAAGCATTTCATGTACCTGGTTACATCTGGATGGAGAGTGACATATGTAGATTAAAGTCTTGACAAAGGACATTAGTGATGGGCTGGGAATAGAACCTGGCACCTTGTTTTCTACAGTTCAGTGACTTATCCACTCGAACACAACATCTCCTAATTTAATTCATCCGATTTTATGTATTTTCAGCTCCTTTGGCAGTAAGTTCTCCTGCAGAAGCGAGTTCTCAGGATTCAAGCGGAGATGTCAAGCCAAGACTTAGGTACATCTGGTTTCTTCAAATCTTTTGTTAACATCATGTGAAAATATCATATCCAATTTCATTCAGAAATTTCAGCTAAGTTTTGTACTTCTGTACTAGTTCTTCACTCCTGCATTTGTATTTGCTATGCAATGGTGATTCTACCATTAATAATTGATATAAGTGTAAATGTGTTAAACAGAAACATTATGAAAACCACTCATTTTCAGAAGCTGATTAATAGTAAGCAAGAAATGAAAGATAGGCTGTGGTACAGCATGTATTAATGCAGAGTCTACATTGCATGTGTATTTTAGTAGGATGGTGGTGAATCTGTTTTCTTTTTGGTTGGGGGAGATTATGTTTGCCAGACCAAATTTCTCCTAATCCTCATCAAAATGTGTGCTGTCTAATGTATTGCCTTTTTACATGGCAGCTCATTTTCTATATTACTTTTATTTGCTAGTGTGAGTCCTAGTCACAAAACCACGAAGCTGACTGTATCTAAGATTACCCAAGCCGGGTTTCCTCCTAAAGAGATGGTTACATACTCCAAAGAGACTCAGACACCAACTGAAACTCCAGATGATGAAGGTGAGTTTAGCATCTTCTTATCTTCTTATATTTGACCTTATGTAAATATTTAAAAGGTGTGAATAATGTGATACGTTCAGTCTCTTTTTCTTCTTCTTTTGTGCAAAGAATTTACTTTCAAAATGTGATTATACCCTCCAGGATATGGTGATGACAAATGTATGCCAAAAAGTGCACTCTCAGAAGCTTTGTGTTAAAGATTTTTATAGCTTCTTGCCAGCTTCTATATTTATATTGTCAGGCTGCCTTTATGAGTTTGTTGCATTTGGTTCCAAATTCACACCCTATTGTCTTTCTGTTTTGCCCCTCCATCTACAAAAGAACACCTTCTGTTCATGCTTGTACATAAATGCCTTTATTAATTTTGTCATAAAAAATATAAAGGCTACCGTAACTTATAGCTTTCAGTGATATGAGCTTTTCAGGTCAGATAATTTCAGAGATATTGTTTCAGGTATGGACTCCAATTATGCACCATGTTAAGGTAATTAGCTTGATTAGCCGTAATAAGACAAAGGTAAAAGGTCACATATCTATTAAGAATTATTTTTGTGTTTCGTGATATCTTAAGAACAATTTGAACAGAAATTGGTGCTGGTGGTGTGTATCACCTTTTTGAGATGAAAATAATAATGGGATAGGGGCGATTAGGTGAAAGGTCACACTCATAAAGATGAATTGATTTGATGAATATGGTTTAAGTCTTGTAATTCACAGTATCACAAGAAGTATTTAACATATCTGTATGAATGAAGGGGCATCATGCAGTTCAACAGACATGAGATTAATCAGTATATACAAATGTATGTAATTCCAGAGCAGTGAAATCTTACATTGATATCAGGAAAGGGTAATCAAATTGTAACTAAATATATGTAGCACATTGGACACAGACTATCAATTTCCTTGTTGTTTGACATTATGTCTGCCTTTCTGTGTCCCTTGTATGCATGTAGCTCTCCATAGTTTATCTGACGCATTTTGTTCATGTTGTTCATGTAGCCTTTAATTATTTTATTGCAATAATTAATATCAATGACATTTGCCTTCTAGCAACAGGATTAGTAAATGACAGTGGGATCAGAAACAAATCTAGAACACTGCATTTATGAAAACTGATTTTTTAAACCTGTGTATAAGACGCACCCCATACTTTCCGAAAAAAAATCAGCGGGAAAAAGTGCGTCTTATACACAGAGATTAACGGTAGCTCTTAAAGCTATTGAAGAAGGCGAACCATTAGTTGTCTTGTACGAACTAGCTAGCTAAGATCAAAGCCCAGTATATTGCATGCACATGTCATTACCAATTACATTGACCAATACGTGTTTTCCTTGATGAGAATTTCTATACTGATGTACAATTTGGACATTGCTTAACCTAAATAGTGTTTTTATGTTCATGCAGTAGCTGTAGAAGTTAATTATGCATTGGTTTGTTTTTATTGAGATATTTCTAATTTCTGTGTTGTCCCTCTATTCCCATTCCCTTTCAATTATAATGAATTGATCTGTATCAGGAGATTATGAAGGTAATGCTCTGTCTGTCTGTCAAACCTGAATCTTGTCTTGATCTTTGCCTTGCAGTAGTTAGATTGCATGCTGTGCATTGAGTACGGTAGTAGAATCTCTCCCAAAGAATTTAATTCCTTCACTCTTCAGTCCTCTTGAAAGCAGTCTGTGTACCGTATGTGGATAGTGCATTGTTGCTTTATTGCCTTGCTTGTATTGTGCTTGTACATGTACATCTTCTGTAGCAATGATATTACAAAGAATACAAATACTGGTTTGGGGGGACAATAAGTATAGAACACGATGTTACATGTACATCATCAGAACATTTTTACAAATATGGATTTAAAAGAATTCAATTTGTATGAAATGAAATCCACTTCAGTTTTGTTCCTTTCATAAACTGAGGAAATATCTTTACATTAGCCCTTTTTTTTGTTAAACAATTACTTTGAAGAAGTAACATATATAAAGTGAATTTAAGATAGATATCAAAGAATGTCAAATCATATTTTTATTAAAAATTAATGAAACCAGTATAATTGAATCATGTTCATGAAGTCAATGCAGTCAACATGCAATTTAACAAATGACAGATACACATGTGCAGCAACTTTGTGCTCTGTGTTTGTTTGCATGTTTGTTTGTTTTACAAAAATTTGATGATTTTGAAAGTGCTGGTTGAAATAGTAAGTGTACAAAGGGTTTCCATTTATAAATTCATGCTTTTTATAAAACTGCAATAACATTGCCTTCAAACTATTACACACATTCTCTCAAATTCAGCGTGTACATGTATTTTTATTGGGAAATCAGGAAGAAATGTTTCTTTTTATTCTAATGAGTTTTGACAGATTTTCTGTTGATGTCCTTCTCAGGTAGACAAAAATGCGGATAAAAATGTATTGATTTAAGTGTAAGAAAATAATCAAGTTACAGTCTAATGAGGCTTATACAACACTGGGGCATGCTCTTTCTTACTTTCTTTGTATAATGGGTTCATTGAACATCTGTTTGGGAAAGGTTCAAGGGATTTTATGATACACTAAGCCACTTTTTGCATGGTGGGGTTACCGCATGAAGTATAAACAAGGTTTCCAATCTTGTACAAAATTCTAATTCAATGAAATATTCAATGGATTAGTTGCTATAGATCAGAATGGTATTTCATTGATCATTAAATATCAATAATTACTCAATCTTGAAAAAGAATTCAATTCTAATGTTAACCAAGTTCATTATTTTATTCACCTCCTAGACAATTGAGAGCATGAGTTGCCTTGAGGCTTATGAATTATAGATTCCATCATTCCAGTTTGTTTTATATAAGTTATCAAATTGAATATGATTTGACAAAAGTTTATGTGTTTTGTTTGTAGAAGATGATGAGCCTAAATCTGAGTCGGTAGAAGCAGTACAACCAGTTCCTGAAGTACCTCAACCTGAAGAGAAAGAAGAAGAGGAAAAACCGGAAGGTATGTGCCTTTTTAGTCTTAAAATATCTATATTGCAGAGATCTACTTCTGAAATTCATTGCATGAAATCCTGTTTTGAATTGCCCAAGTTTTTCTTATTCATATACAAAAACCACACAGAATGCACAGAAGCAAACCACACCTTCAAACACTTATTCCTTTCTAGCGATATAAAACATAGGGAATTTTTTTTCTGAGTCTATGCTCAGTTTAAACCTACTCTGATTTGTCAATGATTTTCTATGTTTGTTTTCCTATAATTGTAACAAATTTCACATAACTTTTACCTTTGCCAAATATAAGCAATAAGAAAAAAAAGAAGACCCAAGTCTTGTGGTGTTTCAAGCTAAAATTTGGACACATGTTGACTCATGTACAACTTAATCTGCATTATCTCTTCAATCTGCACAGTGCACATCTACCTCAAACGAACTCTCTCTCTCTCTCTTCTCACTCACTCCCTCCCTTTCACAACGTTCATCTGTCTTTCCCTCTTTCACCTTCCTTCTCCCCCATTATCTTTTCTCCTCTCTTGTATGATTATTGCAGTAATTGTATCACATGTCAGTATGCATTCTAGTTTTATTGTTATTTTTTCTCAGTTCCCAAGGAATATACAGAGGAAGAGAGGACACAGATAGAGAGTTCAGAGGCTTACCAAGTGTTTCTTGATCACTCAGTTCGTCTGATGGAAAGAGCTTTATCAGAGAATGTGGATATCTTCATGGATTATGAAGGGAAAGGAGATGGAGATGGAGAAGGGTAGGTTCATGTCATATTCTTTTGGTGAGATCTTTTGTTAACATCATACAACTCTAGAAACTAACTGTTCAGTCCTCAACCTTGAATACTCTTCCAACATGGAATGCTTGGAACATCTGGTTCATGTATTTTATATTTTGGATTATGTTTGTACATTTTCTATGATAAAGAAAAGAAATGAACCATGTTGCTGATAAAAGACACATGGGTCCAGAGACTGGTGGATTCCTATTCCATATGTTTGGATGTAATTATGGGAAAAGTTAACTAACCATTCAACATATCTGTCTGCTAAGAAGTCTTGTTCATGTAGATAAGCAAACAATGATAAACCTAGTTTGAACCACTATCACATTGACTTGGTTTTGAACCAGGGACCTTCTGGTTATGCTCTACTAATGAGCTGTCATGAATCATTATCTGGACTCAAAGAGGCTTGACATTGGTAGTCATATATCATATCAAATGCTTGTATCTTAGCAATGGTGAATGCCAATATATCATACTGCCATCCAACAAAATGTAAGGGATTATTAATAATCAAATGAACATTAGATTGTTAAGGTTGAGCCTATTCATCTCGCGAATCAGACCAGTGGATCAGGAATGAATACTACACAAATTTTGCATCAGTTTTGTATGAAAAAATTTATTAGCATAACTGTAGTATGAAGACTCTATGGTTGAACTTTATCAAGAGTATTGTGAGTAGTATGGCTTTATATTTTCTCACATATATGTATCACCCTAAAAAGGCTAGAGGCTTCCCCCACCCCATTCATTGTATAATTGTCTTGATAGATAAACAATTTCTTGGCTTGGTAGCATTGAGTTTCATCTTACACAACTTTTGATGCCAAATGCAAGCTAAATAATGAGACAATAAATCACTCTTTAAACTAACATTCCCCTTTTGATGTTTTGATATTTATAATGCAGAATTGCCATGATTGAAGATGTAAAATCATCACTCTCCACTAATTACAAAATGTATACCAGATAGGCAGATCATCTTAATAATCTACTACATGAAAGTAAAAGCAATTGAATATAATTTTATCAAGTCACATGATTGTGTTTGTTTGAATTTAACAGAGACAAGGATGCTGGTGCTAAGTTGTCTTTGAATCGATCCTTCTCTGATGAACGCTGGTCGCGTCACAGGGTTGTCACATGTCTGGATTGGTCCAATCAGGTTAGTCTTGCATCAGTCCGTTTTAAACCATGTCACAAATACCCCCATGGTAAAATCAGTTGTTCTGTCCAGTTTGTTAATGCAACCTATTTGAACTTTAATTAAATCAATTTTAATTTACAGGGAATTGAAGTAACACTGAAAAAAAAAACCTGTACAGTTATATTATTACAGTGTATTGTACAATGTACTGTATTTGTCGGCGATAAGGCTGCAGCACCGCATAGGCCGCACCCCCAACTTAAACATTTCGTAGAGGAAAAGAACAAACAAAAAAGGAAGAAAAAAAAACAGACCAACAAAATAATCATAATTTTCTTGTAGAACACTATTTTTTTCTACAAACTGATACCAAGTTCATCAATATTCTTATAAATTTACAAAAAGTTTACCTAAAAAATTATCATAATTTAGCAGATTTTCATCGATTTTTAAGCGAGTATTGTATCGCAGGCAGATTTGGTATCCTACATATACCCCTACCACGATGTGCAGTGTAATATGTAATAGCTACTTCGGCTAAAAGTGCAGTTGAATTGCATGCAAGGCAGCTCCGTAACGGACCGGTCCCTTCTTTTACTTTTTGGCGATGCAATGGTAGATCTAGATCTACCGGCAGATTTTGTTAAAAAATTAATTATGCAGTTTATTTTTGTCTTCATGTCAACAATGCAACATAAAATTGTCGGTAAGATGTGTAGAGTTATTCTAGAAATGTCCTGTACCATTGTATAGTCATTGTAGTCCCATATGTACAAATGGACGTGCTGTTTTGACTGCTGAATTGTTGCGCAAAGGCTGCACCCAGACTTTTGGATATTTTTTCTTTCGAAAATACTGCGGCCTTTACGCCGGCAAATACAGTAAATATTTAAGATATTTTATTTGACATTTATTGGCAGCCCAGCAATGCATAAAGTGTAATGTTTTTCTTCTTCTTCTTTTTGTTGCACAGTATCCTGAGTTGTTGGTGGCTTCTTATAATAACAATGAAGAGTCTCCACATGAACCAGATGGAGTAGCTCTGATATGGAACATGAAATACAAGAAGCAAACACCAGAGTATATCTTCCATTGTCAGGTAACTCTTCTTACAGCTCATCATCCATATCATATCAATCTATATGATCTTACTCTTAGCATTGATAGAATGATTATAACATGCATTTATTGTAATGTTATATTTACTAGATGTTATCGAAGAACTGGAAGTATAATTAACAGCATAAGCAACTCTTGTGTAACAGCTTTATTGAATAAATGAAGCATAAGAATGTTTACCATAACAACATTGCTTAGTGTCATGATTGAATACACATTTGTTTTTTTCCTGATAGAGGAATGTAAAAATATTAATTGCGATAGATTTTCATTCAGTTGAATCTGACCCAGTTGAGGCCTAGTACTTTAGGCAGCTCTGATTTCAGCAAACCCTCATTATTAACACAGTTTGGTCCATCATTTCTCATTAAAAGAAGAAATATTATGCTATTTTACATAAAGTGTGAGTACTAGATTGATCCTTTGCCCTGTTTACCTATTCAGTCTGCAGTGATGTCTGCTGGCTTTGCCAACTTTCATCCTAACATGGTGATTGGAGGTACATACTCTGGACAGATTGTATTATGGGACAATCGAAGCTCAAAGAGAACTCCTGTACAAAGAACTCCACTCTCTGCAGCTGCACACACAGTAAGAAGGATTATCTCTCTTTTATTAAATTAAAAAATAAATTTTGTTAGGCCTTAAGTGTTATTTTGATCTTTGAGGAAGGTCTCGCTGTCTAGAGTGTATTCAAATGTTTTTTTCACTCAAGATTTAAAAGTGTAAAAGAACATGGACTAAACCCCCCCCCCCCCATGCCAAGCATTCTCTAAGCTTTCAAGATTTGTTTGTTATTGCTGTTGTTGTTTATTTTTGTTAACATCTTATATCCCTACAATCTCATTTCATGTTTATAATGATCTGTAAAAGAAGATGCCACAAATTAAAAGTTTAGCCAACTATGCTATATGTGGTGCCTACCCTTCCTATTTCACCATGGTCTGTTAACGATATATGTAACTTTGTTGTTGACAGCATCCTGTGTACTGTGTGAAGGTGGTTGGAACTCAGAATGCTCACAATCTAATCAGCATCTCAACAGATGGTAAGATGTGCTCCTGGAGTCTGGACATGCTCTCACAACCACAGGTAAATGGATACACCCCATATCTACACCCCATACAGAGCTGCCACCATTCCGTTTGTGCCGGAATTACTCTGTTTTTCCTCCAAATTACGGTATTACGTTTTTTCTTCATAAAATACTCTCTTTTTTTTTTCTTTCTTTTTTCTTTTTAAAATATTTTTTAAATATTTTTTTTTACATATCGCACGTCAAACAACTGCCCTAAAATGGTGATTTGATCACAACTTCAATAGAAAACTAATTTTAAAACATACTTGAAGAGAAAAACATGCTCAAAAAGAATGAAATGCTGATAATACCAAAATAATCACCCGAAAAATTACCTGCTTGTATGGAAAAAACAGCATGATGAATGAACATTTCTGCGGCATTGGAAGTGTGTCGCGCGTGATTGTAAGTTTCGTTTTTATGAATTCCTTTTTTTTGCTTGAAATTCCTTTTTTTTTGCCATCATGATTCCTTTTTTTGGTCGCACAATGTTGGCAACCCTGCCCATATCTACACCCCATATCTACACCCCATATCTAAACCCCATATCTACACCCCGTCAACCAGAATCTTGAACCTACCCCCTCAAGACTTTACTCTTATTCACCTTTGGTCTTGAACGTCAGACACAAAGATTAACCTCTTATACTCACCTTGCTTCGTTAAAAATAAGGTTGAGATTCACTCTTTCAAATCATTTATAAGCATGCACTTCCTCTACTTGACTGACTCAGGAAACTAGTGGAGCATGCTCGGGCTATAAGTAAACAAAACATCACAGCTTTCCCCTACGTCTGCCTAGCCGGCTTATATACAATGATTTACCTAAAATAGGGCAAGTTGACACCGAAATACGCATTTAAAATTGTGCATATACGTTCGCGGACACCAACTTTACCGCAAAAATTAAAGCACCGCAAATATTACAACGTTTACAATACTCGTAGCTCCACGTCACTGGTATATACTGGTAATGCACAGTGGATTATCTTTTTTGTAGCTGTCATAATCAGATCTGTATTTCACTCAACTTTCCTTTTTGTTTTATTTCTTTCCACAGGATAGTATGGAACTGAAACACAAGCAGTCCAAACCTGTAGCTGTTATGAGCATGACATTCCCAAGCAATGATGTCAATAATTTTGTTGTTGGTAGTGAGGATGGTTCAGTCTATACAGCCAGTAGACATGGCAGGTATGTATGTCGAGCTTCATTTCAATTCCTTAGTAAATATTATATAAATAGAGGTCTTCTATATACAGTAGACAATACAGGTTGTAGTAATGTTACCACTATGAGATCAATAATTGTTTTGACCATTATATGTTCTTATTCAAGCATTCTTACAAACTAAAAGGTACATGTAATGCAGGGACTAAATATGATTTAGAATTGAACTTTGTATTATTTCATACATTTGTCTCTATAGCAAAGCTGGTATATAGAGGATCACACAGCTAATCTCATTGATTTGTTCTCATCTCTATGTCTCTATAGCAAAGCTGGTATCAATGAAGCATATGAAGCTCACCAGGGACCAGTGACTGGTATTGACTGTCATCATGTCCCAGGACAACTAGATTTCTCTCATCTCTTCCTCTCATCTTCCTTTGACTGGACAATCAAACTATGGAGTCTCAAGGTATTCATTTTATACATAGTACAATGTATGGAATGTGAGGGGGACTTATGGTACAAGCTATAATGTTGTAAGTTGTAGTTGTCCTAATAGAGTCAATGTTCTAGCTGTACTTATCAGAAGGAGACAGTGTGGTGCAATCAGATTGTCTTCTGACTCTAATGACCTTCTGTCACGTGAGTGACTTTAAAAAAAAAAATTATTTCTGCTACGGACACACAAAATAAAGGGAAATAAAGCTTGTTAAAATAAAGTTAAATTGTAACGTTTAATTTCCAATCATTTTTCCTGTTTCACACACTTTGTTTTGGCTTAAGTAAAAATACAGTAGGTAATTAAACTTATCTTTAACAAAATAATTCTGGATGGGTAGTTTCCCGTCTGACATCGATGCTGGTCACAGCTCGTCTCGTCCACTTGGCCCTGGCCTCCGCAGACGGCGTCTTTGCTCCACTTGGCCCCGGTAGTCGCCCCGGATTCTTGACCTCCGCAGACTGAGATACGATGGTGTGCGTCCCGATCCCGGACAAGAGCTAGCCCCCGACGAAAGCTATGGAGAACCGGGTGGCAGTTGAGCTAGCCTCTCGTCCCGACGTGGAATTACCCTCAGATATTGACTTTAATTGCCGACTTCTAACATGACGTTAAGTCTATTATAGCTTAGGTGGTTCTCCTCGATTGCAGAAAATCCACCTCTTAATATACCCTACGGTTACTAAGTAAATTCTAAAAACATGACTACAAATATTTGGAGAGGAAATCATCTTACAAAGGAAAATACTTGTATTGAAAAGAGGCTTCCTAAATGTGTGCCAAACAACAGATAAAACATGTACACTGAATTAATGACTTCCCCAGGCCTATTCATAGGGAACAATACATCTTGGCCTGAAAAGAAAACATCTGACCTTAACAAAGAACACTCCAGACCAGAGAGCTAAACAAATAAATTTCTTTCCTGACACTTTCATCATGCACCTGGGTTTGAGTCCTGCGCTGAGCAGACAAAAATACAAAAATGATTGTCACCTTTTTTTGTGTAAACGTGCCTTCTCCCCTCTGTTCTCAATGCAGACTTAGACTCAGAACATTATCTGGATCCTCCATGTGTTGGAGAATCACACCCTATGCATGTTGATTCACTAGACTTCTCACAGAGAGTATGGTGTAAACCTGATGTTCAGTGTGCCTGCTTACACAACTGTCAATCTACATCAGATCTTCATGATAAAGGGCTGCAACGCCCTTTACAGATTAACAGTGGAGGAAGAAGAGGAATTGTTATTGATGTTCGGGAGTAATTTTCTTAGTGGAAAGTATCTAGCAGGGGTGGATCTACCCCTTGGCAAAAAACTAGATCCGCCCCTGTCTAGGCCTTGGGTGAGTCAGTCCCAAGGTTATAGGGTCTGTTGGTTAATTGTAATAAATAGCAAAGTTTTTAGGGCAAAGCTGTATTAGAGGTAAGTGACCTTGAGGAATGCACAGTTGCCCAAGAGGGATAAGTATCCCATTTGATGCAATTCAAGGGGTCATCGTCCAAGAATTATTATCCTTTGGTCAGTAGCATTGATGATGTTTTTGTAATTCTTCTGAATATTCCAAATAATTTTGGATATTGAATCTTATTTACCCATGTTTCACATGTAGTGCTTTTGTTTTCCCCTGTTTTGTATTTGTGTGCTGCAGAAATCGAGTCCAGTGTATTCCTTTGAAGACAACAGTGACTATGTTTATGATGTGCAATGGTCTCCAACACACCCAGCCCTCTTTGCTGCCGTAGATGGAATGGGAAGAGTAGATCTATGGAATCTCAACAATGATACAGAGGTAGGTTGAGATATTAAATGAAAATAAGAAATCTCATCAAAAGCATAGATTTTTTAATGATTCACCCTCTCACTGATATATGACAAATAAATGTTTCTGTGTCATGTGAGATGTACTATTATCACTATTGACAATGTATATTACCTCAATTTTTGCATTTAAAAAAGTTTGAAGTTCCATTGAACAGAAAATCATGTAAATGATGTCACTTTGTTGTGGTTTAGATGTTATACAAACTAATTTGTTTATTAATGTATAGGTTCCCACTGCCAGTGTGACTCTAGATGGACAACCAGCTGGTAACAGAGTCAAATGGGTTATAACAATTAAGCTTGTTCATTAATGTATATGTTCCCACTGCCAGTGTGACTCTAGATGGACAACCAGCTGGTAACAGAGTCAAATGGGTTATAACAATCAAGCTTGTTCATTAATGTATATGTTCCCACTGCCAGTGTGACTCTAGATGGACAACCAGCTGGTAACAGAGTCAAATGGGTTATAACAATCAAGCTTGTTCATTAATGTATATGTTCCCACTGCCAGTGTGACTCTAGATGGACAACCAGCTGGTAATAGGGTCAAATGGGTTATAACAATCAAGCTTGTTCATTAATGTATAGGTTCCCACTGCCAGTGTGACTCTAGATGGACAACCAGCTGGTAACAGAGTCAAATGGGTTATAACAATCAAGCTTGTTCATTAATGTATATGTTCCCACTGCCAGTGTGACTCTAGATGGACAACCAGCTGGTAATAGGGTCAAATGGGTTATAACAATCAAGCTTGTTCATTAATGTATAGGTTCCCACTGCCAGTGTGACTCTAGATGGACAACCAGCTGGTAACAGAGTCAAATGGGTTATAACAATCAAGCTTGTTCATTAATGTATATGTTCCCACTGCCAGTGTGACTCTAGATGGACAACCAGCTGGTAATAGGGTCAAATGGGTTATAACAATCAAGCTTGTTCATTAATGTATAGGTTTCCACTGCCAGTGTGACTCTAGATGGACAACCAGCTGGTAATAGGGTCAAATGGGTTATAACAATCAAGCTTGTTCATTAATGTATAGGTTCCCACTGCCAGTGTGACTCTAGATGGACAACCAGCTGGTAATAGGGTCAAATGGGTTATAACAATCAAGCTTGTTCATTAATGTATATGTTCCCACTGCCAGTGTGACTCTAGATGGACAACCAGCTGGTAATAGGGTCAAATGGGTTATAACAATCAAGCTTGTTCATTAATGTATAGGTTTCCACTGCCAGTGTGACTCTAGATGGACAACCAGCTGGTAACAGAGTCAAATGGGTTATAACAATCAAGCTTGTTCATTAATGTATATGTTCCCACTGCCAGTGTGACTCTAGATGGACAACCAGCTGGTAATAGGGTCAAATGGGTTATAACAATCAAGCTTGTTCATTAATGTATAGGTTTCCACTGCCAGTGTGACTCTAGATGGACAACCAGCTGGTAATAGGGTCAAATGGGTTATAACAATCAAGCTTGTTCATTAATGTATAGGTTCCCACTGCCAGTGTGACTCTAGATGGACAACCAGCTGGTAACAGAGTCAAATGGGTTATAACAATCAAGCTTGTTCATTAATGTATATGTTCCCACTGCCAGTGTGACTCTAGATGGACAACCAGCTGGTAATAGGGTCAAATGGGTTATAACAATCAAGCTTGTTCATTAATGTATAGGTTTCCACTGCCAGTGTGACTCTAGATGGACAACCAGCTGGTAATAGGGTCAAATGGGTTATAACAATCAAGCTTGTTCATTAATGTATAGGTTCCCACTGCCAGTGTGACTCTAGATGGACAACCAGCTGGTAATAGGGTCAAATGGGTTATAACAATCAAGCTTGTTCATTAATGTATAGGTTTCCACTGCCAGTGTGACTCTAGATGGACAACCAGCTGGTAATAGGGTCAAATGGGTTATAACAATTAAGCTTGTTCATTAATGTATAGGTTCCCACTGCCAGTGTGACTCTAGATGGACAACCAGCTGGTAATAGGGTCAAATGGGTTATAACAATCAAGCTTGTTTATCAATGTATAGGTTCCCACTGCCAGTGTGACTCTAGATGGACAACCAGCTGGTAATAGGGTCAAATGGGGACATCAAGGGAACCAGATTGCTGTCGGAGATGCTGAAGGCAAAATATGGATATACGATGTGGGAGAGGTAAGCAAAGCTAAATTCACTTTATCTTTTGGAGTTATAGTTGTAAATATGTCTCCAGATATAAGCATTCATAGCCATCTATATATATAGAGTTTGGCCAACCTGGTTTTAGTTGGCACACTATGGCAACTACTGCTTTGTTGGGCAGCACAAGACAATTTTATATAAGCCATATTGTGATGAACTGACACCAAGTTGATTAAACTCTTAATATAGATGGCTCCGTAAGAATCTGGAAATCAGGTCTGGCGAGTTAAGATTTAATTCAATTTTGAATATTACAGCGATGGAGTTATGACTTTGGTATACAGTGTAGGAGATAGAAGATGGTGTTTGGAACTTTTAAAAGAAAATATTGTTGATTAAATTTTGCCTGGAACATGTCATTGATTGCTAAAACAACAGTACTGTAAAGGTTTCATGAAAATGGTAGTCACATTAGAAATTCGCCTCATTTTCTTTCTTTCTTTCTTTCTTTTCTTTGTTCTTGTTGGACATTTTGGTAGAATCCCCAAAATTTTAGATAACAAATACATGTAGTTGGAAAACCACATGAAATACTCATTCTGTGTGAAGAATCAGGGAAACCAAGGTGCGAGGGACACCTGTATATCTATATCATTTATTTAGGAGGGAGAGGAGAATGAAAATAGTAATAAAAGTAGCCTATTCAACAATTCTTATTCTATGATTGTATCCACAGAGCCTGGCAATGCCACGTAATGATGAATGGCCCAAGTTTGTCCGTACTCTAGCTGATATTAGAGCAAATACACAGACAGAGACCGATGAAGAACCAGCAAGATAAATGTGATATTTAGAATATATTGGTAATTGCTCCACTTCAAAAGCCTAAGGCATCAGTGTAAAATATTAGATCTGGATTGGCTGAATGCATGATTCATGTGAACTCTTGGTACAAGAAAGTGATTATTAAGCTAAGACACAATTTCATTCATTCCAAGACCATTGTATATACATTAGAAAGTAGCATGCTATTAACCTCACATTTAACAATGAGGTAGAATTGTTTAGAGACGAATATGCTGTTGATCACTAATAGCATTTAATTCTCTTTTTGCAGTATGCATGACTAAGTAATACTAGAAGCAAACTGGATGGTTTATACAACAACCTCCATAATGTTGGTTAGTTAAATTCATGTAACTACTTATTTATTTTGTATATAAAAATTTACACTAGATATTCCAATAACACATACAAATAATGTATTTCGTTTGGGTTTGTTTGTCTTTATCTTAGCATTGTTCTATATTGTTTAAGACTATAAATATATTGATGAATTTAAATTTCATTTATGAAAGTTTTGACATTTCTTTGTAAAACATACCAGAGAGACTGGTTTTCTTTGAACAAATGAGAACAAAGTCAATTGATCCTTTTGGTGCTGTAATTATCTTATCTACTTTCTACCTTGCTTTCTTTTCTTCACTTCTTATTATTACTTCAAGGCACTGGGACCTCTCTCCTCATTTGTTTCCAAACATCTAGACATTGATCTGTTACATGATATCCACTTTTGATTAAGACAGGAATAAACTCTTTGAAGTTAGTGATATTAAATCCCCTCAAAGAAAATGTATGAGAGATGAATTACAGCTCTTTTGTTAGAACCAATTCTCCGTACCGCATATAGCTGAAAACAAGCCAACATTAGTGGCATTCTTTTTTTACTAGCGAATTTGCCTGGATTTTGCAATCACATGAACTTCCGGTCAAAAGACAGTATTGGACTCACACTTCACCGTCAATGACTAAGAATGATAAAAAGTAGTTATGTGTAAATCTCTAATGATTTAAATTTATTAAAAATGTAGACCTTCTGTATCTTTAAATATGTGACCCTGCTGTATTACGGAGATTCTTAAAAATTACTGACAATAGCGCACAATCATGGCTTGGGAAAAGAAGCCACTTGTGTTGCACTGTGTCAATTTTTTTCCAAGGGTATTTCTCCAAGCGCTGGTATATTAATTTTAAATAAAAAATATGCTTACTTCTTGTCTCTTTTTCAAAATGTTGAACTATCGAGCAAGATTAAGAATTACAAATGATTAATTATTAGCATATCGTAGTATAGCAGAATACTTGTTTTAGAATCGCTGGAAGCTAGTGTGTCTACAAAAATTGCCTAGGTATCTGAGGCGCTATTCATTATGGGAATGTATATTGATATATGCAGTAGCGAGAATTATGAATGAACCCACATAAAACAGTGATTTATTTATGCAGCAGTGAGGAAAAATAACTCCTGCTTTACATATAATTTACTTGATGTAATTACTTACTACTTCATAATCTAATAAAACTATTGAATTTATCTAAGTTCACAAATTGTAAAAGAAAGAACATGATATTCTTGCCAAACCATGACTAGCAGTACCGTATATAATACATGTGTTGACAGTTTGAGCTCTATGAGGAACCTAACACATTTATCTTTTATAAAATGTACATGTACAGCCAAATGTTTATTATGTCATGCTCTTTAGTTTTATTTTAAGGAATGAAATGAGAGAATTCTATACATTTATGTTGTCCATTTCTGGCTGACAATATTTAATGTAATACAATACTGTGTCATCATATGACAGAAAGTATTCTAGGGGAGCTATTCTGATCAATGATTTTCACTTCTTAAAATCATCGATCAGTATGGCTGCTCTTAAAGTATGGCAATAGTATAATGTTCAAGCTTTATCTTTGGATATATACGCTGTACATGTATGATCGTCTTGTTATTGACATTTAATAATGTAGAAGGGGCTAGCAGGTTTCCAACATGATAAATCTGATAGCTTTTATGCATGGACACAAAATGGGTGTACATTGTTAGGGATATTCTTACTTCAGTGAGATTGAGTTATTAGAAGTATAACACTGGTAATGTAACTGGTAATGGATATGTGCTTGTAAGGGTAATTATAAATGTTCATTGTAATCATAAAGTGCATGCAGACTTAAGATTAAAATCATGCTTGGCATTTAAATTGTGTAAAATGTTACAATATGAACTAGTGTTGGTCTTTTTATTATTATCATTATCGTTATTACTATGAGGACACCGATATAACAATATTGATTATCTAAGGGAGGGCAGGGAGCACGTGCCCGGGGCGGTACGTTAACGAAGGGGTACAAACCGCCAAAAAATGGAAATAAAGAGGGAGAGAGAGAGAGCGAGTGAGAAAGAGGAGTAATAAAAATGACGGTCCTTCAGGATTATGCCTCCCCCTTCATGGTAAAGTGCATAGGATATAGTGTTTTTAAAAGGTTTGAAATAAAAATTGTTCTCAAGCTTGGTTGCTTTGTTCTCTCTCATATTTCTTTGGGATCACGCAATTCCAAGTGCATGTTATACAGTGCGTCCCAGAAAAAAACGAAACCGAGAACTATCGATGTTTTATCATAACTGAGTCACATTTATTTGGAAAGCTTACATTCTCATCTTTCATTTGATGCAACTCATATGATGCATATTTCATGCATGAATGATTAAAATGAATATGAAGAGAGGAAACCAAAAAGTCATTTGGCGGGCGGTATCTGAATTTTAAATTTCTGCCCTTTCATATGACACCTCAATCATGAAAAATGAGCAAGGAATGACAAAGTTCTGTTTGTTTAAAGTAGTGCTTGCATTTCCATAATTTTATCAAACAAATTCGTTTTCACTGGCTCCCTGCCGTAGCAACAAGCAGAATTGACAAAAGACTAAACTCCGTTTCGTTGACAATTAGCCATATATGAAGTCTTTCGTCTACGGATAAAGGAGATAAAGTCCTAGAATGATGAGGACAAAGTTAAAATCCTCAGTAAGTGGTAACACTAAGCTCCGTATACAAGTATCAGTCTTTTGTTTCATTAATGATCATTCAACCATAAAACACGGTCTTTTGGAGTATTCCTAATTGAAAGATGTTCTTGCTAACTTATCGACTCGATAACCTAATAATAGCGAAATTGGCAGAACAGAAGGTAGAAGATTTACTATCCCATACTTGAGTGATTCTGAATGGAACGTTCACAACCTAGCTGTGAAAGATCGCATCGCCCCCCTTCATTATGATCTTGGCTCCAACATTATTAGCCCTAAAGTGGCAGCAAACTCTTTTGTCGATATCGTGACTGAATATTTTCAGGAGCAAAATGAATTTCTGGAAAATCAAACCAACCAGATGTATATTGAACACGAACCAAAAACGCTTACTCAGGCTAGGAAACGGAAAAACCTACTACGAAAAAAAGCATTTGGCAAAAATGCAACCAAAGAGGACCGGGAAGCATTTAAACTTGCAATAAAAACAATATCGTACTTAAAGAAAAAAAACAAAGGAACACAGGGACGAAAAATCTAGAGCCCACTTGGAGAAAAGATTTCGGGATAACTTCTATGATTTCTCGAAGAAAGTTTGTAATGGCTCGTTACATGAAAAGTCACCTCGGCCAACGTTTTCTCAGATGGAAGCGGACGAATATTTTTGTACAAAGTACAGCGTCCCCAATGTTATTGATCTTACGTCGTTGTCCTGGTTCCCGTACGTCAACGTGAATTCGGAAAACTACCAAAGCTTCGATATGAACTCGTTCAAACCCAAGGATGTTAAGAATGTTCTGAAACGGAAAAAAGCAAGATCAGCACCCGGTGATGATGGTCTGATGTATGGAATGCTAAAAAACTTGTACTGTACCCACCACTTCCTGGCAACATTATATAATAAGATTTTGGAAAGTGGCGATCCCCCCGAAATGTGGTCCGAATCAAAAGTTGCCTTAATTTTCAAATCTGGTGAAACAACAAAACCAGAAAATTTCCGGATGATATCTTTGACGTGTTGCATTGGTAAAATATTTAATCAGATCTTATCGGAGAGAATGTCAACCTATCTCACAGCCAATGAATTCATAGATAAACGGGTCCAGAAGGCATTCATTAACGGAGTGAACGGCTGTATAGAACACAACCAAGTCGTACATGAAATTCTGAAACATGCTCGATGTAAACAAAAAACATTGCACATCACATTCTTCGACCTGGCCGACGCGTTTGGCAGCGTGAGTCATCAGCTGATCTCTACGTCATTAAGCCGTTACGCAATACCTCAACCAGTAGCCCGTTACATTGATGTTCTCTACTCAAGACTAAATGGCAGAGTATGCGGTCCGGGGTGGCAATCGGAACGCTTTGCTTTCAGGAAAGGGGTTTTTCAGGGAGACCCTCTATCCCCAATTGTATTTCTCATGTGCTTCAACCCAATTATTGAATATCTTGAAACCCAGAAGCAGCAATATGGCTACGATTTCGCCGGCCAGAAATTAATAACTACCCCGTATGCCGACGACTTTAACCTGATAACTGGAAATAAAAGGTATCATCAAAAACTTGTTCAAGAAGTAGATAAACTTCTCAGTAGTATGGGCTTAACAGTCAAAGCTAAGAAGTGTCGTTCCTTATCAATTTCAGGCGGTAAACCAACAGTTATTGATTTTTGCTTAGCTAGGGAACAAATTGCATCTGTACAAAATAATCCTATTAAATTTCTCGGATCTCAAATAACTTTCAGGATGAAGACTTCAGAAACATATGATTTCATCAGAGATAAGGTTGATAGTACCCTCACGAATATAGATAGTGTAAACACAAAAAACGAGTATAAGCTAAAAATTCTTAATGATTATGCTCTCTCCTCTATGAGATATATGTTAACTGTACATGACCTTCATGCAACTCACCTTGGACAACTAGATACACTTCTAGACAAATACATTAAAAAATGGATGGGCATCCCCCGGTGTGGTGCCAATATTGCTGTAGTTCATGCCCCAGCGGGGCTTAATATTCCCACTATCTCTGAACTCTACCAAACATGTCATTGCCTTGCCTACAGTAGATCGAAAGTTAAAGGCGACGAAATGGTAGTTCACGCCCTAGATCAACAACTGGCCAGAGAGGAAAACTGGACCAGAAAGTCATCTACAATTCAGGTTGCACACCAAATTCATCAAACCAGTTTACAAACGAATTGGAAAGATACTAAAAAATCAGTCAAAATGAACCTGAAAGAGGAAAGCAGGAAAAAGTGGAAAAATGAAATAGAACCTCTCCTAGTCCAAGGTGAATTCATGAAGGTACTAGAAATAGAAAACTGTGACTTGTCCTGGAAGTCCATCATCTTCAATCTGGCACAAGGAGTTATGAAATTTGCAATAAATGCAGCGATTGATAGTCTGCCGAGTAATAAAAACTTGTATAGATGGGGTAAGCGAATAAATGACTTGTGTAGTTTATGTCAAGCCAAAGGTACTTTGCATCACGTATTGAATAATTGTCAGGAAATGTTAAATAGATACACGTGGCGCCACAATAACATTGTACATAATCTGCTAAAGACCATCAAACAGAACGGCCTTGATAGTGATCACCAAGTATATGCTGACGTGGAAGGGGAGACAATCAGTGGAGGGACGGTTCCCCCAACCATTGTTCCAACACAACAAAGACCTGATTTATGTTTCATTAATTTTAGAAAAAAGGAAATACTAGTATTTGAGTTGACAATTCCATTTGAAACCAACATTCAACAGGCTCACCAAAGAAAGCTTGACAGGTACGCCGGACTAACACATGATATCTCAGAAGCCGGCTGGACTCCCAAATTAATGTGTATAGAGATAGGCTCCCGAGGTTTGATAACTCCTGACAACAAGAAAAGACTTATAGATATGTTGAAAACATGTAAATGCAAAGTAAGGTATCCACAAGTACTAAGAAATGAAATCTTGAAAACCGTACTGTTTGGGTCGTATGTTATTTTTCACAGCCGGTCGGAACGCACCTGGCAATCACAACATTACTTGGGAGTGTAAGTGGTTTAACTAATTTGTATGACTTGCAATAGCGAGGCCTCTTTCTCTCCCTCTCCCTCTTTCTCTCTCTCTTCCTTTCCCTCTTTCTTTCTTTCTCTCTCTTCCCCTCTCTCTCTCTCTCTCTCTCTCTCTCTCTTTCTCCCCCTCTCTCTATGGGGACAGGTTCTCGTGGTGTGATTACGCATGCTACTATATTGACAGATATGATGACGGTACCTAAATGTAAGGTGTGGCATAATTATGTAATTGGGAAAAGTAATATTTCAAAAGTATATTCTGTGGGTTTATATTGTTTTTTACAGCCTATCTGAGCTCACTTGGCATTGCTAACTAAGAAAGTAATAATTATTTTTGTTTTTGTTATTTTGTTAGGAATTATTAATGTTTTCATTTAAAACACTGACGTTATGATGTTCTCTTTTCCGTTTTGTTTTTGTGTATTGTAATTGTTCAACCCTGCATGAGATGCATTTAATGTAATACAAATCTCTGTCCTGGGTTTTATGTCACATCTTTATTATTATGTTATATGTATACCTTCCTGAATAAAGATGAATAAACAATAATAGCGAAATTGGCAGTGGCCAAGCTACCACTGGCCCTCTGTACCGATTCCTGAATAATAAAAACAAACACCTCCGCAAGCTAAATTTGCAATTTTCATTAGTATTCAACTTATCAGAAACTAACCTATCATTTCATTTCATTAGAAATCCTCTCTTTGTCTCTTGGAGACAATTTCCTAGAACTGTTTGGTTTTTTCTCGTACGGTTCTACTTTCGTCCGAGGTCTTCCTATAGGCACAAACCTGGGGGGGGGGGTGTACTCGCCTAATACGGTATACGGGGATGTGCCGCTCTAATGGGTTACTTTTTTGCAAAAAATTCCTGATTGGGGTATGATTTTGTGCTACAAAATGACCCTTGAAACTGGGTATGGGTTTAGACGCTTCAACCGTACACCCCCGTCCAAATCTGAGCTTGACGTGTGCCCCCCCCCCACCCCGCCCCTCCCCCCTCCCCCCACTCATCGGTAATGTAATCTGGATTTGTAAATTTAACTTTTATATTCTCCTCTCTCTCTCTCACACACTCTTTCTCTTTCTCATTTTCATCTCTCCCTGTGTCTTCTTCTCTTTTACCTTCTTTTTTCCTTTTTATTCCGTCGTTCTGATTTTTTTTTTTGTAGGCCGCCATAAAAAAAGAGGAGGGCCACGACCCCCCCCCCCCCCCCAACGATCCGCCACTGATTTACACATTAATTTATGCACGCATAATGCAGTTTACTACTACTACTCCGACTACTACTATGGTAAGTTCAAGTTCAAGTTCAAGTTTTATTTCCACATCTGATTTTAAAAGTACAGTTTATATGCATATATATATACATTATCAAACGTTTAAATGAAACATCTTCAATATAAATCATAATGTGGTGGGAAAAAACAAAGGCCGATGGCCTATCAAGGTTATTCCCAAAGATAATAAAATTTACATAAAAAGTTTCTTAAATTTACTAAAAACGAGATAGAAAAACAAAGATTAAAATAACACAAAGCATCAATAAACAGAACTAAACCATACAAATCCATTAAAAAAAAAACAAGAAAATGCATTTATGCAATGGTAAAAAAAGTAATCCTAGTTATACATATTCATTTACGAGATATTTCTTAAGTTTTCTTTTGAAAATTGATACTGTTGGGCATATTTGGAGTTCTTGAGGCAGTTTGTTCCATAACTTTGATCCGGCATAAATTATAAATAATTGTTGTTCTTGAAACTGGGAAAGCTGTTACTAAGTAAATTAATGAATTAAGGTATGTGAAAGTGTAAATCATTCATGCAAATTGCGTTTTGAATGGAAGTCCCTAATAGTGGGTACAATTTTCTGTCAAAATGACCCTTGAAACTGGGTTTAGACGCTTCAGCCGTAAACCCCCTTCCAAATCTGAGCTTGACGTGTGTCCTACCGGGTACCCATTTAACACCTGGGTGGAGAGTAGCAAGTGCAGGTAAATATCTTGCCAAAGGATATTAGTGCCGTGTCGGGATTCGAACCCTCGACCTTCTACAGTCAAGCGCCTTAAACCACTCGACCACGACACTCCCACTCGATTCGGCCCCACCCGGATCCGCCACTTCTTCTCTGTCCAAAGCGGGGGGGGGGGGGAGGGGTGAAACAAATGTCCCTTTAACATAATTATTCTTTAAACATCTTAAAGTCACATTGTTTCTCATTCTACTATATCTACTCTACGCTAATTAACAATTTTCTTGGTATTGTAGCCCGTATTGTAGCCGTATCACAGCGTAGTATATAGTAATTGTAATGTAATTCTTAGTAATCAAGTTCAAGTTCAAGTTGTATTAAGTACAATTGTGTTCATATATATATATATATTAACAAACGTTAAAATGAAACATCTTCGATTTAAATCATAATGTGGTGGGAAAAAACAAAGGCCGATGGCCTATCAAGGTCATTCCCAGAGATAATAAAATTTACATAAAAAGTTTCTTAAATGTACTAAAAACGAGATAGAAATACAGAGATTAAAACAACACAAAGCATCAATATACAGAATTAAACCAGACAAATCCATTACAACAGAAAAGGAAAAGGAAAGGCATTTATTTAAAAATTAATCCTAGTTATACACATTCATTAACGAGATATTTCTTGAGCTTTCTTTTGTAAATCGATACTGTTGGGCATATTTGAAGTTCATTGGGCAATTTGTTCCATGATACTTGATAATTCTTGATTACTAAGAACCACGAAGGAATGGAACAACCTACCGTCTTCAGTAATTTCTGCCAAAACTACCTCTGCATTCAAAGCAGAGCTGTTCATTTTTTTAAAACCCACAAGCCAAAAGTAACTGACCACTCAAAGCCACACCTCCAGTTAAAATTCCCTAGTGGAATGTTCCGGAGGAATCCAATCCAAGATCCAAGATCCAAGATCCAAGATACCATGGTACTGTAGAATTAATGTCATGTATTTTCCGTAAGTATAAATGTATTTCTTAAATATGGATTATTATTGTTTCTAATGTAAAATGCATAGAAATGTATTATGTAATGCGCTGCAACACATTTTGTGTGTGTTATTCATTATCAAATACGTAGAGAACATAAGCCACCACACTGAGCTAACGGCGAAACATAAATCACCAAACTGCCCCCCCCCCCCCGACGCTGCAATATGTGATACTTGTTTCTTAATTTGAATATTTGTTAATAGGCCCAGTTAGTTGGGCCTGCCTGCCCCATTATAGTCCATCAGACCACATATCATATCATTATATGAATATGAATATGAATATGAATATGAATATGAATTATATTAAACGGTCGCCATGAATTGTCATATTGGCCTTTCATCATAGAATTTAGAGTCTGGTATGAGTATGATGTCCGATGTCTTCTCCTTCTAGTCTTGTTTCAGGAAGTGCAAATCCTCGTGTTTCAGGGAGAAAGAATGCAAGAAATCCAGCAATAACAGCCAGAGAGCCGAAGATTACAAGCGGCAAAGGAGCCCATAGTTTGTCTAGTGTCAGTATGAAAGGCGCTAACATGGTCGCTACTCGAGAGAACATGGAGCACGTCCCAACAGCGATCGTTCTATAAAGTACAACAAAAATTGACCCATAATCAATGATTTTAAAAAAATTCATTTTGTACAAATAAATATAACTTGTCGTTTGTATTTTGATATTAACCTCAACCTTTTCTTAATAGGACATAATTTAATTTGTGAACGAACTATTGGGAAAATCGAAGTATTAGAAAAATATTGATTTAATTGCTTTACCTCAAAGATAAATAGATATTGTTAAGACTATAAATGTATTTCTGAATTTAAATTTTATTGATGAAAATGTGTTTATTTATCATTCAAAATTTGGTTAATTTTATTTGAAAAGATCAGAGACAATGAAAGTTTGTAAAGTGATAAAGGACACTCTCTTTGAACCCCTCTGAAAACCAGCGATATCATGTTGTTATAGTAAGCAAAACTATCCATCCGTATGTATGTATTATTATGTACATATATTTCATGTTGTTTTTTTTTATACGGGAAATAAATACCACCACCACTACTACTAATACTACTACTACAACTATTCCTACTACTTCTCCTACTATTTCTCCTACTTTTCCTACTACTACTACTACTTCTACTACTAATACTACTACTACTACTACTACTACTACTACTACTACTATTACTACTTCTCCTACTACTAGTACTACTTCTACTACTACTACTACTACTACTACTACTACTACTACTATTACTACTACTACTACTACTGCTACTACTACTACTACTACCACTACTACCACTACTACCACTACTACCACCACTACTACTACTACTACTACTACTACTACTACTACTACTACTACCACTACTACTATTACTACACCTTCTTCTACTTCTACCACTACTACTACTACTACTACTACTCCTACTACTAACACTACCCCCTACTACTACTACTACTACTACTACTACTACTACTACTACTACTACTACTACTACTGCTACTACTACTACTACCACCACTACTACTACTACTTCTATACTACTACTACTTCCACTACAACTGGCGCAATGAGCTAAAAGAGAGGACTCACCTGATGTTAGTAGGATAAAGCTCTGCCGTGTACAGGTAGACTATACCAAATGATCCTGATATTCCGAATTTACCAATCATTGCAATGGTTGTCAACCACAGGCCAGCAGCTGCAAAACAGTATTAGAAGAGAGCGAATTAATGTAGCATTTATTGAACTGAACTCAATTGAATTCAATCGAAAAGGTATCTATTAAAAAAACATTTCGCAGCTCAAGAGCTGAATTACATGGAATATAAGTACACCACACTTAGAAATTAACATGCATATTTACAAACACGGCCATTATACAAAATAAGCAAAGATATGCACAAAAATAAAGAGGGGGGAATGGGAGGGTTGTATGATAAAAAATTATATGCTATTTAAAAATATTAAAAAACACGGATTAGGTCTACTTGGCATTGCTTGGCAACTGTAGATAGAAATGTTGTGTAAGCCTCAAATAATGTTTTATAACTATGTACATGTATGAAAAAAGCACGGACCTGCTTTTTTAAGATCAGCGGAGTTCAAATTATTCCTATGGGATATTTATTATTTCTATATGACAAGCAAACTATCATGTCAAATGCTGTTTAACTTTTATTTTAGGGTAATCTTTCAAACATTGATTCGGTCTGTTTTATTATGTTGAATGTTTTGAAAAGAATTAACTGCATCAACTTACGAACGAGCGCTGTGCATAAACATGACACACCTCCTAACAGTACCAATACAATAAGGCTTGGTCTCCTCCCAAAATACTCCACTGTAAACATTGCGATGATATAAGCTGGAATCTCGACCGCGCCTGCGACGGCGAAGGCCGCGTAATCATTGGCACCGAGGTTTGAAGTGTTTAGTGAGAGGCCCGTATATATCAAACTGTGAGCCATCCTGCATGTGACCAAAACAAATTCTGACTATTATGAAAGCCAAATTAACCAAATGCCCCCCACCACCCCCTCCCCCCCCCCCAAAAAAAAAATATATATATATATATATATATATTAAAAATTAAAAAAAAATGTTGCAAGACTGTCATCCCTTTTAAAATTACCATTCTTTTGTCATTCTGACGTTTATTAAAAAATGATTAGGAAATTATATTTAGCCACTTTTATTACCGACGTGTTAATCTGATTGTCATGAACGATATGAATATCAAGGATGTTACCGTTAATCCAAATTATTTAATCTTAATGATTGCATAGTGTTGGGAAGCATTCCTATCACATAGTAACATGTTAATTATATATTACCTTCCAAAGAATGGACACGTTTGAATAATTTAAAAAGACATATTTGGTCATAAACATCTGGTCATATGACATCGGTAACTGTTCAATGAATCCTTGATTAGCTTACCAATTGTACACCATATTCAAGGTTCGGAAGCAGACTTTGCGAGTACGAAATAAATCGATAGCTCTTAGTTTTGATTCCTTGCGGGCAGCATTCTATAGAGGTAAAATGATGTGAATAACATGATCACATGCGCACACATGCAACTTTGCATCTTTCTAAATCCAATTGACAATGATTGCTGATTTTTAATCAACTCAGTGAAATTTGCGTCCAATTTATTATTTAAGTGAACGATTATAAACATGCAGTCATATCATGAACACGAAGTCACGAGAAATCAACGCATGGACAATTTCATCCCATAAACGTCATGTTTGAATGACGTAATGTTCACACATTTATACTACAAATATGTGAAGGACAAGGCTTCTAAAAGTCATTGCAATCACGTTTGAATATACATTAACTACGGCAAGATTACACTAACAACAGCTGTATTTAACTGAGGTACGTGAATACATTTGTAAATTGAATAGAGTTCAATTACCTGAAGCAATTTAAAAGATCTCAGATAAAACGCCAATAAATATTGTCAATAACAATTATGTTTGAAATCAGGTAACACTAAACATAATCATGATTAGCACCATTCGTGAAACTTTATAAAGCTTTATTATATCAATAAATCCGTTGTTTACCATTTCCGCTTACAAACCTGTTCCATTTTGAATTCTTCTGTAAATAGGGGATCTGGAGCGGTCTTCTTATTGACTTTTGCAATTTTCATCACAATTTTCTTGGCGTGGTCATATTTTCCGTTCGATATCAACCAACGAGCAGATTCTGGTAGTACTCTATCAGTCAAGGAAATACAATGATACAAGGTCATGTTAAGTACTCTATCAGTCAAGAAAATACAATGATACAAAGTCATGTTAGTTCTGGTAGTACTCTATCAGTCAAGGAAATACAATGATACAAAGTCATTTTAGGCTTTATCTTGCATGTAGTGATTTCACTGCTTCACTTGCTTTACTACTTGGTTGCTTTTATAATTGGTTTTTCAATATTGGTAGCTTTCATTTCTATCTACAAATATGAAGAGGACGTGAAAATAAAAAGATGTACATGCAACATGACGGCCACGCAAAGTTTGAATTTGTTATCGAAAGTATTTTCGATCGTGTTAGGGTCGAGAATAATAATAATAATAATAATAGCTAGTTCTTATATAGCGCTTTTCAGGACCGAAGGCCCTCTCAAAGCATGGTATATTTGGAATACGAGGTACATTTGAAATAGGGCTAAGTCCCCAACGGAAGACAGAAACTCATTCTTCTTTAATCATCAGGTCAATTCTCTTTAGAGATGTAAATAATAATAATAATAATGATGGTGATGATAATGATAATGATAATAACGATAATAACAAATAATAATAATGCTAATGCTAATAATAATAACATAATACTAATATTAATAATAATGATAACACAAATGATAATAATGATAATAATAATAACAATAATAACAACATAAATACATTAATCATTATTTACAATATTAACATTTTCGCAATTTTTCGAACTTTTATTAGAAAGTTAATGCTTATTAATTGAATGAAAATCAAACTCATCTTACATCATGAGAGCGACGAGGCATGAAAGAGGAACAGAGACAACAAGTTGAAGTGTTCTCCAGTCCCTTACAAAGTAAGCCACGAGAGCTAGGAACATATAACCGAGTGAGTACGGGATGCACATCAAAATTCCTGCGATATTCCGTTTGGATGGCCCAACATATTCCGTTCCTGTACCATCCATAAACCATAAGTACAAAGAAAGTTTCTTTTGCAAAAGTATCCCATCCAATCTGAAATAAGTATTTGTTTTATCAATATCATGACATCCATACGTTACACAAATTTACTATGCACTTTGAAACATTATTCCAAGATGGAAGATGGAATATTAAAAAGTACATAACAACATACGTGTAAATAAGCAACTAACAAGACATAGATAAAATCATTACAAAGGTAATTGAATAATCTTCGTTTAACGGCTAAACGAGGATAAATTTATCTTCGTTTAACGGCTAAACGAGGATAAATTTATCTTCGTTTAATGGCTAAGTAAACGAATACTTTTATTTTTGTTGTTTTTAATTATTACTACTTACCGTCTTCTGCTTCGATAAATTTATTCTCGTTTAGCCGTTAAACGAAGATAAATTTATCCTCGTTTAGCCGTCAAACGAAGATAAATTTATCCTCGTTTAGCCGTTAAACGAAGATAAATTTATCCTCGTTTAGCTGTTAAATGAAGATAAATTTATCCTTATTAAACTGTGATAAAGAAGATGAATTTATCTTCGTAATAATAATAGATTTGTACACAGTCGTATTTATTTGTATTCAGTGGTACATATTAAATTGTATAGTACATTTGCATATCTAATTTTCATTTGTTTCAATTATTTCAATTATTTGTCTAGAGTGACCGCCATTCCTTTATAATCGAATGATAATTGAGTGAAGAGACTGGAGAGCGTGTGTAGAACAGAGATCGATAAGTCAGATATGTGGGTGGTCGTGTGTGGAGATGTGAAAGTAAAATCAAGGACTCAGCTTGATGACATTTTGAGGAAAAATGAACAAAAATTCGTTCATTTTGAAAAGATATACTGTTTGTTATGAAAAGCTGATTACGTTTGGATAAATTTGTCAAATTGCTTAAAGAGTGCAGTAAAAATCGATGTAATTGCTACATTAATTTGAGATGACATTAACACGTACGCAACAATGCAATAAAGCTTGATAACATGTTCAATGTCTCTTTATGAAATACGTGTTCAATGAAAGATCATGATCTAACCAAAGTCTCATTTCGATACTAAAATAATGATGCCTTACCTATGACGAATAGGATAATATAACATGATATAAGAGCCATTCCTTGAAAGAATCGAAGTATAATGAAAATCCACCAGTTCGGGGCAAAGGCCAACGCCACACTGCTGACCGTCCTTAGTGCTGTGCATAGAGCTAACGTCCACCATCGTCCTATCCTGAATATGTAATATACGAACCAGAGTTTGCATATAGTATGTATATGAAGAGAAAGTCTTTCAGACTTTCATAACGGCCCCAATTTCAAGAAGAAACACTTAATCCCAAAGTGAGTATCAACTCAAAGATCACAGGTGAGTAAGGCGGGGGGATTAGTAGTTGGTAAGCGTCAACTCCTATTCAGAAAGGGGACATGGCCTCTCTGATATTTTCCTTTCAAAGTTTCTTTCAAAATGATGTAAATTGATCAAATCATTTATTCATTTATTTAAAACAAGGTAATTTCATTAACAAATTAACCTGGATAAGATTTAAAATTACACCTCGTTGCCCGAATGTGACCGATTAACCTAACTTTAACGATTTCCAGCGGTAGGGGCTGCCTCGTACACCGATAGTCGTAACGAATTAAGTCATCTGAAAACACAGAATAATGTAACAAAATGATGTAATGAATGTCATACCCATCGGATAGAGCGCCAAATACTAGAGATCCAACGAGGTAACCAGCATAGAAAACGGTTTGAGCAATCTCATTCAGATCATCCCTCTCGCAAACAAGGTCGAACTAGTAAATAAATTAATAATGTACTCATGGTTTATCATCATAGGCGGATAATGGAAAGAGAGAAGAAAAAACATCTACACTTCGCCATTACACTTTCGACTGTTAATCTATCATTCATAATTTTTGTTTTGTTTGTTTGTTTTTGTTTGGTCGTTTTGTGTTTTATTTTAATGTCACAGTGTACTCCTTAAGACAAATTTACTGTAGAATTAAAAGTAGATATTCATTCAAAGCAGGGGCGTAAATCCCGGGGGATGGGGGGGGGGGGCTGCATCCCCCTGGTTTGAAGTAGGGGGATGGCCTGTACAAACACCCCCCCCCCCCCTGATATTACAACAAAAAGAGAGAAAAAGGAAGAAGAAGAAGAAGAAGAAAAGAATGTGATTGTTTCAATTTCAGCATAATGCATGAGAAATGAGTTATTTTTGTATGTATGTATAACTGTATAGCCTACACGTATAGTATGTCACTATCATTAAGAATAGTTGCGCGACGTGCGCGAACAAGCACTTCATAAACTTCAGAATAATAAGAATCCCACTATATACACAAAATGCATTGGGCCGGGCCCCGGCCGGCCGGCCACGCAGTCTTCTGCATATTCAGGGCATGCATGCTCCGCTCTCTCACGCGCTAGCAATGCAGAACAATTTTCCCGCCCGCGTAATCTAGGGGAGGAAGGGGGCCAATAGGTTACCGTGACGACTGCACTGATCTTGATTGCGCCGTGTGTGGTCGAACGTCAGTATAAAGCGCCGTTGCAGGTTAGACCGTTTCAGGAACGGTCTAAAGTTCGCCTTCTCGTCTTCTTTGTATAATAATTAAATCAACGTCTAAGCTTTTCGCGCTTCGCGCGGGGATGGGAAACTGAATTCAGACGAGAATTAAGAGTCGAGAACAGTACACCCAATCGTCTGCTTTCTCTAATAATTTAAGGAAACGTCAAGGCTTCCGCGCTTCGCGCGGGAAGGGGAAACTGAATTCAGACGAGAATTAAGAGTCGAGAACAGTACACCCAATCGTCTGCTTTCTCTAATAATTTAAGGAAACGTCAAGGCTTCCGCGCTTCGCGTGGGAAGGGGAAACTGAATTCAGACGAGAAATAAGAGTCGTGAACAGTACACCCAATCGTCTGCTTTCTCTAATAATTTAAGAAAACGTCAAGGCTTCCGCGCTTCGCGCGAGAGGTTGAAACTGAATTCAGATAAATAGGGCTTATTAAGAATCGAAAACGGTACATCGAATCGTCTGCTTTCTCTAATAATTTAAGGAAACGTCAAAATTTCCGCGCTCCGCGCGAGAGGGGAAAACTGAATTTAGATAAATAGGGCTTATTAAGAATCGAAAACGGTACAACGTATCGTCTGCTTTCTCTAATAATTTAATGAAACGTCAAAACTTCCGCGCTTTGCGCGGGAGGGATAAACCGAATTCAGACAAAGATTAAGAGTCGAGCACGGTTTAACAAATCGTCTACTTTCTCTAATAATTTAATGAAATGTCAAAGCTCCTGCGCTTCGCGAGGGAGAGAGAGGGAGAAACTGAATTCATACAAGGATTAAGAGTCGAGCACGGTTCAACGAATTGTCTACTTTCTCTAATAATTCAATGAAACGCCAAAAATTCCGCGCGGGAGGAAAAGGGGGTCGGGGGGGAACTGAATTCAGACAAGGATTAAGAGTCGAGAACGGTACAGCAAATCGTCTTCTTTTTATAATAATTTAATGAAACGCCAAAGCCTTCGCGCTTTGCGCGGGAGGGGCGGGGGAATTCATACAGACAAGGGTTAACAGTCGAGAACGGTACAATAAATCGTCTTCTTTTCCTAATAATTTAAGGAAACGTCTAAGCTTCCGCGCTTCGCGCGGTAGGCCTATCACCCACACCCCCTAATGAGCGCGCTTCGCGCACTCTTTGAGTGATTCGCCTGCTCACTACCGCCCCTCCCTTAAATGATATCCTAGCTCCACGCTAGCTCCAGCTATGATGCTTACTAAGTTGACGAAATAATTCGTATATTTATGTCGTCGAGGAAAATGACCATTTGCGCATACGCAAGTAGATAGTCCGTAGGAAAAACAATTTAGCCTTCGGCCCCGGGTATATAGGGTTAAAGTTGTAAATATTGGGACTTTAATTTTGTCGGTAATTGGGGGCTAGTTTTGTCGGTAATCGTTGGCCTCTACACCCCCCCCCCCCCACTAAAAAAGGTCTAGCGACGCCCCTTACCATTATACATCATTTTCTAAGTGATGGGACTCAAAATAAAGAGTTGACATCTTCCTGACGAAATACTCAATCTTTATGTTACTACTTGAAAGTGTGTCGTCTTATTTCGGAGTTCATTATAATAAAACACTACAGTTTGCAGCTGTCAGTATTTCGAAATATATGTCCAATTCTTTTACTTTATGGTTGTCAAATTTGGCATGTGCGTGCAAGTATGTATGCATGTATAAATTTATGTACATGTGTTTGGGTATGTGTGTGTTTGTTGTGCGTGTGTGTGTGTGTGTGTGTGTGTTGTGTGTGTTTGTGCGTGCGCGATCGCGCGCGCTTGCGTAAATTAGTGTGGGCGTGTGCTCGTGCTAGTATGTGATGGCTATCGCCGATCATCCCCCCCCCCCACTCCTCGGTACGGATTTACGCCCCTGATTTAAAGTCTGTGAAACTATAATCAACTAATGTTGATTTCATCGATTTGAAATTGACCAAGGTATACTTGTTTCCAAAAACCAATACAACAAGCCCATTCTATACTCAAATAAAAAATATATTATTTTACATCGTGTCAAAATTAATAAAGTCAGTGCAACAGTCGATTAAGATGTGTAATGTTAATTGGAGTACCTCTGCATCATTGCATCATTGAATGCAACGGATGCTATACTCACATCAGTGACTACAGTTGATATATATTGACTATCATCGTAGACCCACCCCTCATCACATGGTAAAGTTGAATGTAACGGATGCTATACTCACATCAGTGACTACAGTTGATATATATTGACTATCATCATAGACCCACCCCTCATCACATGGTAAAGTTGAATGCAACGGATGTTATACTCACATCAGTGACTGCAGTTGATAGACCCCCCCCCCCCCCTCATCACATGGTAAAGTTGAATGTAACGGATGCTATACTCACATCAGTGACTACAGTTGATAGACCCACCCCTCATCACATGGTAAAGTTGAATGTAACGGATGCTATACTCACATCAGTGACTACAGTTGATATATATTGACTATCATCATAGACCCACCCCTCATCACATGGTAAAGTAGAAAGCATCTCAGTGGTATAGTTAGACGGATCCATGCCTGGAATGAAGTCTACTCTGGATACGTTGTATTTCAGACATTGTGCGTATGTCATCTCATCATCTGTAGTATAGTTGAACGGAATGCTAGCATTCTTCTTGGATAGTTCACATTCATCATATGTTAATCCAGAAGAACTACAGTTGTAAGAACTCCATTCGGAAACCTGTACAAAATAATGTTGTAATGCTCTAGTTAATTTCATATCTGATTATATATTTTAACCCATTCTGTGTATCTCAATCATCAAATCTTCACCTTTTCCCCTTAAATCTAAAGTCATATTTACAAAAATCAAATTACCGTTATTACGCAGACTAAACGAAGGCGATTATATTCGAGTGCTCTTTACTTCCTACAGGGCTTGCAGAATAATACAAAGTAAACACTTGTTATTACAAGATATAACAGATACATTATAACATTTGGATATAAAGAAGCTATAGAAATAGACAGCTCTGTAAAGTATAAAGGGTCATTTTATTCAGTGAAAAGCATGTCAGGTAATCAAAATTTTGTATTTATCATATCAATCCAACTTTTAGCAGAACATTAATGATCGACAAGGGAATAAAGAAAGTTATGAATTGTTGAGAGATGAGATCACAAATCTTAACTACTCTACCATTTTGTTTTGTAGATTTAATTTTTGTAAAGCTGCTCTTTCTCCCATTTTAATGATAAAACACATAATGTACACAAAATATGGGTAATCCCCTTCGAGTCCAAGATGTCTTTCATGACAATGACAAAAAGGACAACATCCATTGTTTTCTGTGCAAACTTTGGGTGATATAGTAAAATGTACAATTCCAATTCTAGAAATATTTTGGATGGTGATTGTTCACTAAGCTCGGTGCAATTTCCAAGTAAACGTGACCGATTTTCGGGATTCATACCTGATTTTCATTATGTTATTAGCGTAGTAGAGTATAGTCATAATATAGCAACTGCGCTATATACATGGACTTATTATTTAATGGCATAGCAAACATACTATCTGTAGGTTGATTCATTTACAATAACGAAAACCAGTATATATGAATGTATCTCATGATAGAGCATCGATAGAAAGGGTGTATCCTAAGAAAAGTGGCACTTCGAGAACACAAAAACCGACAAAGTGTGAACATAAAGCAGGAATAAAATACATTTTAAGATATGGAACCCCCATATTCTAGTTATTTCGTTATTAAGGATCATCTTCGACATTGTTTCTATCTTTACATGGATCTGGATGTGCATTTTAACCATTTTATTTTGATGTTTTTCTCATCGTCTCTGAAAAAGTTTTGTGATTTCGCACTGCACCAAAGTTGATAGGGTTTTCAGCACACTCCTGTCAACGCCTAATGATGTAATCCGCTTGAATTCATAATTACATATCTATATATAAAAAGTGCGAGCGAGCGAGCATAGGGAGTAACCTTTGGGGAATTTTTTTGCCCTCATTAACTTTAGACTATAGAGACACATACGAGTAATTTCAACTCTCATAATCCTGTGTGGGGTAGTGCAAAGATAGACCAAAAGGGGCACATAATTGAAAATTTCACACTTGACAATAACTTTATAATTTTGAACGACGGAAGAGGAACCAGAATAGATCCACGCACTGGGGAAATTTCATGTTGTTTTTTTTTTTTTTTTTTTTTTAAATAAATCTTTATTCAGATAAAATCATGGATAACATCGTAGTACATAAATATTCATAACAAAGCACTTAATCACATGTCTAAATGAGGTTAAATCAAATTATATCTCTATTTACTTGATAGCAGATTTTAAATTAGTAATTGTCTTCTTCCACTTAATAATATTCAAATTCGTTGTCTTAGTTTTGTTTTCCTCTACTTCTATTTTGTATTTCAACATAAACAAAAAATATTTACTTATTATTCTCGTCACTACATTTTCATTAAATTGATTTCCAACACTTGCTTTATAGATCGCAAATAAAGCATAATGAAGTATTAAATCAATATCTGTAACATTTTCTTTTGCGTCATGAAAACCATATACAACACAAATGGATGAGAATTTAAAATCTTTACAGAAGGAGTTACATAATAATATTTCAATAACGTTCCAAAACCTGTAAATATTTTCGCATTCAAAAAATACATGTATAATAGTACCAGGTTTATTACAGTAATAACACAAATTGTTTTCTGTGATTTTCCATTTGAATAAATTAACATGTGTTGGTAAAATATGATACATAAATTTAAAGTTGAATTGTATCAAATAATTATCACGAGCATATTTCAATTTAAATAACCATAAAGAATCCCACTTATAGTAAAAATTTGTCTGTAAAGTTTTGTTCCAGAAGTCTACCGCCCTAGATGGTTTTTGGATTAATTTTATGAGTTCCGTATATATTTTTTTCACAGTAATAGAGTGTATTGAGAATTCAAAACTATTCAAATTCAAATTAGAGTATATCACTGATTTACGTTTGTAATCGTTGAAATCATAAACTTGTTCGCCACATTTTATGATTCGCCTCCATCTTTGTTGTATTGCGGTTCTTATTTTGGCATATTCACTCGACCATCTACCATCATAATAGATAAGTTTATCTTTCAATTCTTTGACTGTCAAAAATCTATTTCCTATCACTATATCCCCTAAAAATAATATACCCGATTTTATCCAATTTTTATACAACAACGCTTTTCCTTTATATTTGATATCACAATTTAACCAAATCATTTCTTTTGTAACACTTCCATAGGTGTGGTGTATATATTTTACATAATTAACTTGCTTTACAGTAAACCATGTACAAAGTAAGTCACAATAGAAATCAGGTATTTTCTCTCTATAAGAAGTCACATATTTTGGTAAACATTTACAGTTCATAATAATATCAATCCCTCCCAGTTTTTCAATCCAATACTCAAACAAAATTATCCACTTCCCTTTCTTTTCTTGGAGTTCTTTAAAACTTAAGAAGCTAAACAACCATTTTATTCGTAAAGACATAACTTGCGTACACATGTCAACAATATTCATGCCTCCATCTTGAAGAGTATTCATCATGTTTTCCTTTTTCACTTTTGCTCTATTACCCCATCAAAAATTATAAAATAACTTTTCATACGCTTTTATCCATTCCATATGGCATGATAAAACTTGAGCTGTATAAATTAATTTTGAAATAACAAGGCTTTTAAAGATAATTACTTTCCCTTTAAATGTCAAATTCCTCCGTTTCCAAGAATTTAAAAGCTATTGTATTTTAATGAATCTTTCTTGAGACCAATTCATATTCACACTCAAAGATTTATTCTTACAGAAGTATATACCCAGAGATTTAACAAAAGTATCACACCAACTTATATTCTTTATTGTCTCTGAAGGAGAAGTTTTGCCCAACCATATAGCTTTAGTTTTATTCGTATTTAAATGTATTCCTGATACCCTTTCAAAATTTTCAATCACATTGATTACCTTCCTTCCAGATTTAACGTCTTGTACAAAAATTGTCATATCATCAGCCAATTGAGCTACCTTAATTTCTGTTTTGTGTCTCCCGATAGTAATACCTTTAATATTTACATTCTGTCTTATTTTGTTGCTTAAAACTTCAATACTCAGGATAAAAAGTAGGACAGACAGGGGACAACCTTGCCTTATTCCTCTAGATGGTTTAATATTGCCAGTAAACCATCCATTTACTGTAACTGATAAGCTTGGATTTAAATATAACAATCCAATCCATTGCCCAAAGGATTGCCTAAAACCATATAACTGCAAACACTTGTCAATTTATATCCATTCCAACGAGCCGAAAGCTTTTCTAAAATCTGTGAAAATAATTGCCCCATCTTTAGCCGTTAAAATAGTCAACCACATTTTGAGCTAGTCTAGCATTATAAATACCGCTTCTAGTTGATATAGTTGATATAGAGTATCTTCAAATCACCGATTTTCAGTGTTCATAAGCTCGTAGAATTGGTAGAGATTGTCACGGATAGGGAAGAGAGAGAGTAAATTTCAGGATAGGAGGAATCCCACAGACATGTTTAGTGATGCAGACAAGCTTTGTCTGCCATTCTGAAAAATATTTCATTTCAAACTTTGCCTAGCCCCCCCCCCCCCCCCTCAAACAAATATTATAAGTACTGTATATATCATACGATATTTTGCACATTTGCTATGGACACATAACTTCGCAAAAGCCCCTGTAGTGTTATTGTGTTTATATAATACAATACCCAATTTTTATACCACCTTATTCCAAAGTCCGTCCCAAGTAGGCCTACAACTATTAACCTGGCAGCATAGTCTCCATATTCTTCCCTTTCTACTAAAGTCTGCTCTATACCCAAGAGCACATAATTCCAATCTCTAGTTCTCTTTATGGAGACATCACGCATCATCACCGAATTTGTTTATTTTATAGCCTATCCGATATGCGTCGGGCTTTGGCAAATATACTGATCGCGTAACGCCCGCGCCGATGTCAGTCTCCAAAACGCGATTAGTATACTTGTAAAGCCCACCGCATATCGGATAGGCTATGATATTTATTATGTGCTACAAATGTAATTGGCCATTTTCATAATGTGACCAAATTTATTCTTAATTGCCGCGGTACGATTTATTTCATTAGCCTGTTACGAATAATTGTATTTCAATCGTCAGAATACAAATTTCATACATTACGAGTTGTTAGGTAGGGCAAGCCATAATGTTTGAGTTTGACCTACCTAGCAGCAACTACTATACATGCAATTTGGGAAATAGCAGGCTCATACGAGCGAATTTCACGAGTATTCCTCGGGTATATGGGTGCAAGATTGCACCTTTTAAAGGGTGCATGATCAGGCGCGTACGCAGGATTTTTTCAAGGGGGGGGGGGGGGTTAACATTTATAAATCGGGCCGAAAATTTCGCAACGACTCAGCCGACCGCTGAATAAGCGGGGGCGGGGGGGGTCACTTTTTTTTTTTTTTGGTCTCAAAAAAATCGCAACGACTCAGCGGACCGCTGAATAAGCGGGGGGGGGGGGGGGGGGGGGGGGGGGGGGTAAGAGGACACTTTTTTTTTTTTTGGTCTCGAAATTTGAAAAATTGACATTTTGCTCCGTTGGGGGGGGGGTAAGGTCAGCTTTTTTAGGTCAGCCATGGGAATTTTTTTTTTTTTTTTAATAAATAAAAAAAAAAATAATAATAATCCAAGGGGGGGTTTAGGGGGGTTGTGGGGGGGGGGGGTTTACACATAAAAAAAATACCAAAGGGGGAGTTTAACCCCCAAACCCCCCCCCCTGTGTACGCGCCTGATTGGCACAGTAATTTGGGGGTATATGGCAATGTTTCCCCCCCCCCTCCCCCCACGGTTTAAAATGGACTAATTCCGTCCATGTGTAGGCCTACACCACTGCTATTAAACTGCCAATAAATAGCTCTTTTTTTAATGAAGGTGGAAGAGGGGGTTGCAATGAGGTCAAATTCATGTTATGCTTGATTTTAATGTAATTTCTATTTTGTAAACAGGTGGTAAACAGGTGTGTGTGTGTGTGTGTGTGTGTGTGTGTGTGTGTGTGTATGTGTTAGCTTTCGTTACCCCTGTCATTTCTATATATAATATTGTTCATTGTCATTTTTATGTTGTTTTTAAACAGAGCCCTGTTGTAAACCAGCCTATTTTAATGTTTTTAACAATGTTTTGTAATGATTTTATAGCTGAACATGTTACTCTGTATAAAGATGCGAAATAAATAAATAAATAAATAAATCAGAGGAAGGTCTATTATCAACCAGGGGCGGATCTAGCTTTTTGCTAAAGGGGGGAGGTTGACCCAATGACGATGCAAGCGTGTGGCGGCGAGGCGATTTTTGTTGCTATTTCGAACCCCCGTAGTGATGTTTTCCTGGCATCTACTAACAAGATGCCGTTGTGCACATCACATTTTAACTTGACAGCCCAGGGGGGGGGGGGGAGGGTTATCCCCCATAGATCTGCCCCTGTCACCCTAACCATGAGAACCGTTGGGCGTAGCCCTCTGAGCGCGCCCCCACCCCAACCCCCAAAAGCCCTGACTTTGTTCACTCCATTTAGCCCGTTCAGCGTGCATTGTCAAAATGAGTAGTAGTATGACTGTATGCTGCATTGACAAATACGAAAAAACATGTAAGATACATTGAAAAATATGAAAAGAATTTAAGCGTGCATACAAATTGGAATCATACTTATCCTAAGCCCGTGGAGCAACTTTGGTCTCAAAGAAGAAGTAGGCCTACATTTATATGGTTGCTGATTAAAAAATGAATGGAATGAAGCTCATCAGACGCATGTTAGGGTCCCCATTGGGATCCTTATCTCACTCCACATAGGCCCTTACAAATTTGTGTCTTAACAAAATAATTACGTGTACTTAGTTCTTCTTTTGTCTCCCTTTCTTTATCTTATACTTTATTTATAATCCACATTATTTTTCATTCGTTCTCTCTTTCTCTAGTAGTTTTGTTTGATTCATTCTCTCTCTGTGCATGTCTCGTTTTTATATATAGTTTTTTATTTGATTTGATTTATTGGTTTCTGCATCTTTTTTCTTCATACATTTTCATGAACATAATATGGTTTGATACAATATTTTACGTGTATATAATTTTATACAGATAATAAACGAATTTAAACAAATATAGATGCAGGAGGGCTACAGAAATAAGCAAAGTAGCTTGACGTGCCCGCAGCCCTCAACTTTATAGTTACAACAACAATAAAAATACAAATAGAAAAGACTGACTTGCAGAGAAGAAAAGGAAAGGGGAGAGAAGGAGCGTTGGTAATAATACAATAAATCTCGTACATCTGCTGATTGAATGCAGGTTCATTCATGAATGGCTAAACGATGCTAGGTCGACCGCTGAATAAGGGGGGGGGGGGGGGGGGGAGAGAACACTTTTTTTTTGGTCTCGAAATTTGAAAAATTGACATTTTGCTCCGTTGGGGGGGGGGGTAAGGTCAGCTTTTTTAGGTCAGCCATGGGATTTTTTTTTTTTTTTTTTTTTTTAATAAATAAAAACAAATTAAAAAAATAATAATAATCCATAGGGGGGTTGAGGGGGTTTGTGGGGGGGGGGGGGGGTTACACATTTTAAAAAAATACCAAAGGGGGGTTTAACCCCCTCCCCTATGTACGCGCCTGTGCATGATTGAACCCCTGAAGGTGCTGCTAGTGTTGCACCGGTTTGCACCCCTAAAGGTGCAGGATTGAACCATAAAGGGTACTAACATGCCCCTAAAAGGTTCAATCTGGCACCCTTTTAAAGGGTGCAGGATTGCACATTTAAAAAGGGTGCAGGATTTAACCCCTAAAGGTGCAGGATTGAACCATAAAGGGTACTGACATGCCCCTAAAAGGTTCAATCTGGCACCCTTTAAAGTGTGCAGGATTGCACATTTAAAAAGGGTGCAGGATTTAACCCCTAAAGGTGCTGCCAGTGTTGCATCGGTTTGCACCCCTAAAGGCGCAAACTTGCACCATTTTTTTTTAGTGTGTAACTGCAAGATTAAAATATGTATATGTATAACAAATGAAGTTGTAACTTAATTGTAACAATCTCTGCTCAACTAACTAGATCAATATACTAATAATAGATAACTAGATATTATAACAAGCAAGAGGGACTATACTGCAACCATGAGAGGCTAGATAGTCCTTGGTTACATCATGCAAAATATGATCAATTCTCATGTGTCAGCAGGCTATTCAGCCAAAATTTCAGCCAAAAATGCAAAGCAAAGTGACAAACAAAAGCTGAGAACGGTTGTAAAACAAGCCAGCAAAATAATGAACCATACTGTTGACCTAGATGAAGTCTGTAAAGAAGGAGTAGTATCTAAGGCCCTATCTATTATATGTCTGATCTAACCCACCCCCTTAATGACCAGTACATACACCTGAGAAGCGGACGAAGATTGAGATCTGTAAAAGCAAGAACTAGTCGCCGCATTAATTTATTCATTCCACTTTCCATATAGTTGTTAATAAAATCCAGTAAAGAGGAGAGCTCTAAACGAAGGCAAGAACGGTAGAGAATGTGAAAACTATGCAAAACACCTTATTGACATGTTAAGCGAATATAATTTTTGTCAGTATACTTACTTTACTGTTGTACACCTACTTTTATACCATATCAAGGAATACTTTATAAACAAAATACCTACTTCAGATTAGAGCATATAAGAATAAAAGAAAAGGGAGGGTATGTAAGAAGAGAGAGAGAGAGAGAGAGAGAGAGAGAAGAAGAAGAAGAAGAAGAAGAAGAAGAAGAAGAAGAAGAAGAAGAAGAAGAAAAGAAAGAGTATTAAAAGTATATTCATCATGATCATGTATATTATATTATATTAAATGTAGGCCTATACTAAATCAGGGCCCTATGCTTGTCAATTATATGTTGTTCCTGCGTTCCTATGTTCATTTATGTTGAAGCAAGATTTTTCATGTAAATGTAAACAATTATCCTATATGGACACAATAAAGAAATGAAATGAAACGAAATATTGTATAGCACCAGCGCTCAAAATACACGGGGGCGGTGGGCGATTCGCCCCCGTGAGCTACATAATCGCCCCCGTCAGGTTGCTCACGGGGGCGATTGCAAAATTAAAAATCGCCCCCGTGGAATTATAAAATAAAGATTTTCTTTTCTGTTATAACTTTAACACAATATTGAATTTCAATTTTTTTTTAAATGAAATGGAACTTAGATTAGCGTGCAAGATTTCTTGTTTTATGAGTAGGCCTATTATTACCGATTCAGCTCACAGTGCAGTGCCGCCGTCAGCGTTGGTTATAGGCCTACTGCGCCCTTAGTAGCGGTACGTGTCACGCTGCCGCGCTATGTCTGCTGGAGCTGGAGGCGATCGCGCAAGGGCAGAAACATGGTCATGGAGAAGTTTTTCGTTGTGAAAGCGTTAACCCGCTGAAATCTGGTGATTTCAAATGACTAGCAAATAATGAACCTCGACCAGTAAATCAATATTAGGGACCTTTAGATTTGCACGACGGGAACGTGGACTGAAACGTGTGACCTCCTTTTAAGGCAGTGCCAGTGCTTAAAAGGACGTGACATGTGACTGCCAGTGCCTTAAAAGGACGTAACACGTCCACGTCCACGCAAATCTAAAAGTCCCTATTGAGAAGAAGAGGAAGACCAAGATGTCGTGGAATGATATGATAACATGGGCAGATCTACGGGGGGGGGGGGGGTTAGGGGTTTAACCCCCTCCTCCCACCCCGGCCCCCTTGGGCTGCCAAGTGAAAATGTGATATTAAAGCGGGGGGGGGGGATGCTGGAGAGGAGAACTACTAATCTAATTTTTTTTTTCATGGGGGGGGGGGGGAGTGAAGCGCCGTTTTAGCATGACTTTCTTTTTAACTCTTACTTTCAGATAACCCTAAGTTTTTGGTTGCTGCTTTATATGTAGTTGATAATGCATGATTAAAGTAAAGAGAGAGAGAGAGAGAGAGAGAGAACCACCATCATTTTGCAATGGTTCAGGGTTTGTGTAATGTACATTTGAAACCATTTCTTAGCGTCTCAACCCTAACAAAATGGCAAAACTATTTTTGAGGAAAAGTATTATACTGAATTAAATAAAGAATAATAGCTTTATTACTGATACAGATTTGCATATACGGGCTAAAGACAATGTGGTATTTGTATAGAGGTATTCCAAAATGACATTCTGATAATCAACATTTGTTCTGGTATCATAATGTATATACGCATAATACAACTGATCTTTATGATTTCTTAACGTGACATAGCTTCTTTTCCCCCTGCAAACAAAAAAGAAAACATGGTTATTTAATAAAAGGATCATGCGACAAATAATCATTGTAATTCAAATTGATGCAAGGATTTTTTTTGAATAAGCAATGCTTTTCACCAGAATCTTCTTTGTAAAAACGACTTTTACAAATCTCAGCCATGCAAATCTGCCACTGTGTTGTAAGATCACTTTCAGATTAGGAGAAGTGTATTCTTTAATGAGTATTTTACATTGAATGGAACGTCTCAACTCAGTAAGCATGGCTGAGATTTGTAAAAGTTGTTTTACAAAGAAGATTCGGGTGAATAGTAGTGCTTATTCAAACAAATATTCGCATCAATTTGAATCACAATCATTATTTGTCGCTTAATCCCTTTTAATGACATTGTTTTCTTTCTCGTTTGCAAGGGGAGAAGAAGATATGTCACGTTAAAGACATCATAAAGATCAGTGTTGTATGCGTATATATTATATACACAGGCCAGTAACAGCTATGTAGCTTGTAAATTTGTAAAAGGGAAAATGCTGATTGGAATGATAATGATGAAATAGCAAATAATTGAGGAGTATCATAGGTACCAATTCAATGGATATTTGTATAAAAAAGAGCCCCCGTCAGTACTAAAAGAGCCCCCGTGAGAAGGCTCACGGGGGCTCTTTTTTTTTGGGGGGGGGGGGGAAGAGCCCCCGTGGACAAAAAATTAATTTGAGCCCTGTATAGCACACATTTTGAGGAATTTATGTGTATACATTTACATTTAATATTGACTTTGCCCCAATTTCCCCCTGACTGTCCTACCCCTTTGAATGTCTTAGTTCAGCCCATGGTGCCCTGCTTCTCAGTTCTCCCCATTCAAAATATCTCCTTTTATACTTATTTGCAGAAAAACTTGAAATATAGAAATGGTGACTTGTGCACCCTATATAGTAGTAGTGATATCATATACCATATAACATGAATGTGTGACTACAATCAATATTTACCAATATACAAAGTATAAAGTACTACTGTATAGTTTTTAACCCCGCTCTCCCTTACGAATGCAAGAGTACAACTTACGACGCAGTAGTGTTGGACAGTCTCCCCGAGAAACACCACAATATAATCATCCCACGAGGTGGTAAATATCATGATACACACTATCAAATAGGTCATCCTTTGGAATCGACCGAATTCTCCCAAAATCTTTAAAATATCATCAAACATCATCGTGATATGTGGTCCAAGTCCTCTTCTCTCGGCAAAGAAAATAGGTGTAACCAAGAAGCCTTCTATGCTGGATCTATCAAACTTTGAGTCCGTCCACGAGAGGGCCTTACCTTCACAAACGCTAAAAAGGCGATTAAATCGAAATAGATTTATCATATATATATATATATATATCAGTGGCGTATTGAGCAAAAACGTTTGGGGGGGGGCTGACAAAAAAAAATCGCAGTACCCCACTCTAACATGCAGGCCCCGCTAAACGTTTCGCAAAGTGGGGTCTAGGGGCAAAGCCCCGGTGGGGGCCAAGGGGCGGAGCCCCCAAAGCTCAAGGGGTATGGGCATCAGTGGCGGATCCAGGAATTTCTTACGGGGGGGCACAAAATGGCATGGTGTTAAATATATGTAAACGATGAAGCGACAGAACGAGGCTTTAGCGGCGAGGGAGCGGAGCAAATTAGACGCATTTTCAGGCACTTCCTGGAGTAATATGACGTAAAATTGCTTTCTCCTACCCCTTCCAAGAGAAGGGATCTTTTGCAATTTGATAAACACATTAGGCGCATGAATGTCCACCGGCACTTCCTGGAAAAAAGCTTTGACACTTCATTATATTATTAAAGTAGGAAGACGATTCGTTGTACCGTTCTCGACTCTTAATCCTAGTCTGAATTCAGTTCCCCACCCCCCCCCCCCCCCGAAGCGCGGAAGCTTTGCCGTTTCATTAAATTATTAGAGAAAGAAGACGATTCGTTGTACCGTTCACTACTCTAATCATGTCTGAATTCAATTTCCCCAATGGCCCCCTTAACGGTACATGTGCAGTGTTACATGATGTAAGTATGGAACGCCCGGCAGTACTTGTCACAGTTGCTTCTGGAAAGGATTTTTTTTTTTACTAGTGTTACTGTTAGTGGCCACGGCCCCTTAGTGACTATAAAAAACATTTGCTCTTCCTGGCCATTTGGGAATGTGTCTGTTCGCAACAGAAATGGAGAAACGCGCATTTTGTTGAAAATCATTTATACATCTCTTGTATATGGAATTGAAAATAAGTCATGGTTCAATATTATTTGGGGGGGGGGGGGCTGGCGCCCCCAAGCCCCCCCCCCACCCGTACGCCAGTTATATATATATATATATATATTATATATATATGTGTGTGTGTGTGTGTTCGCGGGGCAGACTGTTTGCACAGGCAGTGTGATCACCTACTGTCTCTTTTGTATTCTTGCCTGACTGCACATGAGTGTTTTAACATTGCCTTGTATAAAATGTATTTAATTGCTGATGAACCTTCGGGTGAAACAGACTGTACAACAATTACTAATAAAGTTGAACCTTTCCAACTTCTATATCTATCTATATATTATAGTAATAATAATAATGATAAAATACTATCATTTCATGTTCATTTTTTTTCTTCAAAAACGCTTATGTTGAAGTAAACAAAATAAATAAATGCTTGTACATGAAATATCATAATCTGTCAAAGAAAAAAAAATACTGTACTACTTCTGAAAAGAGAAAAACTCCCACAGAGAGAAAGAGAAAAAACTCCTAAGAGAGAAAAAGGAGAAAAACTCCTGAAAGAAATATGGTGAGGTCGGCGTAGTGATCGTCTGAACTTCTTACTACTAGCATCTAGAAATAATTTATGCAGGGGGCGACAGCATGGTAAGTTGATAATGCATCTAAGTAATAGTGGAGTAATGAGGTTGTCTCAGCTCGTGCTCTGTCGGACATTACTTTACCTGCTGGATTTCAATCAAGTGGACAATTGAAAAGTCTTGTACATAGACACTAAAATTATTTATTTTGTTTATCAGTTAGTTACATTGGGGGTCACATTGACTCTGCACTTTTTCCAGTACCCCAAAAGCGCGCCTCTTTTTAATAAGTGTCCGTTCACCTTCTCATAGGTGCCCCTTTTCACCTCTGATAAGTGCCCCTAATAAAATATGATAGGTGCCACTTTTAATTTGACAAGAGCCCTTTATCCTTGATAATTAATACCCATTTCCTTTTTGTAAATAATGAGTCTAAACTCTTTTCATTAGTGCTTCATTTCACCTTTGATGATTGCTTCCTTCCTTGTGAGAGAAGCAGGCGCGTACGCAGGATTTTTTCAAGGGGGGGGGGGGTTTAACATTTATAAGTCGGGCCGAAAATTTCGCAACGACTCAGCCAGCCGCTGAATAAGCGGGGGGGGGGGGGGGGGGTAAGAGGACACTTCTTTTTTTTTTGGGGGGGGGGGGTCTCGAAATTGAAAAATTGACATTTTGCTCCGTTGGGGGGGGGGTAAGGTCAGCTTTTTTAGGTCAGCCATGGGAATATATATATATTGTTTAATAAATAATAAAATAAAAAAATAAAAAATAAAAAATCCAAAGGGGAGGGGGGGGGGGGGGTTCACACATAAAAAATACCAAAGGGGGGGGTTTAATTTGCAAATCGTGCCGGTCGATATTTCGCTCAGTGAGCACTAATTCATTTTGCCCTCGATAATCTAAAAATCACATCTCCCCCCCCCCCCTTGAGCACCAGGGGAGGGGGTCCGTCTCCAAATAAAGGTAAAATTAACGCGTTTTTACCCGCTTTTTCCTAGGGGAGGGGGCCTGGGACCCCAGGCCCCGTGGATCCGCCACTTAATAGCCGTATCTATAGTTTCAAAGAATCGGAACAGGTTTATATAGTAACAGGTACCTAATATCTTCATAAAGATGAAAGACAGTAACATATTGAAGGTCTTATTCGTTATTTTGTCATGAGATTGTGCTTAAAACCCCATCACGATTAGTGATTTATCTAAATAAATCTAATCAGTCGCAATGCGACCTCACAGATCTTAATATTTTATTGTTAGTGTTATGTGAGGAAAATGATTTATCCTTCAAATTTTCTAAATGTTTGTGTGTGTGGCATGACCAACATATATTATAGGCCCCTATGTTTAATCAAGAAAAGGTGCTTAAATGGACAGATTTATGGTGTGTAAAAAACGTTGAAATAAGTTTTGTTTTATATGACCCAATGTTATGAGTAAATCACACTTTTATTTTTTAATTGCGCCAATTATGTGTGTAATATCTAACATTCAAATGTATATCAAACAGGTTTATGACTTAAAACGCACAATAAAAGTTATGTCAATTGAAAGGACAATTATGACGTTTCTTCAGTACTTCGATAAAAATGTTAATGTTGGCAGATTACAGTTTTTAGTGATAAATCCATTTGAGATGAATGGAAATAATAAGTTTGGAGATATTTCTGCATTTGCATCCATACTTGATGAAAGTAATGGCTTAAGAAAATGTGAATATTTCTTCAGTGATGATTTTCATGATGATTTCAAACAAACATGTAACAAATTTTCATGTCTGCATCTAAATGCAAGAATCTTTTTGTAAACATTTTGATGACTCTCACATTTTATTGAAATCATTGGATTATCAATTTACTGTCATTTGATATTGAGGGAGACAGGTAGAAAGGGTGGTGTCGGGGGCGTGGCATGTATTCACATTATAATTTGTTTCCATTTATCACGAAACCTACCTGTGTTACACAGAAAACAGCTACTTTAATTGATAACATTATTACAAATGTTTATATCCAAGCTGATTTTAATGGTAGTCTTATTCATTCAGGCCTCTCAGATCATTTACCTCTATTTTGTATTAATCTAGGAAAGAGTGTTCATTTTACAGATAAAATATATCTGAACAGAGGAGGATAATAATTCTACTGGTAAAAAATAGCTCAATTCAAACAAAGTTGCAGTTAGCTAACTGGAATATAAGGTGTATGAAACTGTAAACACCGGAGGGTCTTCTGAAGGGTTAGTATCTATGGGGTTATGATGCTTTGAATTATATGATTCATGTTTCCCTTATATCAAATCTTTAGTGAGACATAACAATAAAAAAAACTGGATTACTGATGGTATATTTAAATTGATAAAGAAAAAACAAAAACTACATCATAGATCTTTTAACAGTAGGAATGATAGTTATCCTCTTCAAGCTGACTTAATTTTGATCTGTTATTATTGTATATTGTTGTATGTTGGAAGCTTGGCGAATAAAAATCAATCAGTCAATCAATCAATCAATCAATCAATCAATCAACCAACCAACCAATCAATCAATCAATCAATCAATCAACCAACCAATCAATCAACCAATCAACCAATCAATCAATCAATCAATCAATCAATCAATCAATCAACCAACCAATCAATCAATCAATCAATCAATCAACCAATCAACCAACCAACCAATCAATCAATCAATCAATCAATCAACCAACCAATCAATCAATCAATCAATCAACCAATCAATCAATCAATCAATCAACCAATCAATCACTCAATCAATCAATCAATCAATCAACCAACCAATCAATCAACCAACCAATCAATCAATCAATCAACCAATCAATCAATCAATCAATCAATCAATTAATCAATCAACAAATCAATTAATCAATCAATCAATCAATCAATCAATCAGTCAGTCAATCAATCAATCAATCAATCAACCAATCAACCAATCAACCAATCAATCAATCAATCAATATTGATCAGAGACTGAAAGGAAATATGAGGGGGACATGGAAGCATAATTTATAAACAATTTGTTAGGGGGAAAAGTATTCTTTCCTTTGCCAATTGATTGTATGATGTACAAACCTTTTATCAGAAGAATATTCTTTCATAGGGCAAATCAACAAAATTAAACAACTGCGCTTCCACAGCTGCAAATGGCGCAATGTCAAGAATCTGTGTGCACTGGGGGCCTTTGTAATTATGTATGTATTGTCTTGTGAACGGGACATAAGTTATATATATTTTGGCCACACGCAGCCGAAATTCGGCCAAGATAGAGAGTTTGCAGCAAATTATTTACACGTGTGGTCTCACGCAGGCGCGGATCCAGGATTTCTTAGGGGGGAGGCCCAAATTTGAAATTATGCGAGCCAAATATTGGTACGTAATGGTGACCAGCAGTGACGTAATGCGGGGGGGGGGGGGTGGGTGCAGGGAGGGGCGAGTTTCCCCTCCATCCTCCGCGAAACGCGGAAACTTTGACGTTTCATTAAATCATTAGAGAAACAAGACGATTTGTTGTACAGCTCTCGACTCTTTAAATAATCCTCGTCTGAATTCAGTTTTTCCCCTCCCGCGCGAAAGCTTTTACAATTCATTAAATCATTAGAGAGAAAAGACGATTCGTTGTACCGTTCTCGAAAATAATCATCGTCTGAATTTAGTTTCCCCCCCCCACCACCCCTCCCTGCCGCGCGAAGCTCGGAAGCTTTTACGTTTCATTAAATCATTAGAGAAACGATACGATTCGTTGTACAGTTCTTTACTCTTAATTCTCGTCTGAATTCAGGTTTCCCCTCCCGCGCGAAGCGCGGAAGCTTTTAAGTTTTATTAAATCGTTAGAGAAAGAAGTCGTAATTAGTTTTCCTCCCCCCCCCCCCTCCCGCGCGAAGCGCGGAAGTTTTTAAGTTTTATTAAATCATTAAAGAAACATTTTGTTGGGGCGAGTTTCCCCTCCATCCTCCGCGAAGCGCGGAAGCTTTTACGTTTCATTAAATCATTAGAGAAACAAGACGATTCGCTGTACAGTTTTCGACTCTAATCCTCTTCTGAAATCAGGTTCTCCCCTCCTGCGCAAAGCGCGGAAGCTTTTAAGTTTCATTAAATCATTAGAGAAACAAGACGATTTGTTGTACAGTTCTCGACTCTAATAATCCTCGTCTAAATTCAGTTTTTCCCCTCCCGCGCAAAGCGCGGAAGCTTTTAAGATTCATTAAATTATTAGAGAAAGAAGACCATGCGTTGTACCGTTTTCTACTCTTAATCTTCTCCTTTTTCTTCCTACGTCCTCTTCCTCTTCTCTCCTCTTCCTCTTCTCTCCTCTCTTTTTTTTTTCTTTTTGGCCGGCGATTTTGGGGGACCGCCCCGACCGCCCCCCCCTTGGCTACGCGCCTGCGGTCAGATAAACACATTTTGATACCTTGTCCGACCCCGGAAGCTCAGGGGTTTAAGGTAATAAATTACGGTCAGATAAGCATTCAGGGGCCCGCCTTAGGGCCCCTGGTGGGGTCGAGGCAGTGGAGCCTCCGGAAGCTCAGGGGTTTTAGGCGTTTAATTACTGTCAGATGATCTTCTTTTTTTGTAAACCTTATTATTTTGTGACACTGGCAGGACACTATATGGCGTTGGGTTCAGGGGGCGAAGCCTCAAGAAATCAGGGATTTTGGTCAATAAATTACCGTCAGATGAGCATCTAGGGCCCGCCTTAGGGCCCTAGGTGGAATCCAGGTGGCAGAGCCCCCGGAAGCTTAGGGGTTTTAGGCATTTAATCACGGTCAGATGAGCATATTTTGATCCCTCATTATTGTTTGACACTGGCAGTCAACTATTCTTTCTTCTTGCTCTCTTTCTTTTTTTTTATTTCTCTTTAAATTACTTTTTCAAAAAAAGGAGGGGGGGGGAGCTCGAGGCTCCTGATCCTCGCCGTTCCTCGGGCCCTGACATGTAGGAATCTCAAGAATCATATTTCTTGCCTGGCTGTAAATTTAGGATTTCGTCATTTTCCAACAAACACATAAAAAAGTATAATTTACTAAAAAGTCAGGAAATGAAGTAATTTCAGCATTATTTGTAATCCACCGTTATGGAATTAGAAATAAACCACGTTTGAATTTGAATTTCCCCAAGCCCCCCTCCCCCTATCAGTACGCCAGTATCTCCTCTTTTCCTTTTTTCTTTCACCTTCTTTCTCTCTTATTTTTTGATTGGGGGGGGGGGCAACAACCTTGGAGGCAAGGCCCTTTCGGCCCCCGAACTCCTTCTTCCCCCTTTTCTTTTCTTCTTCCTCTTCTTTCTTTCCCTTTCTCTCCTCTTTTCCTTTCTTCTCTCTTTTTTTTTTTTTTTTTTTTGCGGGGGTGGGGGGGGGGGGGGGGCCAAGGCCCGCTCGTTCCCCCCTGGTCTCACGGGAAAACAGAGGAGGCGGAGTGACTTCCAAAGTGGGGGGGCACCAACAAAAAAGGGCACTTTCTGGAAAAAAGGTCACCTACAAAGGGAAATCTCAAAGCGAAAATATACAATTTTTTAGACAACGTGACGGACATGTGCTCTCTAAGAAGCCACTATTATTATTATTATTATTATATACCCCTATAATTTGATTACATTATCAGGGATGCTTTCAAAATTTGTTTCTCTTTATACATCGTATAAAATATTGCTTAAACATCATACCTTGCAGTTGGGTGTGATGGTCGAAAACATTTGCGAGCGAGGAAAAAAATTAAGATTACAGTGCGAAAACTACATCTTAAAACGAGGAAAAAACAATCCTCATCGGGTTATAAATAAGAACATTCTCATAACAGCAGACTGAAAAGACCTTTGATAAGTAACATAATTATAACATCTATAAATGTGAGCGAGCGTAGCGAGTGAGCTTTGGGAGATATTGCTCTTCGTCGCTTGAAATTAGGGGCACGTTTAATGATGAGAGGAAAAGGGGACACTTATCGAAGGGATAAGACACTTATTAGAAAATAAAAGGAGCACGTGTCAAAGTATATACATAGGGTTATTATCAAAGGTGAAAATGGGGCATTCACCAGGGATGAAAAAGGCACTAATGAGAATGGAAAATGGGCATTTGTCGACGGAAAAGAGGCAACCATCAGATTTTGATAGGGACATTTATGAAAAAGGGATAGGCTCCTTATAAGAAAGGAAAAGGGGCATGTATCATTGTTAAAGAGGTTAATTATCAGAGGTGAAAAGGGGCACTTATCGCATCTGAAAAGGGGCACACACCATATATGAAAGAGGCACTTATGAGAATGAAAAAGGGCACTAATAATGAAGGGAAATGTGCATTTGTTGAAAGAAAAGGGGCACCGATCAGATCTTGATAGGGGCATTTATTGGAGGTGAAAGGGGGCTTTTATGAAAAGGGGAAGAGACACTTATATGAAGGAAATCATCATCATCAACTTCAGGTGGCGCTGTAAAGCGCTGCTGTGGCCTTCACGAGAGCACGCCATGCAACTCTTTCTCCTGCCATTTGTGTTGCACCTTTCATTCCTTGTCCAGACACTTTCTTGATATCATCAGTCCAAGATATTGGTGGACGACCTCTACCCCGTTTTCCTTCGACTGCTCCTTGCAGTATTTGCTTCTCAATACCATCAGATCTCCTAACAATGTGCCCAAATATATATATATATATATATATATATATATATATACAGGCTCGGATCCAGGATTTTCCAATAGGGGGGGGGGGCCGGAAATTTGAAAGTTGCGCAGACCGTTTTTTCAACTCAACATACTAATACTGACAAGAAGCACCATATCGGTACATTTTTTGACATTTTCATCGGGGGGTGGGGGGGGGGGAGGGGCTATAGCCTCTTGTCCGAATAGTAATTTTCTGGTTTCACAATTCGAAATAGTGAGCGAAGCGAGCAAGCAACAATTTGAGCATAATATGTATTTTGTGAAAGTGTTATTTATCACCAAAATAAACGAGAAAAGATATCAAAAACTCATGTTCGGGCAGCTCGCTGCCCCCCCCCCCCCCCCCCCCATTACGCGCGAAGCGCAGAAGCTTTGACCTTTCTTTAATTGTTAGAGAAAGAAGACGATTTGTTGTACCATTCTCGACTCTTAATCCTTCTCTGAATTGAGTTCCCCCACCTCTCCCGCGCGAAGCACGGAAGCTTTGGCTTTTCATTATTATTAGAGAAAGAAGAAGATTTGTTGTACCATTCTTACTTGACTGAATTCAGCTTCCCCCCCCCCCTCCCGCGCGAAGCACGAAAACTTTGGCCTTTCATAGTTTAATGAAATTATTAGAGAAAGATGATTCGTTAATTGTTCCATTTTCGACTCTTAATTCTCCTCTGAATTGAGTTTCCCCCCCCCCCTCCCATCACCCGCGCGAAGCGCGGAAGCTTTGACGTTTCATTAACTTATAAGGGAAAGGAGACGATTCTTTGTACTATTCTCGACTCTTAACCCTTGTCTGAATTCAGTTTTCCCCTAAGCTTTGACGGTTCATTAAATTATTAGAGGAAGAAGACGAATCGTTGTACCATTCTCGTCTCTTAATCCTTGTTTGAATTCAGTTTTCCCCCTCCCGCGCAAAGCGCGGAAGCTTTGACGTTTCATTAATTATTAGAGAAAGAAGAAGATTTGTTGTACCATTCTAGACTCTTATTACTTGACTGAATTCAGCCCCTCCCCCCCCCCCGCCTCCCGCGCGAAGCACTAAAACTTTGGCCTTTCATAGTTTAATGAAATTATTAGAGAACGACGATTCGTTGTTCCATTTTCGACTCTTAATACTTCTCTTAATTGAGTCCCCCCCCCCCCCCCTCCTGCGCGGAAGCTTTGACGTTTCATTAAATTATAAGGGAAATGAGACGATTCTTTGTACTATTCTCGACTCTTAATCCTTGTCTGAATTCAGTTTTCCCCAGCCCGCGCGTAGCGCGTAAGCTTTGACGGTTCATTAAATTATTAGAGAAAGAAGACGAATCGTTGTACCATTCTTGTCTCTTAATCCTTGTTTGAATTCAGTTTTCCCCCTCGCGCGCAAAGCGCGGAAGCTTTGACGTTTCATTAATTATTAGAGAAAAAAGAAGATTTTGTTGTACCATTCTCGACTCTTATTACTTGACTAAATTCAGCCCCCCTCAGCTCCCAACCGCGCCGCGAAGCACCGAAGCTTTGGCCCTTCATAGTTAAATGAAATTATTAGAGAAAGAAGATGATTCGTTGTTCCACTTTCGACTCTTAATCCTTGTCTGAATTTAGTTTTCCCCTCCTGCGCTTTGCGCGAGAGCATAGCGTTTCATTAAATTATTAGAGAAAGAAGACGATTCTTTGTACCGTTCTCGACTCTTTATCCTTGTCTGAATTGAGTCTCCCCCCCCCCTCCCGCGCGAAGCGCGGAAGCTTTGTCGTGTCATTAAATTATAAGAGAAAGGAGACGATTCTTTGTACCATTCTCGACTCTTTATCCTTGTCTGAATTGAGTACCCCCGTTTTCGAATCTTATTATTATTAAGCCTATTCATCTGAATTCAGTTTCCCCCTCTCGCGCGAAGCGCGAAAGCTTTGACGTTTCCTCAAATTATTAGAGAAAGAACACGAAACGTTTTCGACTTTTAGTAAGCCCTATTTGTCTGAATTCAGTTTCCCACTTTCGCGGTAGGCGCGGAAGCTTTGACGTTTCCTTAAATTATTAGAGAAAGAAGACGATTCGTTGTACCGTTCTCGATTCGTCTAAATGAAAATTCCCCTCTCGCGCAAAGCGCGGAATTTTTGGCGTTTCATCACAATATAGAGAAAGGAAGACGATTCCTCATACCGTTTTCGAATCTTATTATTATTAAGCCCTATTCATCTGAATTCAGTTTCCCCCTCTCGCGCGAAGCGCGAAAGCTTTGACGTTTCCTCAAATTATTAGAGAAAGAACACGATTCGTTGTAACGTTTTCGACTTTTAGTAATCCCTATTTGTCTGAATTCAGTTTCCCACTTTCGCGCGAAGCGCGGAAGCTTTGACGTTTCCTTAAATTATTAGAGAAAAAAGACGATTCGTTGTACCGTTCTCGTTTCGTCTAAATGAAGTTTCCCCTTCCGCGCGAAGCGCGTAATTTTTGGCGTTTCATCACAATATAAAGAAAGGAAAATGATTCGTCGTACCGTTGTTGACTCTTAAACCTTGTTTGAATTTAGTTTCCCCGAAAATTTTACACCTCTGATTTCTTTAGCTGATATTATCGGAAAGTGAAACTTCGAAAAAATACAAGTATTGTAGTTGTAGTCACTCTCGAAGTCGTCACAGCGGATAAGAAGTCGCAGTTCGTAGGGAAAAAAACTTGTCGGTCGATCGACAATATACATCTAACCGACATCAAATTTATGCATTGATGAGGATCGTGCAACAATACCGACACAGCAACATATTTACCCGTGTCTTTCTTGCTCCCTCGACGAGACGACTCCACCCAGCAACCCCCTTTTCTATTTTACTCCCACTCCTCCTCTCTCAGACTCTTACCTCCCCTCTCTCTCCTCTCTTTCATCCCCCGTTTCTTTTGTTTCCCTTTCACTCTTTTTTCTTCTTTTTTCCTTTTCTTTCTTTTCTTTCTTTTCCTTTCTTTCCTCTCCCCCCATTTTTCTTTTTTCTCTTTCTTTCTTCTCTTTTCCTTTTCTTTTCAGGTGGGCTGTATCTAATACAGACCACCTTATAATGTTGTTAAAATTGCCTTTATTATTTCTTTATTTTTCTTATTTCGACCCACTTTTTTGTGAGCAAGATAACTTGAAAATGGTTCACTCAAATACCTTGAAATTTAGCACACATTACAGGCATTAGAACAAAGCACAGAAAATTGTTCAACCTTGACCTTGACTGACGACGTCATCTAGACGCCATTTTGTGAAATTTTCTGAAAATTATTTCATGGTCATATCTTCATAACTGAAATCCATTTCTCATTCATATTTATTATGATCAAGGTCAATATCAGTCCGGTCAATTTCAGGACAAAAAACGCGCGTGTGCGCGTACGTCCGCGCGTTAGTGCGCGCGCAAATTTTTGAAATGCTCATAATCGTCTTAAATTTATTTTGCATACGTTTCAGGTCATTTTAGACATTTTATGAAAAAAATCGCGCACACGCGCATGCGCGCGCGTTCTCGCGCGTAACACCATTACACAACGTAGAATCGCCATTTTTTTTTCTTTCATGATAAATCTTATATTTGTTCAATCAATTTGATACTATGTTCATCTCTTTATGACTATTACTATTAAGATGAGCGTCCATTCAAGATAAATGTCCGTGCGCGCGAGCACTTATAATACATAGCATATATGGGCAAAAACATGCCTATACAAAATCCATTATAGCTCTTTGGAATGCACCGGGATCCTCAATTCTTTTTCATATTCTGATAGAGTATGAGTCGGAGAAATGATTTCATGTCTCATTTGGCCATTAAGTGTATCGTGACATCATCACAATGGCCTTGGAACTAAAAATTCGAATTTGCATATTATGACGTCAGCATATTTATGTAAAATTGATTGTATCTCTGTAAATATTGATCAATTTTCTTCAAAATTTCGATATGTTGTAGCTAAGACAATTCTCTACTAGCGGAGTAATAACCATTTTTCATTTTGATGACGTCATCATAGTGAAAATCTCGATTAAAGGCCTCATGTCAAACATTTCATAATTTGCCTTATCCCTATAGAAGGTGAATTTCGTTCACGTCATGAAACTACATGATATTGTTTTTTAAGAATTTTTAAGCAGTATCTCGCTTATTTTTGCTCTATTTTGTCTCAAATTTAAGTTGACTAGCCCACCTATACTTGTTCCAAACAAGTATTATATGTCTAGTTTTCTTTTCTTTCCCTTCCCCTCTCTTTTTTCCCTCTCTTTTTTCCCCTCTCTTTTTTTCCCTCTCTTTTTCCCCTCCCCCTTTTCTCTTTTTCCCGACGGCAGCGCAATTTTACCGACAATATCCTGACAGGTGAGGGGTGTCGCACCCCCCCCCCCCCACACCACCCTTAGGCGATGCCCCTGGGTACGCACATGTATGTTCCCTCTCTTTGAAAGCCGCACCCCTCTATCTCCGGTGTAAGTCAGTACGGGCCGGATTTTTGTGTATTACGGGCCGGACTTTGTTGCGTGAAAAGTAACTCTTTATTGGAAATTTTAGGAACACAAATTCGGTCCCTCCGACCCCGGAGTGGGAGGGAGGGGGGGGGGGGGGGGGGGGGGAGTTGGGTTTTCTTCTTTATATTTTCTTTTCTCTTTTCTCTTCTCTTCCCTTTTCTTTTCCCTTCTCCTTTCTTCTCTCTTCTCCTTTTTTTCTTCTCCTCTTCTCCTTTCTTTTTTCTCTTCTTTTCTTCCTCTTTTTTTCTTTTTTTTTTGCGCCGCCAATAGGGGGGGGGGGGGGCCGCGGCCGTTTCGGCCCCCCCTGGATCCGCCACTGTATATATATATATATGAAGGAAAAAGATCATTTATTAGGAAGGGAAAGGGGCACGAGTCAAAATTAAAGGGGGAGTTATTAGAGATCATATGAAAAGAGCACTTATCAGGAGGAAAAGGGGGCACTTGTCAAAATAAAACAAGTATCTCTCAGAATTGAATAAGGTCATTTACCAGACATGAAAAGGGGCACTAGTATGAGAATGAAAAAGGACTATTTTCATAGGTAAAAGGGGGCATTTATGAGAAGGGGAAGGGCTCTTTGTTAAATGCGGGCACTTATCATAAGGAAAAGGGGCGCTTATTAGCAAGGAAAGGGAGCACATGTGAAAATATAAGGTGCGGTTATCCGAGTTAAAAAGGGGGAGTTAATAAAAGGGAAAGGGGCACCTCTAAGATTTTAATAGGGCAGTTATCAGAGGTGAGGGGGGCACTTAACAAAAGTGAAAAGGAGCGCTTCTCGTACCCGAAAAAGGGGCACTTATGAAAATGGAAAATAGACACTTATTGCAAAGGAAACTGGGAACTTGTCAGGGAAAAGAGGTACGTGTCAAAATAAAAGGGGCACTTTTAAAAATTAATAGGGGCACTTATCAAAGTAATAGGGGCACTTTTTTGTAAAAAGGGGCGCTTCTTACAAAGTTAAAAGGACATTTTTCCTAGACTCTATGTAAAAACGGGCACTTTTGGGGTACTTGAAAAATTGGGGGCAGTGTGACCCCTGCCCCCCCCCCCCCCCCGGGTGCCCCGCCTCTGGTGGAAAAGGAAAACGAAGAAGAAGAAGATGAAATGAAAAGGAAAGGAAAAGGGGAGAAGAAATGGTATAAGTACCGGGTAGTATGCCTTGCACTGTATGGTAAATCGACGCGGATGGCGGTATATAAAAATCATTAGAAGTCGCCATCAACACATGGCCTAGAATATGGATGGAGTTGTAGATCGAGAGGGCATGCAGAAAATCCGATCGTGCTATAGCGTGCTAATCTACTTGTGCAGGTGGATCGTCGTACGGGTACGAAATACGCGGGCCGGGTATACAGCTAGTATAGTAAACACGGTGGTGCACCTAACATGCTTATGGCTCATCGAGTACACGGGGCGGGCGCCTGGGATTAGGGTAGACTACTGTAAGGCATTCACGCATCAAAACTCGCTCTGATAATCAATTTTGTTATTTTCTATTGATTATTGCCACTACAGTGAGTGATCACTTCTGTAAAATTCAGTGGAGCACTTTTTATCCCTGATGGAATTAGAAAGATTTGCTAATATTGTGTTTTTTTAATTTGGAGGTTGGCATCAAAATTTGAAAGAACTGCCCTGGGCGGCTGGACATCCCGTGATTGCTCACCGAGGTCCGTAGCGTGCTACTTCGGCGTGGTACTCGTAGCAAGATCGGATCATTGGCATTGCTGAATGTCTGGTGAGTTCAGAACTTTTGATTAGGCCCTAGAATCTAGTATTATGATTATCAAAAATACTTAGTTAAAAGGGCCTTCTTCTTCATCTGAGAATTTGTTTGATGTGTGCTGAATAGTGAATATAGACACTCAGATCTAGAATCTAGATCTAGATCATTAGATGATAGATCTATTCTAGGTCTAGAATTCTAGGCCTCCTATACTAATTAGATCTACTACTATAGATCTAGTCTAGTATAGAGGGGTCTAGATCTAGGCCTAGAATAGATCTTATTAGTCAGTCATGTAACTTGTTGTAGGCCTAGATCTAGTACTTGTAGTTGTGACTTGTGAGGCAGAGCCCTGGGCCCTAGTCCTGGAATTGGACCATGTCCGGCCTGCAGACAGTCCAGTATCGTCGGCAATATTGGGTAATTTTGCTTCAGTTGCTTGTCTTTATCTAGACTCTATAGAGTCTAGTCGAACGTAGTCTACCTAGTTCTTAAATTAACATTTATATATTTTGTAAATCATGCTAGATCTAGATCCTAGCCTAGGTCTAGATCTAGTTAGACTCAGAGTCAGAGCCTCAGAGGTTGTATAACACTGTCAGATTCTTCAAAATTTCAACTTCAAGTTCAAGCAAACTACATGTAGATCTAGTCTACATGATCATGTACATGTAGATCTAGGTCTAGTTTGAGCATGATGTACATGTACGTGCTTTGAGCATGTTTATGTAAAGGCGCTATATAAATATAAATATGTATGTTATTCATATTTCATCAAGCCTAGGCGAGGTAGACCCTAAATAAATGTATGTTTAATGTCATGATTTTAGTACCTTCATTTCAATTCAATTTATTTACAATGACAATATACGATATAAATGGTCTATCATGATGTAAATGTGATGTATAAATTCATGACTTTCATTTTTTAATTTCTTTTAATAACATACTCCCCTATGCTCAAAGGTACTGGTAGTGACAGAAAATCTATGCAAACCAAAATGACAATAAAATCATGTCCATCGGAGTATGTGCGTTAATTGTGACTTGCCACCCAGAATCAGTGCTTCTGTAGTACATATTGAACCCCAGTATACAAACATTTCATTTATCGTCTCTTCACGATTCAAAATAAAGGCCTTGACTCTGCTTTGCGCCATTTGACCCGGGAAGCAGACAGTTTCTCAGAGGTCAACAACATGACACAGCACATGGCGCATGCTATTTCTCCCAACTGGAAATTAACCTGGGAAGGTCCGATATGTATGTGGGGTTCAAAACAGCTTTGCATTTATCATCTCTCAGAATTGTGATTCTGGCTGTATGTCACATTCAAAACGCACATTTTCCGGCGTTTCAATATACCCATATCTAAAGAGGTTTGAAAAAGGCTTTGCGTTTATCACCTTAAAAATTTGCCTGAAAGACATTTGAAAACGCTGATTCTAGGCAAAAAAGTGCACTGTAAACGCACCCTATTACAATAAATGTGCATCTCGCTTACTGGGGCCTAGAAGTTATGGTGGTGGTAGTTATTTTACCTGACTGCTACGATAGCATTAATGCTTGTTATTAGTAAGCACCCAGACGGCCGACGGCTTTAGGTCCTCTCTGAGGGACCTGGTAATGAGGATTAATGCCTTACCAAAAGGCACAAGAGTTTCGACTTGGTTTCGAACGCGGGTCACAGGACTGCAGTGATGACATGTCAAACTATAAGTGTAGGTTTCAGTAGTCTACTGGGTACACATCGAAACCCTAAAAACAGAGCCTTAAAGTTTAGGTTTGTAGTTCTAATTATGTGTCTTCAAATTGTGCAACGGTAACTTGATGAGTGACTATTTACTGCTCCTTTGCATTGAGCACAGTGGACAAGACACTGACTGTCAAACTGATTTGTGACAAGGTCCAATACACAGAAGACAGAAGGAAGGAGTTTACTTTGACAATAGTCCTCTTGTGTGAGAGACGCTTTACCACAAACCGCCAACCCAAATTCCCCGCTTTCAGACCCACTGCCTAAAGCTGAAGCCTGTATCTTAGCAAGGATTTTCTCAGAAGGGTGTCTTATTGCACAAAGCTTTGAAGAAAATGAAAACTGAGAAGTCTTGGGTTGGTTTGTATTTTGTAATCTCCAGAAGAATCGGATGGAGAGCCAGGCAGTCTGGCATGGAGCTTATTTTACCAGATAATGTAGTCTTGGGCTCCATATATTACCTAATGCTGAAGAGTACATTTTATGGACAATCAGGGAGAAAGATCATACATTTTTCAATTTTGTCAGATTGGTATTTGTTTTCACACATGCACTCCGAACCCATTACATGTATATTAACCTGCCAGCCTAAATAAAGCAGTTGACACAGGGATGTATATTAATTCAAACTCTCCCACCTGATCTGCTACAAACAATATATACTTGACATTTATTTACAACAAACCTACATGCGAGTACTTCTCTTTCCAGAAATTGTACCATCTTTTCTTATGAAGAAACCATGAACATCAGTGTATATTTCTTTTTGATGAACATTTGTTTTCTTCTTTCACCACTAGAGATGAACCTCTGGAGGAGTACCGATAGTTTATATTAGCCCCTGTTTAGAAGTGTGGAATATGCAAAATTTCCTCTCTCTAATGGCTCTCTACCTGGGGCCATAGTCACCTTGAGTTTATTAAAAGCACTAGCAGGACCCGCGGAAATCCGCGGGATCCTAGAGGGGGGCGGGGGGTGTAAATAGATATATAGAGACTGTCTAAATTAAAACCACCAAGAACTTTATTTGCCATTCAGGCCATTAAGAAATATACATGTTAAGCGTCCCCGCCCGCTTCCTTTTTGGGGGCCGCCTATTTTTTTTGTTGAAATTTTTTGAAAAGTTTTTTTTTTTTTTTTTTTTTTTTTTGAAAGAAAAAAAAACTGCGTCCCCGCCTGCTTCCTTTTTGGGGGCCGCCTCCTATTTTTTTTTTTTTTTTTTTTATTTATTTATTTTTTTTTGAAAGAAAAAAAACATGAAAAGCACTGCTAAAATGTATTTCTGATTTTAAAAAAGAAAAAAAAAAATTGTCGGCCGCCATCTTGAAAAATAGCCTGAATGTCAGGAAAAATGTACGGAGCGGCCATTTTGAAAGAAAATAAAAAGAAAAAAAAAGGGCCTCCTCCTTCCCATTTTTCAAAAAAACAGGAAGCTAAACATGTTTTTTTTTTAATTTGGCCTTATATAAAAATTAAAAAAACGATCCAACTGTACCGGTAGTTATTCTTTAAGCCACTGGAACTGCGTAGAGTTCCGTAGTGTGGCGTACCGACTACGCAGAAATTAGGCTGCGTATTAATGGGGAAATAGTCCCTGCGTAGGTTATGCGTAGGCTGGCAAAAAAAATTAAACAGGTTGAATTGTTTTCGTTCATCTTGCGTACCCCTTTCCGTCCCTCAGCATATAGTAACTTAGGCCAGCGTAGTTGTTACGCAACACTACGCAACTCTACGTATTGACCCCACGCCAATTAGTGACCCGCAAGTGTCACAAATAAAGTATTAAAAATATGCTCACCTGACCCTAATTAAACGCCTAAAACCCCGAGATTTCGGGGGTTTATGGCCCCTTGAAACCCGTGGACCCCACGCCTATATTATATATACACTCAACTCGCTGCGATCTAATCTCCCCCCCCCCCCAACTTTGAAGAACGTAACCCCCGAGCTTTTGGGGGTTTATGGCCCCTTGAAACCCGTGGACCCCACGCCTATATTATAGATACACTCAACTCAGGACCCGCGGAAATCCGCGGGATTCTAGAGGGGGTGCGCAGGCAAAAAATTAAGTTTTTCATTTCGGGGGCTCCATTTCAAATTTTAGGGAAATTTTCGGGGGCTCTTTTTTCTGGGGCTACTTTTTCATTAATTCATATAAGGATAGGCCTACACTTTGTTGAGATTTGTTTAGTAGGCTATTAGGTTTCAGGCTTCCTACTTCATAATTGCCTATTTAAAAAAAAAAAACATTTTTCTAGTTCAATAACTAAGTTTTCATGCATTGATTTGATGCAAGAACTGTAACATAATAGACCCTAGATTGTGATTATTTCTGACCATGAATTTCGATAATCATTTTTCAAAGTAAAATTTTAACAGGAAAATCAAACAGTCTTTTAAAAACGTAGACATTAGAGTCTAACTTTAGTAATACTTTTACTAATTCTAAGCTCAGGTTTCGTAAATCTATTCACGAAACTATATTGAAATCGCGGCAATAATGATGCAAACCAACAGATAACAATTTCAAAGTGTCAAATCTCTTCGACTCGAGCTCAGCTCAGCTTAACTCACACACACTCCAGCGTAACAAAAAGCTCGAACACCAACGCCGCAGGCTTCGGACGCCTGCAGTGCGCGGTGCCAGTGTTACACTGCACTGTGAGTACTGTATGTGTGAGGACTGAAGGCAGCTTGCGACATGACCTGTCAGTCCAATGGTTTTCTTGTGAAAACTTTCCTTTAGAAAATGATAATCAAAAATGTAGAATACATTAACCGTCATAATCACAAAATAAGCTTTGATTTCATACCTCCATTCACGAAAACTATATAAAAATCGCGGCAATCATGATGGAAATAGGTCTCTAAGTTTGGACGTCGACGGGAAGCCCCGTGTATAATTGTGCAGCTACGACATGCAAAGCACATCCTAGCTACTACAAAGCACATCCTATAGCAAGACGCTCTACTCTCGGTAATCCCGCCCTTTGCATAGAGCATTTAATACGCAACTTAATGTGAGTGGATGGTCATCGGTCGTGTGTCTACGGATGTCATGTTGCATATCCATGAGGTATCTCTGTCGTCACGCATATCCTGCATTATGCATGTCGCGTCTGTTTTCGCCCTGGACGTCGACACGGAGGAGGACCTCGGGCGGAGTATAGCCAATTCCACAGAGTAGACTCTCCCGCGGACGATGGCACCGGGCACGGGTACCCCGAGGGGAGGGTTCATGAGGAGATAGCCGCACCAACTTGGGTCGGCGATCTCATTAAAAAACAATAGAATACAAAGGCTCGCCGAGACGTCGCGCCCCCCGCGGAGCCTTAGCGTATTATTATTATAGATTTATAATGTGCAATAAGTTGACAACGATGGGTGAATGTTTGTTATATATGTCATTCTCCATAAAATTTCCTTTGGTATTGGGTAACTATCTTCAGGAGATTCCATGGATGCCATTTAGACTGGGCTGTTCACTGTTCTGCACCTGGGCTGGGGGATGGTGTCAGGCAGATAGTAGAAAGTTGCAGCAATGATTGGTATTGGGGAGGCTGGGTGAGAGAGGATACATGTACATGTACATGTAGTTCGGTTTAGGGTTAGGGTTAGAGTAAGGGTTAGTGTAAAATGACAAAAAAATGACAGTTTTCGCAGCGGGCTGAGTTCTCCCCAGGTCCAAGTTAGCCTGGTCCATATAGTCAGATGGTTTATAGTGGAGTGGGTCTTTTTGTACATTTCAAAGTAATCTTTTTAAATGTGCTCTGTGACTAAGACCTGGTACATGTGTACATTTAGGCTATAACAGATAAATCTTTGTTGTGTAAACATATCTCAATAGTCGGAATTCAAATTGCATACATTAATTGTTGCTAGGTGGGACAAGCATTATGGCTTGCCCAGTTGCCCTACCTAACAACGCATTCTAATTATTCATAATAGATGAATGAAAAAATTGTACCGAGGCATGTACATGTACATGTATGTGTAAGTATAAAAGCCAGATTTGAGTACACTACCAAAATAGTCTTAATGTATTCATGTGTGTGTACCCTACACTGGTTTACTAACATATGTATTCTTATCAAATAAAGGTTGTTCTTGACAACCTGAAAGCTTGCCTTAGTCATGCCTGACAAAGCATGTATACAGACTGTTTACCAAGTACTGTAGTTCATTTATTAAGGACAGGTTTATGGAATAACTCGTCAATAGGTCCCCTGGTAAGAAACATTCATAAATTTGAATACCGGTATGTTAATAAACCTGTCAATTTTACATTCTTGTTTTCTTGTATATTGTTACACAAATTTTTTTCTTCTTAAAACATAATGATGTGATGATTTTTCTGGGACCAGTAAGTTTATGAATCTAGTTGTATTAATGTGAGCTGTAACATTTGTTTGTTGAAAAGTCAGCTTAGTAGGGGCCAGATAACCAACACTTATTCACAGTTAAATACAAAGTACACTACTGTATTGTTGGCTTCAATTTAAGTAAGAAAGATTGCCATAGTGTCTTCACAACCAAATCTCAGATAACTGTTAATCATTTGAATAGAAGAGAGAAGAAAAGAGCTTCCTGTATGAATAGAGAGTGGTACATACATGTAGATCTCAAACCCTACTGGGTCTCTCAAACAATCATCTTAGAGGATAAAAAGTGTCCGTCCGTCCAGAGACTCGGTCACAGTTCTTTTGCTCACTTGTGATGTTTATTTCACGTGAACTGATCAAAACATGCTGCACAAGTTCTGAGGGGAATGCGAGTTTTGGGTCAGTTTGGTGTGGCAGGGTGGGACTAAATGTATGTGGTAAATCATCATTTTGAGGGGGAGGCGGCACCTTTCCAGGGTAATGTCATGGTCTAATGGATAAATCACCGGACTGTAGGTCACATGGTTTAAGGTGTGTCATTTGGCAAGACATTAATCTACATTTGCCACATTGGACTATCCATTAGTTTCAAGGGAAAGGCCTATTTGCAATTGCAGTTCTTTCAACGTTGTACATATTTTCATCCTAATCTTGCACCCAATGCTCTTTGAATAGAGGAGAGTATGGAAATATAATTCTTGTGGATTAATCATACATTTTATTCTGGGATTTCCATTTTCCATTCAACCCAAGAATTTGAGTGAAACTGTTTCTGCTATAGAAATTGAGAGATGCTTTAGTGAGTCACATGAAGGCTTCTTCTTAATCTGGGTATTCACTCTGACCCCATGATAGTTCCATACTATTCAATGAGAATTAACAATGCTCTCCCCCTCCCTCCCCTAGAGAAGAAATAGCTTCTATTGTGGTCCTCACTGCACTGTGTATGGTTTACATGGGGTGCAGATGAAAGCAACAGAAATTGAAAAGAGATTTGTATCAGCTCCTTATTATCTCCCTCTTAATGGATCTTATCCAGTGAGTGTTCTCTCCTCTTTGTTTGCTTCTAACATGTATATCCATGTATTGTAGAGTGGAATGCCATCTCCTTCCTCTACCAAGCTTTTGAATAGAACAGGAAACAGTTATAATCTTTTGATTTTGTGTGTGTACCTTGGCGTGATATTACTCCTGAGAAGTTTTATACAAATGCAAACTCTTCATAACTGCATCACATTGAAAGTGCTAGCTGGTAATCATAAAAAGTAGGGTATGTAATATTGTAATTGGGAAGGGTTCTATGGATAAATACACTGATCCCAGTTTGGATTGCATTTTAAGGTTAAAGGTCTTATTGTTAATTTTGACTAGGGTGAAATTGATTAATAGTTTCTCCTTCCATCCCTTTTCTCTTTTTTCTTCAGCCAACTCCTCTTTTTTTATAATGTATGTTATTTGATTTTGTGTGTGAGTGACATATATACATGTATGGATATTATGGAAAATCTAGATAATAAAAAGTAATAAACTTGATAATAGTGTTGTGCACATTAAAACCTTTTAGCCCCTATAGAATAGATAAATGAATAGATTAATGAATTTGTTGTCATTTCCCCCCTTAATTGGCTTTAAAGGATTTGTCAGGTGTGTGTGGGGGTGGGGGGGGGGGTGTCAAATATGAAGCTCCCTCAGTGTATTTGAAAAACTCAAATTTAGATGAGACTGGGATTCAGTTGTTCTTCTTAGTAAAACCCTTTGGCAGAAAAGGAAATCCATCTCAGACAATGGTGTAGGTTATATAGAGAAAGGGGTGTACATAAGGGATAAGAATTTATATATAAAAAACAGAATATCATTCAGAATTGTTTGAGGAAGATGTTTTTTTAAAAGTATATCTGTGAAGCGCTTAGAGACATCATAGATGTATTAAAGGTAATGCAAAGTTTTGGGAAATTTTGAAAATTGATGGATACGGTAGTAATTCTGATATATTTGGATGCCCCTGTAGATATTTATGAGCACTAGAAATTTAGCCCCTAAAATACTTCTGCTTTCGAGAAATTGAATGATTAAAAATTTACCGGTGCTCCCGGTAAATTTCAAATGTTTTGAATAGCGCCTAAGGCCATTCCATGGTACAGTAGCTGCGACCATGAAAATCTCAAAATATGCAGTTCTGATACAAAGTTTCAAAACGGGAATAGCAAATCGGTCGATTGTGGTCAAGAAACAATGTTTTAAAGCTACAGTGATATCAGTCTTGAGAGGTAGCTATACAACATAAAGAGTTTATTGTTTACAACTTCATCATTTTAGACTTGATTTCAATTGCGACAGCATTCATTGAATATTGTAAAATCGCGCGTAGGCTTCCAATATTGTTCATTTGAACCAAATTCATGATTCCATACCAAAACTTTTTATTACCTTTAAGCGCTATATAAAAGCGGTATTATTATTATTATTTGATGACTGGTAGTTCAGCATGCATTAATAATAAGCCCTGCATCGTGAAACCATTTTGTGCAATATGATGTTTACCGCGAAGATGGATCGTTGTTCCATACCAAACTTTCATTTTATACAATGCTCAAACCTCCCTTCTGCTTTCACATTCAAAGGAGGAGAAAGAGGCATACAATCTACATGTGTACAGCTTTAGTCTAATCAAACATTATATTATTTATCTTATCAGAGTAAGGTGATGATAATGAATTTGTGCAATTATCTGTCATAGAATTTGAAGAAAAAATGTTTAGAAAAATAACAATTATTAATTATGATTGAGTTTTTGAAAAGAAAAAGATCCATATCAATCATGAAAAGCAATGACAATTGTATTGAGGTAAAATATAAATCCAAACCTAGAGGACTATTTCCAAAGGAATTGTTTCCATTCTCTTGATTCTTGTGGTGGACCAATCATAATAATACCGGTAATGTTTGAAATATGAGATCACTAAGTCTACTGCATGTAAATCTCAAAGTGGCAGTTTGGTCACTGGATTGAGACGTAGTACTCTCCCATTTGTTGTGTAATCAAATATCACTAATTTCTGTAATTCTCATAAGCGCCTTCTCCTTCGGGATACTACTCATAATATATAATGGAAAACATATTATACAGTAGGTCCTCTAAAGAGAAAAACCCTCCTGAGTCATAAAGAAGATATTTTAGTCTATTTTGTGTGTTGGAACAAATCAGAGAGCTTTCCGCCAATACATCACAGAGAAATTACTGACTCAATTTTTGCCGAAAGTGATTACGGTACAACTTTCAAAAAATTGAAAACTTGTTTATTAGCAGTCTGATTTCACTTAAACTTTCAATGGTTTACTTGTCTGATTTCTCTGCTTTCCTCAATAAGTAGTTGGTATCATACAGGGTGTAGCTGGATTTTCCTTCAAGGTGGGGTAAATGACTGTGTTCTCTTCAAATTGGTCACATGAGGCTTGTCATTTGCTCTAGTTGGTCAATTAGCCCGATCACGAAATAGCAGGCTATTTGGCTTCAATATGCTATTTGATAAGATATCTTGGGCTAGATTGCAAAACAGCCCGCTATTTGTCTAGTCCGTCTTCACCAGCCCAAGCCAAAGACTCGCACTAATACTATATGTGTGCATGAACACTAAGCAAATTTCTTGAGCTAATTTCTTGAGCTCGAGTTTTGAGCTGATGAAGACGCAATATGTAACTTCGGGCTAATTTCCTGAATCAGAAATAGCGGGATATTTGGCCAACTCGAGCTGACGAGGACAGGTCTATGCCTATGGTGGTTGTTCAGAATTGTCGGGCTATTTTCGTCACAAAACTTTTTGACCCTCATCCATCACTGTTGACAAAATCTGGCACCACTGTGCCCCTACATACTAGATGTAGTACTTAGAACTGATGAGAGAATTAAAGGGAGTGAGAGAGATGAGGGGGGGGGGGGGGAGGGGGGAGGGGGGAGGGATGAGGCAGACATACAGAAAGAGAGATAAATGGACAGACAAACAAAATGGTATGAGAAGGGATTTTATAATTTGCAATTGCACTGGTAGCAACTCCAGGTGTAGTGTAATAGGAATCACGCAACAAATGGTGTACAAGCTTTTCTTGTCTTCTGTACACTCAAACTTCTTCAAAAGAAGAAACTTAAAATATTGGAAGCAGGTGAAACAGTATCACACCATTCCCATCAAATCAAACTCTGACAGTAATATGTTATTTTCTATGCACCAGTTTATTTACGGCTGGCTTTCTGGGGTCAAAGGTTAACCCTGGCAGCTATTTCACCCTGTCTCCTGAGAGTAGACGCTATAGCCATCTAGTCTACTTGGCAGATCTGGCCTTAGTGAGGAAAGACCAATATTTCTAGTCTACCAAACAAATCCTGCAAATAAATCAGACAAGAGCTGAGTTTCATGATTAAAGGGCCCATTTGCAGGCAAAATAAATGAAAAGGTTCAAGCATTTGAAAGATAAAACTAATTTAGAACTTCCCTCGAAAGGAAAGGGCTTGAAAATGTCTTTTATTGGGAAAATAACGAGCATAAATAATTGCAAGCATTTTAGTAATAGTCTGATTTTCAAACCCTGCGCAAACATTCAATCAGTTTAATTTTGGCCATCATAATAAGTGGGTTATTGATGTAGCAAATGCTTGTGTACCTTTACAGCTCATTTTATGTATGTTATCACCAAAGAAGAAAAAAAGCCAGTCAGTCACTCAATAGTGTCTGACAGGGAAGTTTAGAAAGTAAACAGGTTTCCTTGCATAATTTGAATAATATGACACTACTTACGTTTAATTTCACAGATAGGACTTAACATATTCATGATTCCTGCAAAATTTGATGTTTGGCTTCAAGAGGGACAAAGTACCTTTAAGATTTCTGTATAAGAAGGTTTAATTTGGGCATTGGAATAACGATTTTCTCCTATTTTTAATTCATTTTGAAGTAAAGACAGTATATTCATCACCAAAGTATGTTTTGATCTGTTTTCTAAGGATTCCATCTGTCCATGTCACTATACTGCATTCAAAATATGAGCTTCAAATGTTGCTTTTGGAAATAGATGCAACAAGTTAAGCTACACTCTAACATAGAAGCAACATATGATTAGGCTAATTGACGGACTTTAATATGTGCTTGCAGAGAATAGGGTTTGAATTTAACCTAAGTCGGACTTGGGATCCGTGCACAGGGTAATCTATTATTATTTTTAGGGTGATATTATATATTCTAGCTCTATAGGTGATTGGTACACTTTAAAGTTAAAAATGAATTTGATTTCCATCAAGCTGTAGGAGTGTAGGGTTACCTACATGTAATAAACACAAAATGATAGGAAGTAAAGAGAGCAGGAAGCACACTAACAAATAAATATGTTACATTTGTGAGGTAATGATGTCATTTAACTGAGTGAAAGAATTCTAATGACAGATTTTTGTAATTGGTCTTGACTTTTGTAACTGTTTCACTTATTTCATATCATTCATAGTCCATGCCTTTAGTCTTTAGAACCTACCCCCTGCAAAGAATATAGTGGTCTTAGCCTCAGACCCTTAAAATAATGTTTCATAAATATACATGTATTTTTGTATAAGTCCATCTTTGTCTTTTTTTTCTTCTTTTCCACATGTTTATAGCAGTTTATCAATCTTTATTTACGTGGTCATTTATCTTGAAGATACATGTAGATACTACATTCAATTAGCTCCTTATCAGATGAGCGCTTTGTGTTGAATTGTGTCTGCTGCCATCTATGGTCCTACAGATTTAGGATGATCAACAAAGCACATATTTTCTTAAAGAGAAGGTTGAGTTCTGGGAAGAGGTGAAAAATAATTTGTGAGCATTACTCATTCTTATTATGCGAGTGTTGAAGAACATCAGATACATGTAAGACATGTTCCCTGAAAAGCATGGCTCTTCAAATGCCTTCATATTCTGAATATGCATGTAACATCGTAAAAATCGGGGGGGGGGGGGGGGGGGGGGGCGGCGGCTTTTTACGCCACGTGTTCGTGTAGTCCCACATACATCTTTCTGTGTACAGAGTTTGTAACTTTACCAAGACTTGGCCAAATTTCTTATCATTTTGATGATTCCAGAACCTTGCAATACACACAAATTCTTATATGCTAGATGATCAACCTTTTCTGGTCGGTTCCACACCGTTTCTTTCACAATGCAATCGCATGACCAAAACTCAACTTCATCTTTAAAGATAAAGACCAGTTATGGTCATGCGATTGCATTGTGAAAGAACCGTTGTGGAATCGATCAGAAAAGGTTGATCATCTAGCATATAAGTATTGGTGTGTAATGCAAGGTTCTGGAATCATCAAAATGATAAGAAATTTGGCCCATTCTTGGTAAAGTTACAAGCACTGTACACAGAAAGATGTATATGGGACTATGCACACATGCGTGACATGTGTGTTTATCTCTCACATACCAATAGATAAACTAATTTACCAAATATATCAATTAGTAGGCGATTTCCCAGCAACATTTTTATCATCATGTATTAGTCAAAAATTTTCATTCACAAGATTGGTAATAAGAGCTTCCATTTCATTTTTTGAAATTGGGGCATTTCCAATACTGGTCTTTCCCTTTAAAAAAGAAAGTGCACAGCAAACTGTTAGCAATTAATGATTGAAGATAAGAGATACAACCAAATATAGACAATTGGACACATGAAGGCTTAAACACAGATTTAGGGTGCGTTCAATCGAATTTTCGAAGCTAGAATCACAAACATGAATCACAAATCAAAACGCCATTACAAACAACAAGGTCACTGCGGTTAGCGTTCAAGCGATTTTTTATCAACGCTGATTCTAGCTCATTTCGAGCCCAGCCACTGCGGATCACACTTGCAGTTTGACCCAGGAAGTAAAGGTCAACTTCGGCGCGCGCTTTTTGGAATTGTTTACGGCCGACTGTCGACTGCTGTTTTGAGCATAGATCGCAATAATAAAACAAAGAATGAGAAGGTGATGGAAGGAAGAAACAAAAAATAACATAAGGAAAGACAGAAAGAGAAAGTGATAGAGTTATTAAAACAAAGAATAACGTAAGAGAATGTGATATAAGGAAGAAACAAGAATGACATAAGGAAAGGCAGAAAGAGAAAGTGATAGAATGCTTAAAACAAAGAATTACATAAGAAAAGGTGGTAGAAGTAAAAAAAAAAAGAAAAGAAAGAATAACATAAGAATAGAAGGAAGAAACAAACAATAACAAAAGAGAAAGTGATAGAATAATTATAAAAACAAAGAATAACATTATGAAAGACAAAAAGAGAAAGTGATAGAAGGAAGAAACTAAGATAACATAAGGAAAGACAGAAAGAGAAAGTGATAGAGTTATTAAAACAAAGAATAACGTAAGAGAATGTGATATAAGGAAGAAACAAGAATGACATAAGGAAAGGCAGAAAGAGAAAGTGATAGAATGCTTAAAACAAAGAATGACATAAGAAAGGCTGAGAGAAGGAAAAGAACAAAGATTAACATAAGAATAGAAGGAAGAAACAAAGAATAACAAAAGAGAAAGTGATAGAATTATAAAAATAAAGAATAAAATAAGAGAAGGTGATAGAAGGAAAAAAACAAAGAATAACATAAGAATAGAAGGAAGAAACAAAGAATAACATAAGGAAAGATAGAAAGAGAAAGTGATAGAATGATTGAAACAAAGAATTACATAAGAGAAAGTGATAGAATTATAACAACAAAGAATAACATAAGAGAAGGTGATATAAGGAAAAAACAAAGAATAACATAAGAATACAAGGAAGAAACAAAGAATAACATAATGAAAGACAAAAAGAGAATGTGATACAAGGAAGAAACAAAGAATAACATAAGGAAAGACAGAAAGAGAAAGTGATAGAATGATTGAAACAAATAATAACATAAGAGAAAGTAATAGAATTATAACAACAAAGAATAACTTAAGAGAAAGTGACAGAATTATAACAACAAAGAATAACATAAGAGAAGGTGATAGAAGGAAAAAACAAAGAATAACATAAGAATAAAAGGAAGAAACAAAGAATAACATAATGAAAGACAAAAAGAGAATGTGATACAAGGAAGAAACAAAGAATAACATAAGGAAAGACAGAAATAGAAAGTGATAGAATGATAAAAACAAAGAATAACATAAGAGAAGTGAGTGAAGGGAAAACCAAAGATTAACATAAGAATAGAAAGAAGAAACAAAGAATAACAAACGAGAAAGTGATAGAATTATAAAAACAAAGAATTACATAAGAAAGGCTGAGAGAAGGAAAAGAACAAAGATTAACATAAAAATAGAAGGAAGAAACAAAGAATAACAAAAGAAAAGTGATAGAAATATAAAAATAAAGAATAACATAAGAATAGAAGGAAGAAACAAAGAATAACATAAGGAAAGACAGAAAGAGAAAAAGATAGAAGGAAAACAAGGTATAACATAACAGGCCACGATAAAGAGCATGGTATAGTAAAAGCAAATTGCATGAAAAGCAGGCGCGCGGTTTTTGCCCAAACCGGAACAGGCTCCGTCATACAATCATGATTGAAAACTCCGTCCGTTCAATCGAATTTTAGCGACCGTGATTCTGCAGAATCATGATTCAAAACGCATCTTTTTCAGCGTTTCATGTTTGTGTTTTCAAAGACGTTTATTTTTACGACCGACGAAAAAATCGCTTGAACGCATTGCGTTTTAAACTAAACGTCTTTAGAAACCGTGATTCTAGGGTGAAAAAGTGTCGATTAAACGCACCCTTACACTTGTACATGTTCTCCTATACCTCATTCCTACATTCCAATGCCAAACGTTTCAGACATATTTTGGCTTATTTTTCTTCATTCTTGAATTACTCATTAATTATTAGGGGCCTATATAGAGTAGATTAACCAGTGAGTGGTAATTCCATCTTTAACTCCCTATCTTATCTTTAATATCTGAAGAATAAGCATCTATTTTCTTTCATTAAAAAAAAAGCCATGCTGTTTGATTAGATTCCATTTCAGATTTTCCTTTCCTCAGTAATGTACCTTTTTTTTTTTTTGGTCACTGCTGATGGAGAGAAAGCAAAAAAAAAGTGGACTGAGCTGGTCGTTTTTGAGGTGGGGGGGGGGGGTTCAATTATGAGGATTAAACTTATAAAGTTGACCATATTCCACCTTTCCTGCTTGTTCTCCAGAAACCTGTGATAAAGTGAAAGACATGGTCAGCTTTCTCGCATTCCACATGGCTTCTGGTTTCTCTCAGCAGAACACTCCTCAAACCAGACTCTGGCTCAATGGATCTGTTTCCATTATCCCAATCCTTGTTCAACAAAGGAATGGTACTATCATATTGCAATTTGAGGATGCTAATGAGCCAAACTGTGGCAATGCATTCAAGGTAGACATGTTAAAGGGGAACTTCACCCTTTACTTACATTAAATTGGTTTTAATAAGAACAGAAAAATTAAAGGTGCAATCAATCAAATACAAATTGGCAAGTCTGTGACGTATCTCATTTGACCTGCACTAAAAAAAAAAAGAAAAATCTAATACATGTACCATTAAGAAATTTTCAATCATAACTTTACCCTAAATATAGTGATTGCAAATTTGTTTTTATACAACCTTTGTATGTAACGAATCTATTCCACATTAATAACTAAAAAAATGAAAGTTTATGAAACTTTCTGTATAAAGAGAATTGGAGAGGAGCACCCATGATGCATTATAGTGTTGCCAGTTTGTGTTTCACTGATGACAACATAAACAAATTCATTACTTTCCTACTTTTAATCAGATATTGCTCAAACTTTCACTAAAATGTTTTTTTTTTCTTTCCTGCTTTTATTATTAATAGCTAATTATAAGGGTGGACTTGCCCTTGACATTTTGTTTAATTTATTTTTTTCATTTTACTGTAGGTCCATGTGCATTTCACATTTCATCATTTATCTTTTTCAAATCTGCAACTTTTTAAACCTATTAGTTTTAATTTTAAAATAGTGCGCTTTTTATTGCCCTGGTTTATGTGCTAGATTCAGATAATGGAAATGCTCCATTCCATTATGTTATAGGGGCCGGAAAGAGGATTATGAAACCCTGATGTATTGTGAGTGAGGAATTAATTTCTGACTCTTTCAGGGCTACCTGTAATAAATGCAGTCAAAAAGCCAAGGAAACCTTGTTTTGCTCCTCATTACAAATTGGTGATTTGTAAGGTTGACCATCATGCCAACAGATACCATCAAATCGCCACAAATTCTTTAGTTTCATTTTCAATTCATTTGTTGGTATTTTAGAAGGGAAAATATGTTTGAACTTTGAAAAATATGATTCAACAAGTCGATACATTTGTTTACTATTTTTCATTGGAAAGGGATACCTTAAAAGTGTAGGCATACTGTATGTTTCTTTTATAATCTCCCTTTTCTATTCCTATTTATACTTCCTCCACAGGGGTGGTACAAAATTGAATAATAGGGTTATCAATCCTAACCTTAACCCTAGTCCATAATCATACAATCATATACGATCAATCATGATCAATTGGGCAAAAAGAATTTCCATTTCGGTTTAATAAAATTTGGAGTGGACTATTAGGCTATTATTACTTATTCATAAAATGTACATGTATCTCTCATGCCAATCTGTTCTTCCTGTTTTTTAAAAAAATAAGTTAAGCTCCTGATATTTCCAATTAAACTATTGTTATTGTTTTACTTTGTTAAGTTTAAATAGTACCTTTAATTCACATTTAATAATCAGAAAAAAACTGGATTTAATTCTGCGCTCAACTTAAAGGGCAAGTCTATGGTGGCCCTGAAGGGACATCGCGAATAGACTAAATCGTGAAAAATATGCGATAAAATTCACGATATCGTCAATTTTATCGCATATTTTTCACGAAGAAATTCACGAAATTGATGATATCGTGAACTTTATCGTGAACTTTTCACGATGAAATTGACGATATCGTGAATTTTATCGTGAAAAGTTCACGATATAAAGTTCACGATATCGTCAATTTTATCGTGTACTCTATCGTGTACTCTATCGTGTACTCTCCTGACGGGCGCTTCGTAAACAAAACCAGCCCTAGCTGGGGGAGACAGAGAGAAGGAAAAAAGGGAAAGGGAAAGAGAAGATAAAAGGAAAGAAAGAATAAGAAGAAGAAAAGAGGGAAACGGGGGGGGGGGGGGCGAAGGGCTCTTGCCTCCTCCTCACTCCCCCCCCCCCCTCCCCGCCTAAAAATAATTCAGAGAGAGAGAGAGAAGGGAAAGGGAAAGGGAAAGAGAAGATAAAAGGAAAGAAAGAAGAGGAAGAAGAAGAAAAGAGGGAAACGGGGGCAAAGGGCTTTTGCCTCGTCCCCCCGCCCCCCGCCAAAAAATAAATAAGAGAGAGAGAGAGAGAGAAGGAAAGGGAAAGAGAAGAAAGAAAGAGAAAAACGAAAAAGAGGGAGAATAGGAAAGAAAGGAAAAGAAAGAAAAGAAAGGAGGCAAGAGCCCTTCGCCCCTGTTTCCCTCTTTTCTTATTCTTTTTCCTCTTCTTTCTTTCCTTTTATATTTTCTTTCCCTTTCCCTTCTCTCTCTTATTTATTTTTGGCGGGGGGGAGGGGGGGAGGAGGCAAGAGCCCTTCGCCCTTCCCCTGTTTCCCTCTTATTCCTCTTCTTTCTTTCCCTTTCCCTTCTCTCTTTCTCTCTCTCTCTCTTATTTATTTTTTTGGCGGGGGGGGGGGGGGGAGGTAAGAGCCTTTCGCCCTTCCCCCGTTTCCCTCTTTCCTTCTTCCTCTTCTTTCTTTCCTTTTAAATTTTCTTTCCCTTTCCCTTTCCCTTCTCTCTCTCCTTATTTATTTTTTGGCGGGGGGGGGGGGGAGTGAGGAAGAGGCAAGAGCCCTTCGCCCCCCCCCCGTTTCCCTCTTTTCTTCTTCTTATTCTTTCTTTCCTTTTATCTTCTCTTTCCCTTTCCCTTTTTTCCTTCTCTCTGTCTCCCCCAGCTAGGGCTGGTTTTGTTTACGAAGCGCCCGTCAGGAGAGTACACGATAGAGTACACGATAGAGTACACGATAAAATTGACGATATCGTGAACTTTATATCGTGAACTTTTCACGATAAAATTCACGATATCGTCAATTTCATCGTGAAAAGTTCACGATAAAGTTCACGATATCGTCAATTTCGTGAATTTCTTCGTGAAAAATATGCGATAAAATTGACGATATCGTGAATTTTATCGCATATTTTTCACGATTTAGTCTATTCGCGATGTCCCTTCAGGGCCACCATACAAGTCTGACCCTTTGCTAGTTGAACAATCCAAAAAGTGAAAGTGTCTTCAAAATGGGATAACAATCATAACAATGATAACATGTAACAAATGTATGGAATTTTAAAGTTTTGCATAGGTAATGTAGATGTTTGACACAGTAATGTATCACATAGGCTGAATGCAAATCAGCGAATTGATGATGTCATCCTCTCACTTTTCTCTATCTGTTTTGTACATTTACATAAAACTAACAAGAGAATCTTTTTCTGTTCTGGGAATGTAGCACATGGCTTGAATCCTCTTGGAATACGTGCAAAACATTCTGTACTGTAACTTATTGTAATATAAAAAGATTATACAGGTGTGTCATAAAAATAAAGAAATAAAAATGTTAATTTAATAAACAAAATATAAGGGGAATAGTTAAGGGGATGACATCAACTCACTAATATGCTTGCAGCCTATGTGATGAATTTCACAAATCATGACATTTTGTGAAACTTTAACATTTCATAACTGTTCTTTTTTTCCGTCTGATTTTTATGGAATTTTTGCCAGTTTGTTTGTTTGGTTTTTCTCTCTTATAATGTTGAATCCAACTTGCAAATGGATCATATTTGCCCTTTAAAGAGACAGGACCTACATGTATATTAGCAAGTACAATGAGTGAAAGCTATGACTTAAAAGCAATTTTTATTCTCCGAAAGAGCAAGTTTCAGCGTTATTTGCACTTCTTTCCTGAGTACAGAGTTATGAAATCTAAAACTTTTTTCAGTTGCTACCAGCCCTAGGCCTGTTTACTGAAAGTCTTTCTACTTGTAAATGTATCATTGTACAAGCTCAAACACTTCTAACCAATCAATTCATTCTGTTTATACAATATGAAGCCTTTGTGCAGTCTTCAAGTAGCAATCCTCTCCATAAAGCTTATTGTAAGTTCAATTCATAACCCTTGAGGCTATTTGCTCACCGACTTTAGTCCCATCTGTAAGCTTCTGCGGTGGAGTTTGTACCATTGTTAGAAGAGAATGATTATATGCCTCCTCTTGGCTTTCCATTTTGCTTGTAGAGAAAAAAATATTTGACTTTGGTTTGGTTTTGCTTTACCAGTGTCCTTGGTCCCCTGATGAAGCTTACAAAGTGCAGGTTATGAGCTAATGGAAGAAAGATTAATAAGATGAATGAAGCTTTAGATATGTACTCCTGTACAGCATGGTGCACCCAAGATAGAATGGTGTCATTACACCTTACCAGAGCAATGTAGATTAATTCAATAAATTGAAATGAAATATTTATCAATTACATTCTATTGATAATCCAGCATCATTAGTCTTTTTAATTATTATAGGCCTTCTAGTATTCTCTCAGAAGCTGTTTTTTGACAGGTATTAAAAGCATTTCTTACATGTCATGAATATATCTCAATATTTATTATTATCACTTGTAAGCATGTTTTTTATTAGTTTGCTGAAACATTTTAAATTCATGTCAATAATCTAAATGAATCACTATTTAGAATTTGTTAATTTCTCTTTCTTTTCAATTGTCAAGGATTTTTGATGGATGAATTTTGATATTCTGAGGTTATTCATATCAAAAATTGACTATCCCCCAGCCTAAATAGCTCTGTATTGTTTGATATGATTTTATTAAGACGTTCAGTAATACCTTTTCTTCAATGTCCCAAAGTGAAAGTGTTTACGAATCACCTGCTTTGCAAGAGATGAAATACAATTTCCCTGACTCAGTCCTTGCTCAGTCAGAGGTAAAGAACATGCTGTTCCTTTCATATGAAAAGCAAACCTTGTAATTGGTTCCATCAGATTTAGAAAAAAATGATCAAAGCGGTGTCCCTGCATGACAAAGGCGTTATCCAATGAAAACAGAGGTGTCCAGTTGGTAGGATGTCTAGGAATAATCACATCAATCATGTCTGCCAACAGGTTTTCTCTCCCTCTCTCTCTCTCTCTCTCACTCTCTCTCTCTCTCTCTCTCTCTCTCTCTCTCTCTCTCAAATCAACAAAGTACCAGTACCCCCCCCCCCACCACCACCCAGCCCCCATTCCAGCATGGAGCTTGGACTGAAGGTGGCACTCCCTGGCTACAGTACATGTTTATTGTATTATACAGGTTTGAATGCTTCAAATGCATTTTGTACTATTTTATGATTAAGAAATAAGAATATAGGCTTACATGTTGTTGGATTTGTTATGAACAACCCCCCCCCCCCCCACACACACACACACACACTCCCACAAGCTTTCTTTTCTTTTCTTTCTAACTCTCCTTCTCTCTCTCTTCTCCATCTCCATTCTTCCCATCCCATCTCTTTCCCTTTTCTTTCTCATTTGATTTCTTCTAAATTTATGTATTATCAGTTCAGAGCCTGAAGGGCTTTAACTCTGTGTTGAGTTAATAAAAACAGACAATAATATATACGTGTAGGTAGTACAAATACAATATTGTTTTTCTAGCTGATTATGTACCTTGACAGGCATTGTTTCTCATCCCTTTATTTGCATGGGCCTACATTTTAGGTTCTCTGTCTGTGTCTACCCTGATATGATAAGTGATATAGACTTGAAGCTGTTCTATTTGAGGGACCTATCCCAAGAGGGCTCACTGTCACCTTCATGCTATGCAAACCATGCAACAATCACAGTCTCTGTCTGTGCTTGACTTTTCACCTCCATTTTCACTTTGACCAGCCTCCTGCTTCTATCTTCTCTCAGAAAAGACTACTTTCTTTGCTCTCCCCTCCATCTCCAAACACCTGTTTCTTGTTGTCAAGCCAACATACAAGTAACCTTGCGTTGCTAGCTCCACTCCTCCAGTCCAAGGAGACTGAAAAAGATAAAGCATTACTTGGTGTGCTGGTATCTCCTTGGGTAGAATAACTAGATGAAATAGCTGTTTACTTTGATGTACAAGTACATGTATTGCTCCCTAAAACATGCACATTATGCTGATTGTTAATTGTTATTGCAATGACGACCTTCGTCATTGCCTTGTTTTCGTTCACATTCTGCCCCATTAATATTCTCCTTTTCCTCCTTTTCCTTTTCCTTATCCTTATCCTTATCGTCAGGAAATCGCATTCGTTTTGCACGTAATGTTTGTTATTCCTAGTTAGGTGCTTTTCTCATGTCCTTTTCCTTTCACATTTCATAGGCATAGTCTCTAACATCCCTTCAAGGTCACTACATTCTTCGATTTTCGAAATCACTCATGCATAACCGTCCAGGCGCCATTTTGTCCGTTTCTGGTCCATTTTAAGGCCTTTCTTTCTTCCTTCCTATCTCCACTATCCTAGATCCTACACATTTCTAACAAATTCCTCTAGATAGTCTAAGAGATGTTCTTTTATCTGCGACGTATAACCTGCCCTTCAAAATGCCATCTTCATACTCAAAATTCAAATCTGAAACCGACTCCGTCAACTATCTCTCAAATTCTTGAAAAATTGACACCTAAATAATCTAAAACTGCCATAACTTTCTCATATAAATTCCGTTTTGTATTTAAATCTCACAGTATCCTTATCTCATAATTGCACATAGCCATGCCAAATTTCACGCTCCAATGACTTTGCACAACATAAATAGCGCCCTCTAAAGTTCTGGGAATTGGCTTTCTCTCTGTGGCCGTATCTCCATAATGGCTTGGCAAACCCGTACCCTTTTTTGGATTTAGATACTTGAAGATATGCCCTTTCCAGCCATATACAAAATTATATACCCTATCACTGACCAAATTTGAGAAAATTGCCCTCCAAATTCGCCATTTTCAAGAAAATTCCAAAATAACTTCAACTTGCTCTAAAATTACGATCCTTTGACCTACGTCAATAAAACTTGGCACACACATGTATTTATATACGTGACAACTGTCCGCAAAGTTTGGTAAAATTTGATTATGTCAGCGCAAAGTTATCTCAAAAAATGATGTATTTACTATGCATTGCGTGATAGCGCGTTAAATGCGTGCAATACATTGCGCGAAGATAACAATGGTGTCAAACTGACCGCAATGAAGTGCCCTTTCGAATGATACCAAGTATAGTATATGTTCACACAGAAAATTGTGAATAAATCGCATTTGAACAAAGATCACTACACGAATTCCGCCGAGTTTCCGCCCGAATCTAACACGTATCGGCTATGACGTCATTTTTTCAGACTGCTTTTCGCCCCTTAAACGTCCTTTTTTTTCCTTGAAAATTTGCAGTGACATGCCGAGTTCCAATACGCAGGGCACCTCATGGCCGGATTTTTAAAATTGGTCAATGTGGCTATTTAAGACGCCATTTTGTCCTATAAATCTATTTTACATCACGTGTTTCGATAGGATTATCATGGGAAAAAAGAGAGTGGTTTACAATAACATTCATGAAATTCTCTTTCTAATGATACCAAATACGGCTCATAAAGAGACATAAAGAGAGAGAGAAAAAACAATTTAACTCCGGTCATAATACAGATCCTGTACGTTTTCCACTCATGCATTACACGCATTGTCTATGGGGCATATCGGGTTCACGCTTTTGACCCCCAGAACGATCTTTATTGCAATGACGAACATGCACCAAATCCCCTTGGTTTTTGCACGCAGTGCTTGCGAGCCCTTTCCACGTCCTTTCCCATATCCCAATTTCTTTCAAACTTCGTAGGCATAGTCACTACCATCCCATCAAGGTCACTGTTGAGGCCTTTCTTTCGCCCTACCTATCTCCAATATCACAGAAGCTACAGACTTCGTACAAATTGCTCTGGATAGGGCGAGAGAAGCTCTTTCGTTTGACACGTAGAAACATGGCGTCATTGCACGCACATCGTTGTGACACGATTGCATTTCTAGTATTAAATATGTGTTTCTATCTTGTTTAATTTTATCATTTGCACTGTTTCATGATTTTTCAGATTTTGTTAGGATTGGATGATGAAATTAAATGTTCAGAGAAATGGTTGAAAGATTATTCCATACATATCAAACTCCAGTATTGCTGCTGTCAAAATAGACTAGTCAGCTGAATGGAATATCTGGTTTCCAAGGAAACACTCCCTGTTTAACCTTGGTTGACCCTGTTGGCAGGTCATTTGACCTCCTTACCTCCCATGGGTACACTCATGAATATGCTAATGACATGTGGAATAGTTTTGGGATTTGTCATATTCCTGCTTTCTTTCTAAACTCTACAGTAATTCTTGATCCAAGATATGCCAAAGAGAGATAATCATATATTTTGTTTATGACAATGATAAACAAAACATCAATTTTCTCTATCAGAAATGAAGAGCATTTAAACAACTTCAATATTGTCTGTTAACTGTTTTTAGAGACAGAATGGTTTAGGTCTATAAAATCTAGTAAAGATCAGTTTACTTTTTACTTCTTACTGCCTTCTTTGCCCCAAACAGAATATTTATGATGCTAGTTTTGTTGTTTTCCAGGTGAATGAATACCAATGTATTGTTGTTTTGCAGGTGAATACCAATGTTTTTGTTGTTTTGCAGGTGAATGAATACCAATGTTTTTGTTGTTTTGCAGGTGAATACCAATGTTTTTGTTGTTTTGCAGGTGAATGAATACCAATGTTTTTGTTGTTTTGCAGGTGAATACCAATGTTTTTTTTGTTTTGCAGGTGAATGAATACCAATGTTTTTGTTGTTTTGCAGGTGAATACCAATGTTTTTGTTGTTTTGCAGGTGAATACCAATGTTTTTGTTGTTTTGCAGGTGAATGAATACCAATGTTTTTGTTGTTTTGCAGGTGAATACCAATGTTTTTGTTGTTTTCCAGGTGAATGAATACCAATATTTTTGTTGTTTTGCAGGTGAATACCAATGTTTTCCAAGGAGCGATGGCTAGTCACTTGTCAGCAACGAGACAGGAGATGGATCGCATACCAACCAAGAGAGAACGAGACTCTCCACCAGGTAACATGAACTAATAATTGGTACTTAAGGGCTAAAGTAAAGGCAACCATTTGACCATTCATGGATTTCACAAGAATATCATTATGAACAATACCTTGCTGCAAAAAGATTTAAAGTAAGTAGTTGCTGTCAAATTTGGTAAGTGCAGGTTTGGTAATCCGTCTTTAATAGAGAACATTCATGGTATACATGCACAAGACATTAATTAATTGTACTGAAAACTTTCTCACCCAATGATCTACAGGTATATTGTTGATAATCAGGCTTCCCTGGATATGAGTAGGCCTAAATATGATACATGTATCAACATTGTTTTGTTTTGTTAATACATTCTGTTTTAATATTCCCCTCAAAGTGGTTAAATTGCTAACGTTCGCAGTGCATAGGTCTTTTAATGAGTTTGTTGATTTTAATTGATTTTTGTACTAATCTGATCCTCTACCGTGCCTTATAATAACAAAGCTATGCTGTGCCTTTTTTCTATTGTTAGACTGTTTTTTCTTAAATTTGGCATGTTATTAGACCATCACATCATGATGAAGTCATATATGATAAAACTTCACTTGAAGATATTACACTTAATGTCCTGTCCTGGTACTCTAAGACTGGCATTTGACAAGCTACATGTATGTGTATTTAATTACAATTAGATTAGTGAAATGAGCTTGGGATATTCTTGTTTTGCCTTCTGAACCTTCTGAAGTATACTCTGCATGTCACTAACTTTACAAAGTTAAGAAAGGCATGGTAGGCCTACTTTTATCAGTGCTTTGTTGGCTATGAGTACCATATCATAAACATGCTTTCATCAAGGAAATGTGATTGAATTTTTTAAAACATATTCATGATTTTCTTTTAGTGTGTGAAAGGTCACATATCCTCTTTTTTATTGAAACACAAATATGCATTGACTGTAATGACTTCCAGACTTGAAACGCTAAACGCTAACGGGTCAATTTATGAGAAAGCAGAGGTTGACCTAGGCTGTCTTGACCTTTGGCATGACCTCGTGGCTGTGGAGGGGATGATGAAGTAGATGAAATCCCTCCAGGGGTCATGAAACTAACACCCCTCTGCAGGGTTATGGCATAGCCCCTATAGTTGCATGTTCAGACACTCCAGCAAAGCACGTTCGTTCTCAATCTGGTAAAGCAATAATATGCATTCCACTGAGCTGAGTCTGAGAAGAGTAACTATTCACAGGTGAAGTCTATTACAAGCCACATCAACTTGTATATCTTTACATTTAAAGGGAGAAATCATATGTTCTGCTTTGATTAAAACCAACCAAATGTCAGACTGACATCTTGTACCCCAAGGCAACCTCCTTGTAATGCCCAAAGCATAGCAGTGGGGCTATTTTGTGAGACTAGCAGTTACTTGGTCTTCCTTTATCCTAAACAGGGGGTCATTATGATCTTAACCCTTAATCTTCTATCCTAGTTCACATACTTCCAGCTAAAGGTATTAACCATTGGAATTTTGATTGGAAGTTTCACTTTACCATTGAGCTGATGTGACAGGCAAATTGAAAATGGAGCAAGCCTAAACAGGGAAGATTTATAAAAAATTAAAATCCATCCATAAAGTTTATTATGTTTTTATTTGTGATAGTTAAAGGTACTATGTCCCATTTGCAGACCAAAAAAATGAAAAGGTTAAATTCCAACAGCATTTGAAAGATAATACTAAAATTGGAACTTCCCAAAAGAAGGTGGGGCTTGAAAATGTCTTCAAGTGGGAAAATAACGACCATTAGTTGTCAAATCGACTTACTATAGAGCCAATAAGTAATAGTCTTGATTTTCAGACCATTGTACCGAATGGTCATACGTTTTATGCTGTGCAAAGATTCAATCAGTTTAATTTTGGCCATCACAAGAAGTGGGTTATTGATGTAGACAATTGCTCATGTACCCTTTACAGCTCATTTCATGTGTGTTATTTTCAAAGAAGAAAAAAAGCCAGTCAGTCGCTCAATACTGACAATAGCAGAGCTGCCAACTAGTACGGATTTCCCGTAATTGGTACGGAATTTAACGACCATTACGGAATGTTGTCTCAAATTACGGATTTTTTTTTTTTTTTTTTTTTTTTTTTTTTTTTAATTTTTTTTTTTTTAATTTTTTTTTTTTTTTTAATTTTTTTTTTTTTTTTTTAATATGATTTATCTTAACGAGTGCTGTGAAGTATGGCGGCCTCCAACACTCGCTGAGAAAGACGGAAAAGTATCAAGTATTCTATTAATAGGAGCCATTTTTCATGGAAAACTGTTGTGATGACCTGAAACTCAATATTTAACAACTTTGTGTGAGTAAATTAGTCACCAAAAATTTCAGATAATCATGCGTCCGCGCAGTGTTGGCGTGCCGTTTTTTTTAGATTCATAGCGCAGCATAGGAAATTACTGATTTATACCTAAAATTACTGATTTTGAGCCTTGTGATTACTGATTTTCTGTTCTGGAGGTTGGCAGCTCTGCAATAGTGTCTGACAGTGAAGTCTAGCAAGTAAACGGATTTCCTTGCATAATTTGAATATTAGGACACTGCTAACATTTAAATTTCACAGATAGGACATACATGACATATTCATAATTCCTGCAAAGTTCTACGGAATTTGAGGTTGGCTGCAAAAGGGACATAGTACCTTTAAAGGTAATACAAAGTTTTGGTATGGGGTCATGAATTCGGTTCAAATGAAGATATTGAAAGCATATGCGATCCTACAATATTCAGTAATCGTTGTCGCGGTTCAAATCGAGTCTAAAGTTATGAAATTGTAAATAATGAACTTTTTATGTTGTATAGCTCCCTCTCAAGGTCAAGTTATTAATTAAGCTATAAAACAATGTTTCTTCACTAAAATCGACCTATTGGACAATCCCGTTTGGAAATTATATATCACAACTACATATTATGAGATTTTCATGGTCGCAGCTACCATGGTACGGCCGTAGGCACTATTTGAAATTTATCAAAATTTACCGGGAGCACCGGTAAATTTTTATATTCAATTTTTCTCGAGAGCAGAAGTGTTTTAGGGGCTAAATTTTTTAGTGCTTATAACACATTCAGAGGGACATCCAAATATATAAAAAAAAAGTAAAGAATCACTATCCACCCAATTTTAAAAATTTCCCAAACTTTGTATTACTTTAATACTAGCAGGACCCGCGGAAATCCGCGGGATTCTAGAGGGGGCGGGGGGTGTAAATAGATATATAGAGAATGTCTAAATTAAAACCACCAAGAACGTTATTTGCCATTCAGGCCATTAAAAAATATACATGTTTAGCGTCCCCGCCCGCTTCCTTTTTGGGGGCCGCCTCCTATTTTTTTATTTTTTATTTTTTTTTTTTTGAAAGAAAAAAAACATCGTCCCCGCCTGCTTCCTTTTTGGGGGCCGCCTCCTATTTTTTTTTCCCGAAAGAAAAAAAACATGAAAAGCACTGCTAAAATGTATTTCTGATTTTAAAAAAGAAAAAAAAAAAAAATTGTCGGCCGCCATCTTGAAAAATAGCCCGAATGCCAGGGAAAATGTACGGAGCGGCCATTTTGAAAGAAAAAAAAAGAAAAAAAAGCGCCTCCTCCTTCCCATTTTTCAAAAAACAGGACGCTATAAGCATGTTTTTTTAAAAATTTGGTCTTATATTAAATTTTAAAAAACAATCCAACTGTACCGGTAGTTATTCTTTAAGCCACTGGAACTGCGTAGAGTTCCGTAGTGTGGGGTACCGACTACGCAGAAATTAGGCTGCGTATTAATGGGAAAATAGTCCCTGCGTAGGTTATGCGTAGGCTGGCGTACAGGTTTGCTTATGGTTGCTTACTGTGTGGAAAGCTTTTACTGCTTAGTCGATCTGGCGTGGGGTAGCGTATTGTTGCGTAAAAAGGCGGACTTTCTGCGTAAAAAGGCGTAATTTCTGCGTCAAGTTTCTACGCCGAAAGTACGCAAAAAAAATTAAACAGGTTGAATTGTTTTCGTTCACCTTGCGTACCCCTTTCCGTCCCTCAGCATATAGTAACGTAGGCCAGCGTAGTTGGTACGCAACACTACGCAACTCTACGTATTGACCCCACGCCAATTAGTGACCCGCTAGTGTCACAAATAAAGTATTAAAAATATGCTCATCTGACCCTAATAAAACGCCTAAAACCCCCGAGCTTTCGGGGGTTTATGGCCCCTTGAAACCCGTGGACCCCATGCCTATATTATATATACACTTAACTCGCTGCGATCTGATCTCTCCCCCCCCCCCCCCAACTTTGAAGAACATAACCCCCAAGCTTTTGGGGGTTTATGGCCCCTTGAAACCCGTGGACCCCACGCCTATATTATTTATACACGCAACTCAGGACCCGTGGAAATCCGCGGGATTCTAGAGGGGGGCGCAGGCAAAAAATTAAGTTTTTCATTTCGGGGGCTCCATTTCAAATTTTTGGGAAATTTTCGGGGGCTACTTTTTCAACTTTTGTGGGCTCTTTTTTCTGGGGCTACTTTTTCATTAATTCATAAAAGGATAGGCCTACACTTTGTTGAGATTTGTTTAGTAGGCTAAGGTTTCAGGCTTCCTACTTCATAATTGCCTATTTAAAAAAACAAAACATTTTTCTAGTTCAATATAACTAAGTTTTCATGCATTGATTTGATGCAAGAACTGTAACATAATAGACCCTAGATTGTGATTATTTCTGACCATGAATTTCGATAATCATTTTTCAAAATAAAATTTTCACAAGAAAATCAGACAGTCGTTTAAAAACGTAGACATTAGTAATACTTCTAAGCTAAGGTTTCGTAAATCTATTCACGAAACTATATTGAAATCGCGGCAATAATGATGCAAACCAACAGATAACAATTTCAAAGTGTCAAATCTCTTCGACTCGAATTCAACTCACACACTGCTGCATAACTGCAGCGTAACTCAGCTCATCTCACACACACTACACAGTGGCAATGCACTGTATTGTATCAGTTACGGTGATTTTGTCTGATTTTCTTTACTTTGAAGAAATTATCAAAATTACGTAAACATGGCGAGAACATCACAAAATAGGCTTTAATTTCATACCTCAATTTATGGAAACTTTATAATATTGCAGCAATCGTGAATTCGTGATGGAAATTGATAGCAGTTTCGCGATGTTTAGTGGTTCATGGTCTAGATTCAGCTTCTACCAAAACAAAATCGACCGCCAAAAAACTCGAGCTCTACGCTCCGTCTCGATCTCGCAACTGCGAAAATGTACGTGTTTTGGCGTACTTGCGTGCGACATGGTAAGCCAGGTAAGGTATGGAATATGGTTTGAGTTTTTTTACGACCGATTTTTGTGTATACAATTTTATACGGATAGTCATCGGTCGTGTGTCAATGTTGAATATCCATGAGGTATCTCTGTCGTCACGCATATCCTGCATTATGCATGTCGCGTCTGTTTTCGCCCTGGACGTCGACACGGAGGAGGACCTCGGGCGGAGTATAGCCAATTCCACAGAGTAGACTCTCCCGCGGACGATGGCACCGGGCACGGGTACCCCGAGGGAAGGGGTTCAGGAGGAGATAGCCGCACCAACTTCGGTCGGCGATCTCATTAAAAAACAATAGAATACAAAGGCTGGCGGAGACGTCGCGCCCCCCGCGGAGCCTTAGCGTATTATTATTATAGACTTTTGAGTTCTATTTGTTGATTTTTTGCTTTCTTTTAAATAAGGAGAAGTTCACCCTGAGTCCCTGATATTAACTTAAAGTTTGTTTTAAAAGAAGCAGAAAATGAAAGAAACTTGTCAATGATAATTTGTTCAAAATCCAATTGAAACTAAAAAAGCTATGATTTATTAAAATCAAATCGGTGTAGTACCCGTATCCCCCGAGGGGGGGGGGGCAGGGGCAGCGCCCCCAAAGTTCCTCACTGGCAGTAATTAAACTTTTTTTTTTCTTCTTGAAAACCCATGGCTGGATTCTAACCAAAATTTACAGGAATCACCTGCAGGAAAGGGAGATCTACAGTTGTTCAAATGGGATATACGGTATGCCCCCGAGGGGGCTTCGGGACAGCCTTCAATATCCACCATCCGAACAACAATGGGAAGTTATAAACACGCACACGTGGGTATCTTGAAAACTGTCAAAAATGGTCACAAAAGCTGTTTCATTTGAATCAAGAACAACTCTTGAAAAAATGAAAAATGCCTGGTTACCCTCATGTTTTATTTTATATTCTGATAAACATGGAATTGTAGATTAGATATGATTTCACACCGATGGATTCTGAATAAATATTTTAGGAATCATTTTTATTTGAAGAAGAAATATGTTTGTTTGAATGGGATACCGGTACCTGCCACTGTGGGGGACTTCGGGGCAGCACCCCTGAATACTGTTTCAATAAATCCCATGTTCCTGGTAAGGCTGCGACGAGCACACGGATGATCCATGTGCTCGTCCGTTTGACTACATGGGTACAATTTCTAGTACACGTACTATACACGGCAGCCATTTTTGTTTGTTTTTCTTTTCTTTTTTCTAAGTGTCGATTTATGCCCCTCGACCTGGCACTGTGCTGGCCGACGCTCACCCGTGCCCGGAAGAGCACCGGCACCGGCATTTTACTGTGAGTAAAAATGTTTCCCAGCTCAATCACACACTGGGTGTCGACTCACCACTCAGAAACTAGGATCAAACTAGCTGCCAATGTCCAGATTTCTGTTTGAACTCGGAGGAAAATTTGTCTGTCATCTTTAGTTTTAAAAAGAACATTGTTACTATTATTTCTGAGAAGTTCACAAGCACAAATTTTGCGCCTTCAACTGCAACTGCAACTAAAAATCGTGTGGGTTTTCGAAGACAGACCTGGAGTGCTGCCAACGATGTCGGCAAAAAATAAAAAAAAATCTGAACAGCGCCATCTCTTGGCAATCATTGGACTAAATATGACTTATCGTAGCAAGAAATTTTACGAGTGCTGCGCAGTATGGCGGCCATCCAACACAAGCTGAGAAAGACGTATTCTCTTGTTAATAGAAGCCAATTTTTCATGGAAAACCGATGTGTTGTGATGTCTTAAAAATCAATATTTAGCAACTTTTGAATAAAATCACCCACTATAAAAGGCTAGGTATTCATGGTATTAGTTTTACAACAAAACTTTTACCTGCCGTGTCTAAAAAGAAAGGGTTCTAGAGGTCTAACAATTTAAATTGCTGAGTACATGAGTACATCCGCCTGTGTGCCTGGGCGTGTACACGACTACCTCATTACACGCTTAGTTGCTTAAATGCACAGCCTTCTACCCCTTTCAAACTGGCCTGATTTTCATTGAATGCATCCGGATGCATCTGATGAAACTGCCAGTATGAATGCTACAGAGGAGAAAAAGCCGATAGAATAGCCGATGAAAAGAAGAGAAATAGGCGATTAAATTTTTGATCATGGGGCTTTGTGTCGTATGTGTATTATGCACCTATGTCTTCAAACGATGCACGCTGGACGGTGATACGAGTCATCATAATATGCACAAAAATCAGACAGACCAATCAAAAAAAGTTTTAGCAAAATTGGATAACTAATAAGAAAGTTATGAATTTTTGAAAAAGTATGTAAAACTATGGAACAATGGAAATCACTACACAAATTGCCAAGATAGTTATCAGTTTGTGACGTCATGTCCTCACTATTTATCCATTGCTTTATATAGTTTAATCCCATTAATTTCCCTTTTTATTCCCCAAAACTTGATTTCCCCATGCCTTTGCCCAGGTTATATGATTTGTATCATTTTGCGTGCATGACATTTGACAAAATATTTTATGAACTTTGAAGAATTTATAATATTTTCTGAATATTGTATATTCATAATAATTGATTTTTATATAAATATTTTATCAAAATTCACGTTTTTCATCATTTAACTGAAAACATTACTCTATATTAGTGCATCCACACAAAAACATATTACTATTAATCTAACTTTGATGCTGGTGTGAAGAAATAAGATTCTTAAGGAGAAAATAGGAAATTTATATCATCAATATAAAGAAAATAATTAGTGGATAGTGAAGACATGACGTCACAGACTCATGAGTGAGTTGCCAATTTGTCTAGTGTTTTTCAAAGTTTTAATGTCATTAAAAATTCATAACTTTCTTATTAGTTATCCGATTTTGCTCAGACTTTTTTTGATTGGTTAGTATGATTTTTCTGCTTCTATTGAAAGTAAGATATTTTTTAAATGGACTTGGGCTTTAATTTGAAGATGTTTTGTCTGCTGTCTAGTTGAGATAATGGAAATGTTGCAAGTTCTAGATCCCTATCTTAAATACTACCAGTATAGACCTGACTTACTTTCAAGTCTTTTTACCCTTTTTTTTTCTCATTATACTCAAGGGTAAGTAATTAATATGAAACTTCTATCTAATGTAAAATTGTCTAGTTTTATGGAGAAATGTAATATGTGTTTTGAAAGTTGATCTAGTGTGAAATGCCCTGGCAGAGTTTAACTTGATCTAGTGTGAAATGCCCTGGCAGAGTTTTAGGGGGAAAGGTGATGAGTAAGCCCAAGAAGAAACTTGTTTATGTTTCGCATGGTCCAGTGCATGCTGGAGAGGTATGTGTGTTAGTAGGATGGGATCTAGTTGGCTGCCCATTCTCTATTGGTGGTCCTGTTTGGAGTTCATCCTTGTAAGCTGAGCTGGGGCCTAGCTAGCTTCTACTGTATTCACTCACTCAGCTCACTCACTTTGCCTGCTGTCTCCAGTCTTGTGATCTACTGGCTGTGATTTCACAGACATACTACTTATATTCTACCTCCAGGATGCCTTTTGAGCTGTAGAAACACTTTCATACCTGTTGGAAGATATCTCACAATGTCTTAATTCTTGGGAAACAGATTTTTTTAACATCTTTGAAAGCATACAGTTTTGAATACATGGCCGGATCAGCAAATTTGTGTTTGGAGTAGCACTAGTTGTTGTGCTGAAAAAGTACAATTATTATCAGCTCAGCCATGTTTGAATTATAAGAAGGATGCCTGGGCATGCTTGAAGGAAGATTTCTTTGTTGATTGCATGCTTGTAATCTTTCTCATATAGGTCATACCTGCCAGTATGTATCCAGCTGTAATGTGTCATCTTCAGTAGTCTGGATATGATGATTGTGTTTATCAGTGAGGTTGTAATGATGTCATGGAATAAGAAGGCAAGATCAAGGTGAAGTACTCCATCTCTCTTTGCTCAAAAAGAAAGAAATACCTACCATAGGAGTCATTCATGTAATGGGTGATGGAGAGAGAGCATTCCTCAGAAGATTTTATGGCTCTGTTTATTTGAAAGTAGGAAAGCTGGATATTGTCACGACCAGATATCTTTAGACCAAACTGATCAACAAGAATGACAGTGAAAAACAGATGCTTGCTACCATAGTTACCAAACCTTAAAATGGAATATTATCTTGGATTATACTACAGTCAAGAGCTTGAAAATGATGTTGTTTTGAAAGCTGTACATTTGTGAATTTCATATAAAATTCTGGATGACAGAGTTCAACATTTGAGCAAGGTACAGTATATGTTCATGTATTTTAATGTGGTTTCAGTTTGGGTGGTCTGGTCTGGGAGGGCTGGGCATTGTGAATGTGATGCTGGTGCATTTTCTAAATCAGTAAAGTTCCGTTTGTGGTTTACTAATTTGCCACACTCCTTTCAAAATATAATATTCATGCCCCTGTCATTGAACTGAAGTAATTGGTTGGAGGCCTATCACAATTAAACTTGATTACTCAAGTTGTTACATTTAGGGTAGAAGAAGCAATCATAAATATCATATTTACAACACATTTATCAATGAAGAACACTTTTCACACTTAAAACTGGTATTTGAATACTTCAAAGAGTTGGTTGGAAACTTGAAATTACTTAACAAGTTAACATTCAGAAATAATGCATGATTCATTTAAATTACAATTTGCATATAGTAGGAAGGCATGATTTCATTACATGAGACTTTAGAATGATTGATTTATACTTTCATGTACATGTATGTACGTATATAACTATGTATGCATATGTATGTATGTATGTATGTATGTAAGAAAGAGATTTTGGTGGTTCATTTCTATTATGCTTTCAATGTCCTAGATACCCATTATCCAATGAACAATCATAATGAATTGACAGAGGAGGTAAATTAGACATATTTGAATGAGCAAAGATTTTCCCAGTTTATTTATAAATTATAAAAATATATAGTCCTGATAAATAACATTCTGCACAGAACTTTCAGAAGTCCCTATGTTCATGTACATGTATGTTCTCCTAATGAGATTTTTTTAAATGGAGATAGTTGGATTCCAATAATATTTACTATCAGTCTACCATATGGTGCTCTATGCAAGTACGGTATTAAAAAGAGAAGTAAAACAGTTTTTTGTTTTTGTTTATTTTTTTAACTTTAAGATCATTTTTGACACTGACTTAAATTTTTTTAGCCCCACAACAAATTCATTAGTTTGTGCACTGTTTAAAAATCTGAAAAACATGTCAGTTGTTCATGACATGAGGATCAACCAGTCCATATACATGAATAATGATGAATTTATACTTGGTTGAAGAAATAAATTGATATTCTTGATGGGTAAAATGGGTGTAATAGTTATCTTTTCAGTTTGATTACAATTCCTAGTCTCGATGTTGTCAAGAGGTATCTAAGCCAGGCTGCTATGTTATCAGAATACATTATTAAAAAGACCAAATCGAAACTAAACTAACTGTTTGCATACAAGTTTCCAGGTTGGAAAATGTTTTCCCATATGTTTTCAAGAAAAATTGATATTCAAACCACATTGAGTTGTTTGCAAAGGGCACTTCCATGCCTCCAAATGGAAAAGAAGTTCAGCACAAATTACGTACAGAATCTTTTTTTTTCCTTCACCAACTCAGAAGTTCACTGTCAAAGATTTGAATAGATACTCTGAGTTAATGTAGGAAGACTTCATTTATTATATCCAGCCCCAACCTCCTACAATAAAGCAAATGGAATTGATTACAACTTAAATTGATTTCACTATGCCAGTTTTAAGTCTGATACAATTTAAAATGTAGTTGCTACATCTTTCCTGAACTTTTTACCAAATTTCCTCAAGTTCCTGATCTTCCTGGTCAAGATGAAATGTCACACTGCAACTCATTAGTCCCACAAAATAGTAGGTTTAATGAAAAAACATCAACCCCTGGTTCATTTTCTTCTTCTTCTCCTTCGCTATAAGTGCAGGCCACCGTCGGGGGTATTCTCTTATTTAAATGATTGTGCAGGAGCCCTTTCACCTCAGCTTTTTTAGGTATGGACAAAAAAAAGGTATAAAAACTGAGCCTCGAGGAATCTATTTTCCTTCTGTTTGGAAAATTGAAAGAACTGTGAAGAACATTTTATTTTAATTAAAAAATAAAAATAAACCGATGAAAAGATGCTTGTAAGTCAAGCTGATGACTTGTATCTATGATGCCATCTATCTGTTAGGAAAGTAGCTTTGAGAAGTTTCATGGTGCAAACACTGCTTATGATTAAGCAAGTCAAGTCAGTCTATGAACCCAGTTTCCAAAGTGATACGTACGGTCTTGACATGAGCAGTGTGGCTCTAATATTACCCTAAGCATAAACGACAAATGACTACGGATTTGACTAATTTGTTTCGGATGAAGATGTGTGGGTTTTGAATACTGTTGGCCAAAGAAAACATTCTGCCCAAATGTTCCGGTGAGGTGGTAAGGAGAAACCACCCATGATGTACTTAAATATAAGTTGCAATATTCAGAAAGGAGAAAGTCTTGAATTTTGTTGAAGGAAAGTGGAGCTCTATTCAGATTGGTAGCCAGGGACACGTTCTGAAATGGATCCTCATAAACATAGCATTGTCAATTTACTTGGTGAGTTTTGTTTATTGACAAAAGCATCATTCTTTTTTTCTTTCTTAATAGACCCATAGTATATTTAGTCAAATTATTAGATTATTAATCAAGACCAATTGTTTCTTGATGCATCATCCTATTTCATTCAGTGTTTATTTCATTGTGATACCCGTTTTAACATAGGGTGTACATGTATGTGGGTGTAAATGGTTTTCAGAAATGATTTTTGCAGCATCAATTATTTCCTTTTGTGTACCTGCTACTAGTTGTCAGATGCATGTTAGAATTTGTGAAGAAGCAGAGTGTAACATGCTCTCATTTATGAAATAATTATATCTAATATTGGTTTTGATGGTGATGGTGCCTTGGGGTTTAATGGTGCTATTATTTCCAGTGAATAAAAATATTTAGTTTAGTGGTGCTCCTCTTAGATTTTGATTTAGAAAAAAAAAATTGTTTTAGGTGGTAAATTCATCATTTTCGAAATTAGTAGCTAATCCTTTTTTTTATTTAGCTAAACCTCTCTGAGCTGCAACATTTGTCATTAAAAAAACGTATTTCCAGCAGTATAAACAAGTGGCCTGAATATTTATATTTACAATAAACTTTTATGTTCTCTAGATAGGTAGACTTCATGATTTGATATGGAGGATCATTGGAGAAACTGGCAGAAACTGGTCACGATTCACTGCTTGTAAGGTGACTAGGGTAAAAGGTTACGACTCATTACCTTAGCAATGTAAAAGCCTTACAAGGTTCATTGAGTGCATTCAAACTGATGAAAGTAGCCATATTGGTGAGGTAACAATGGATGAGATGACCAGTGTTCAGTTCAGTTGGGTGGTAAACAAACGTTTCTCTCTATTGTGTTAATCCACTTTTCAGTGAATCTTCTGAATAACAAGATAGTTTGCCATTGTTAAGCGAGGGTGTTAGTGATGTAGCTACGCATCTATCATCATCCCTGTAGCTTCTTTGTATGGTGAATAACTCTTCAACACTTTCGTTTTTGGAGAGAAGGGATGATGCACAGAAAATGAATCTTGAATTCTCAGCATACATATCAGAAGAGGATGTTGAAAGTGTGAGAATAACTCAATGGCGAGAAGTATTTGGAGAATAAGTAAATAGGAAAAGCTGTTTTTGCAAGTTCTAGGTAATTATGATTAAATTAATTAATTGTTCGAGATACCAACAAATCAATGAGGTCCATGTCAGATAAGGAAGAAAACTTTAAGAAATCTATGGTGAATTGGTGATTGTAAATTTCTACCTACTGTTTTTCTAGGAAAATATCTTGTTATTCTAGTTGAATTCTGATGTTATATGAGTAGATTTTTCTAAGAATTTCTGTTTATTTAACTTGATTTATAGTTACCGGTAATTGTTCCAGATATGGACACAAGCAGGTTTAATTTTTTAAACTGAATCCACATGTCTATAAACCAATGGCAATGGTGTTTAATTGTTATGGGGAGAAGCTGTGAATAAAAGAAGATGAAATAAAACAAACATTGAAATCTGCAGATATTGATGAATGATGAGTAGTAATTACCATCAGTGATGTACAGTAGTTATGCAGAATTGCTTTGACCCGTTAACTAGTGGAAGTATGCTTGACTTTTGGGAAGGAAAAGAAAATCCTGAGATACTTTGAAATAGAAATGCCATTCAACTGAGAATTTGATATTTACTAGTTATATTTATCACTTTAATTAGTATACATTTGTGTCCCCCCCCCCCTTTCAACTTTTTTTGTTTGGTTATTAAAGCTTTTGATGTGTAAATTTTCATGTAGGGGGAGGGGGGAGGAAGAAATTATAGGTCATTTGAGTTTTTTAAATAAACCATATGCCAAAAGTGGTAGTTCAGATTTGAGTACTGTAGAATGATGTTGAAAATTCCTGCATAATAGACCACCCAGAAGTAGGCTGTGTGTGTGGTCCTTTCCAATTTCCTCAGTCCCATCTACTGATTTAGAGGTAAGTTAGAAGTAAGCAGGCAATCGTAATGTTGTTATAGGACAGTATGCTGACCACAGAATTATAAGTTAGATTATATAGAAAAGCAGAGTTAAGCCTCTTCAAATAATCATCAGTAGTGACTGACAACACTCAAGTCCAGATTTCAAAAGATAATATCCACAAGAGAAGTGTCAATTGTCATGCGATGATTGATAACCAAAGCAAATCAGACAAGCTCAAAAGAAGATAACCCACGTTTCATCTTTCTTTGTCTCAATACTTCTTTTTCTTTTCTATCTTTAATAGTTGATTTAGTTTTATCTTGTTTTTTATATTTGAGACTAAACATAATAATTTCAAAGCCTTGAAAAAGCATCCACAAGGTGTAATTTATTCTGACATTAAAGCAAATGAACGAGTTATATTCATTTTAGGCCTGTTACTTCACTCTAAACATTTATTTTTTGTTCACTTTTGATAATTGAAATTGATGCTTACCAGTTCAGACTTGAGAGACACCTTCATTCATCGATATTTAATGTTGGTTTTTTTACTTACATACATGTAGTAGTTTAATATATAGGGCCTAATGCGGCCTATCACATTGTGTAAAATAAAACTTAGCAAATTACATATTTGTTCTTGAGAATTCTTCTCAGTTTACTCCATGCTCCTTAGATATGGATGTTATGTTACATATTTTTGTAGCGTTTAATAGTTCTTTTTCGGGGGATATCGTAAGTGCTTATTGATAATTTTGTTTTTTGCATACCGGTAGTTGGAATACAATTGTATTTTTGCACTGTATTTTATAGGGCAATCAAACCTTTGTATCGAGTTTGTTTATGTGAAAGCAGAAAAATGAAACAAAATTTAAAGAATATATGTTTTGCGTCCCCACCCGCTTCCTTTATTGAGGCCGCCTGAATTTATTTTTCTATTTAAAAAACAAGAAAAATATATTAAAATTACAAAAAATCTGTCAGAAAATAAATACTTGCAAGTTCATAGTTTTATGTATAGACTCTCTTGGTTAAATCTAAATATGTCTTTGCATGAGTCTACTTACCTGCCGTGGCCTAGACTACATGTAAATGCTTTTCGATCTTGCCATTACCAACTACCATGGCGTAGATTGAATCTAAAATCGTTGCTGCGAGTGGTCCCTTGTGGAATAGTGTAAATGTGATCTCGGTTCGTGAATGTGATCATGTGATCAGGAATGTAGTTTTTTTTACATACAGTCGTTTTACGTACCTTGGAAATATTTTTGCGGTAAATCAGCTGTTTTCTGTCACCGATTTATTAAAAGGGATTTGTTGTTTGAATTGTAAAAGTGTAAAACACAGTGCTACTGCTAACACTATTAAAACAATGTAAACATGTTCAGTTCTTATATGGCTATAATTGCGGCTTTTTTGTAACATTTTATTTACAGCGAACACACCAGGGATTGCTGGAAATCTCTAAATGGCAGCCATCTTTAAAAGTAAAAAATAGAAAATAAAAAGCCCCGCTTTCTCCTTTTCCTTGGAAATCCGGACGTGGAATAGTTTTTCTATTCTTTTCTTGGCCTTATGGAAACAGAATGGGAAAATTTGAAAAGAATTGGCGTAATCTTTTGGGTCCTCTCCTAGGGTGTTACTCACAATATGCAGATATATTTTTTTCGGTTCTCTAAAAGTAAAAGACCCTCCTGAAAAAAATACATTTTGAAAATGTACATTTTAGTCAATTTTTGTGTTGGGAGTTGGGACAAATGGGAAAGTTATAGCATGTAAGTTGCAAGGTTCTGGAGTCATCAAAATCATAATAAATTTGGCCCAGTCTTGGTGAAGTAACAAGCCCTTTACGCAGAAAGATATGGGGTTACACCTTGATTTCCTTATCTTTTTATGTTCATTACGCAGTCAGTATACATTTCCTACCAAAATTGTTTGGCAAATGACCTTTATTTATAACATTCAGTGTAAGTTTTGTTTGATTCTGTGAGAATTCCTTTTTCTTTTTTTACCAGAACTCAAGTTTATCTTTAAGGCTAGATTTTTCTTTTAAAGTGCTTTTAGTTTAGATTGATCATTAACATTATACTTTGTTTTATTAATTTGTTTTTCAAGGTTCATGTGCGCTTGTTGTTAGTATCAAGTATTTTTGTAGCTTGATATGTAGGATGTCAAACCAATCCCCCAGAAGAAAAATACAAATAAAGTTCTTTCTTGCTTTATCTAAGTTTTGATACAAACAGTGGTATAGCAAGACTCCCTAAATGCATTCTGGATTCTACATGAAATCAGAAACAAAGGTTGGTGAGAAGCTTCGCTTCCTAGAAGTGATTTCTTTTCTTCTCTGAGCTCATTTTAGTGAAGAGTGTTGTGAGACAGGCAGACAGACAGATTCCTCTGTTTACATGTTCAACAAGATGGTTTATCTCCACTTACATTGAAATGTGCCATTATGGCAGAGTCATATCCTTTCACAGGGTCACAAGAATCTGATTTATGAACATGGTTGTTGATGACACTCTTTCCATGGAACAGTGCTTATCTCAAGCTAGCATTCTAAGGAGCTTCTGAGCTTCACATGTACGGTAGACCTAACTGTTTGGGAACACCAAAGTTCAAGACTGGGATATTTCTGCATTGACATGTAGGTCAAAGATTATGAAGGAGTTGTAATGAATTGCATATGGTGAAACGTGAGACCTCATCTTGAACTCTGCACAATGAATCAGGGGTCTCCACACTAAAATCATCCTCTTTCATACACCAGCAGAATGAATCAGGGGTCTCCACACTAAAATCATCCTCTTTCATACACCAGCACAATGAATCAGGGGTCTCCACACTAAAATCATCCTCTTTGAATACACCAGCAGAAAAAGATGCTGATTTCTCATAGAGAGCCAGCCAGTGTTGGGTGCTCCTGCAAGAGGAAAGGATCCAAAGCAAGGTATTACCAGCATTATGATCCTGAACATCTAACCAACTTTGAGAAGAAGTTTATTTGAATTCTTCAAAGGACTTTTTGGGGCTGGGGGTCTAGATGGAAAAGTATTAACTACCATCAAGTATTAATAACAAAAAGTATGAAAGTGCTTATGAAATTCTTTATTTTCCACTTGTAATCCATGGAGGTACTGAAGAAATTCCTTGAACTATATACCTGCCAAGCTGGAGGTGACTTGCTTTCTTTCTTTCTTGGTAACGCATTGTATTGAAGGGACTTGCTAACATTGTTCAGATGAAAGAAATGGTAGTGACTTCAATGCTAGATGTACAAGCCTGTCTTTAATGTCTTATTTCATGGAAAAACGGTTGGGAAAATTCAAATATGGCTTGGGGAATTTACTGTTAGACGGTGTTGCACAGTGACGCCTTCAAAGAAAACCATAAATATTGTGGTTTAGGAATTTTTTCAGCATTGTTTGCATGTTAGAGGATTAGTACATTAGAAGGCGTATGATAAGTAACATTTCATACAATACAAATGTAACACGCGGAAACTAAATCACACAGTTTTTTCATCAACCTTCAACAATGTTACCAAGTCACTGTAGTTTTAGGGAATTTTGTTGTTATATATTTATTTCTTTGAGGTCCAATTTCAGCTACAGGGATGTGTTCTTCATGCAACAAAGAAGTTGATATTATTATTACTACAGGACTTTTTAATGTGTTTTTTTTTTCTTACACTAATTTACTTATTTAGGCGTTGCTGTGTCCAATGAATTGTCTTAGATGTACATGTAGTTCAATAAAGATATGGGTTATAAGTGAAAGGAAATTACATTCAGCTAAATGGAGAACTGTAGCTATTTTTTTATACTGCACAAAGAAAATACAAGAAGTCCCAAGATGAAAAGGATTTGGGGGTGGGTAGCTTCTCTGTCATGTCTTCTAAGAAGACTAAAACCACACACTCCTCTATCTTCAAGATTCTGAGAAATAGATTGATTAACCCATGGACCTACGGAGTGGTCCTGATTAACCCCACCCCACCCCACCCCACCCCACCATGGAGTGAGTGCTGCTGCCATGACAGCAGCTCAAAGCTACAGTCATCATGGCTGAGCTGAGGATAGGGAAACATGGCAGATTGTTGAGGTCATTGACCAAGTGAAACTTCATGTAGTTGTTTTTTCTAGAGTATGATGGATGATGGAGTACTTGTAGCTGCCCCTTAGAGGGTTACAGTTCTGCTAAAATGGAAAACTTCCCTGTTGAAAGTTCTAAATGAGCTAGGTTTATTAACTTTATTCAATGCAAATATCCAGTCCAAGATGCGCCTTTTTGCTGACGATAGTGTGATCTACAGAGAAATTCACACTAAGAATGACACCTCCATCCTTCAGCAAGACCTTCAAACCTTGTCTGACTGGTCAGCGAAATGGTTCATGGCTTTCAATGTCAAGAAGTGCGCCTCCCTTACCATCACGAGGAAAAGAACACCAATACAGCATGACTACCAGATTTCCAACGAGATAATACCCAGGATAGACAAGTACAAGTATCTCGGGGTAACTGTAACCAAGGACCTTCGATGGAATACACACTGCCAACTCCTACTGAACAAGGCCAACAAAACCCTTGGGTTGCTGCGGAGAACCCTGTCTCCATGCACCAAGGATGTGAAGTCAAGAGCATACACAGCCCTGGTTCGACCGCAGCTAGAGTATGGCGCTGAAGCCTGGAACCCTCACACTTCTGGTGCTGCCGAAGGTCTGGAAAGGGTACAGAAAAACAGCTGCTCGTTTTGTCTTCCGCGACTACCGAAGATCCACGTCAGCTACAGGGCTTGTTTCCCAGCTGGGATGGGATAAACTGCACACACGTCGTCTTCTAGCACAAAGCACCATGCTCTTTAAAATACACCACCAGCTAGTCAACATTTGTCTTCCTCACCTCATAACCAAAGCTACATACATCAGCAGAAGAGACCACACACTCAAGCTCTCTGTTCCTGAGGCAACAATCGACTCCTACAAGTACTCATTTTACCCCCGCACCATTCGCATCTGGAATCAACTACCATTCACTGCAGTTACTGCCCCATCAGTTGCTGCTTTGTAGGTTCCAGAATGCTGTAAACCATATAGCAGCATGATTATTTTTACTTGCATGTCACTATTTTACTGTATAAAGCAATTGTACACCCTTTTGTTGTCTGCACCTTCACCTGCTGTCACAACACATCCCATCCCAGTATAGCTTGGAAAAGCTGCTTCAGGGATTACCACATCAAGTATCAAGCTAAGTTTTTATTAAACTACAGGGCATTACTGTAAATTTAACATTCTTTCCACTTGTGTGAATACCTACTCTATTTCACTTCGAGCTGAAAATGACATATTGGTTTGCTTGTTGTAGACATCACTTATCATTTTCATTCATACATTCTTAATTAAAGTTCAATGTAGAGCCTAATGAATACTCAAGACATGGCAATACTCTCAATGAAATAATCTCCAAACTTACAAATCGCCCAGATTGCAGTACCTAACGTTGTCATCATCTAGTTCTCTGACTCTGTGCTTCACTTTTGAGCATTTGATGAATGGTCAGATTAATGACATAGATGGATGTCGAGTATACATTCTTGTCTTCAACTGTGGATAATTAATGTGACAGGGCTATAGATGGAAGAATGGACTCCTGATTAAAGGCTGTGCAAGGTTAATTGTAAAATATGTTACGATCCTTTTACATTTTGTAGATATTGGGGAAAAATATAATGATAAACAAAAATTATTTTGTAAAGATATTATAGAGAAGCGAAATGAGTAAACGATCACTCTATGGTTATAAAGAGGCGTTTGATTTGATCAGTGCTTTCCATAAGCCATTAGACTCAATAGTTTGATGGTTTGTTTTACCTGACTGCTAAGAAAGTATGTGTATGCTTGTATGCAAGCAACCAGGGGACCGACAGCTTAGTTTAAGTCCTCTCCGAGAGACTTGGTTGGGAGGAATAATGCCTTACCAAAGGGCACTAGCGAATCGACTTGGTTTTGAACCCGGGACCTCCCAGTTACAAGACCACTGCTCTGTACCATTGAGCCATAGCGTCACCTTGAGTTTTTATCTAGTAATAGTTACAGAGCTCTGAAAAGGAAAGGAAATGCTCACTTGTCACTGTGTTTAATAAATGATTAAAGGAAAGAGGAAACATGATCAAAGAAGTCAAATTTGATAAATGCCGCCTACAGTGTGGGTCGATACCAATCCATAAGAGTCGATATCATGATAGGGCACTTTTTCACACCCCTCCCCACGGATGTGAAGCGCCTCTCCATACAGTGTGCTTATAATCGGGTTCCTTTCATTGAACAATTGATTCATTGATTTTTTATCCTAATTAGTTTGAAGCTAACCCCAGCTTTGTAGATCTTAAAGACTCTTTAATCCCTGGTAGTTTATTGATATATTGAATAGGATCAATAAACCCTAAGAATGGTGCTTTGTATACATGGATATTGAAGAGAATAAACAGTTTTTCAAGCTTAATGATTCTCCCCATACCACCCTGCCTCTGTGTTAGTGTGGGGTAATAGGTACTATGTAGTGAAATATGAGTAATTGAGCATGATATACTATCCATCATGGACCATATATATGTGAGTCCTGTCAGATATTGGCATTCCAGGACTGCTCTTATAGATAGTGTTTATGATAGATACATGAATGATCATGTCATGAAAAATGGAATAGTGTGTTCTTTCCTGCATTAACTACATTACAATTGTGAAAATGGATTAATCCTCCTCATATGAAGTTTAAATCTTTCAAGGTAAAGAAATATTATTTGCTATATCAAAATGAATCTAATCATAATTATAATGTGGGGTTGTTTAGCTGTATGGTTAGTACTCAAATGAAGACACATAGAGAACATCAGAGTGAAGTTGCAATCCAGCATGACTGGTTATATTGTGTATAGAAGAGCCCATACACCACAGTGTACATTAACTGTGTGTATGTGTGTATAGCATGTAGCATTGAGTCAATGTATAAGATCACATATTACATCCCCCTTACAGAAAAATAAACTGAGTCCATAATGTCCAAACTTGAAGTATCCAAAGATGAAGTCCTATCAATAAGTCAATTTTTCTGGCTTCTTGATTACCCGGCCACTGCGGGTGGTCTGCTGGTGGTTGGGGATTGGGACAGGGTTTGGGGCAGGGGTTGGGGCAGGAGAACCTCTGATGTCGGGCGTTGGATCAAGCGTCATCTCTTCGCGTGTATGAGGATCGGGTGTCTTGGTTACCTCCTCATCATGATGGATACGCCTGGGCTCAATATCAGCGAGTTGTTGCCGGTTTCTGCGTAGCACCCTTCCATTAGGCGTCTCGACGAGATATGACCTAGGCTCATGGCATTGCTCACGAACAGTAGCTGTTATCCAGTGACGTGATGTCTGGTCTTGGACTCTCACAAGCTGCCCAGGTGAGAGTGGTGCTAGGTCATGGGCTGATTTGTCGTGATGATACTTCTGGCTCTGCTGTCGAAGCTGCATACGAAGGTTAACATCATCACGACCAGGGGAGTTGTTGCGGATTCGAGTTGGTAAGTTGTCCTTCATCTTCCTCCCGTAAAGATGCTCAGCTGGGCTTGGTATGCGGCTGTCAATTGGAGTGGCACGGATACATAGTAGAGCCATGTTGGGGTCGATACCACTCACTTTAGCTTTCTTGAGCGTATTCTTGACAGTTTGAATCATTCGCTCAATGAAGCCATTTGACCTGGGGTAGTGGGGAGAGGATGTAACATGGCTGAATCCCCACTGTGTAGCAAAGTCTCTGTATGTTGAGGAGTCAAAATGTCTTCCGTTGTCGCTAACGATTCTTTCTGGAACTCCTTGTTCTGCGAACACCTGATGGGTCGCATTGACTACTGCAGCACTGGTACACTCTTGAGGCATTTTCCGGATGAAAGGGAACTTTGAGAAGTAATCTGCAATGATGAGATAATTGTTCCCTTCAAAGTGAAATAAGTCTGTACCTAAGACTTGCCAGGATCGTGTAGGTATCTCGTGCTGGAGAAGAGTCTCGTGGGGCTGCGAGGGCTTGTACTCTTGGCAGACTGAGCAGCCTTTCACCAGGACCTCGATATCGTCATTGATTGATTCCCAGTACACAGAAGCCTTAGCCCGAAGTCGTGTCTTCTCGATACCTTGATGACCTTCGTGGAGCTTGCTCAGTATGTACTCCCTCATGGAGTGTGGAATAAGGATTCGTTCACCATTCAGGATCAGTCCATCCTCAACTGCAAGTTGATCTCGAAAGGCCCAGTATCTCTGCAGCTGCCGTGGTAGCTCACGTCTCTTCTCTGGCCACCCTTTCACAATCACCGTCTGTAGTGCTGCAAACTCTGCATTCTTGGCTGTTTCCTCCTTCAACTGACTCAAACGGTCTGGAGCAAACTGTACAAAGTTGATTTGCAGGTCAAGGTGGATGTGTTCTGGAGGACCAAGAGGACGTCTGGATAGGCAGTCAGCTACTGGTACATCCTTACCAGGCTTGTAGACAATTGTCAGCTTGTATGGCTGTAGACGAAGGAGCATACGCTGGAGTCTAGGTGGAGCCGCTGCCAGGTGCTTATGCTGGATCATCTCCAGGGGCTTGTGGTCCGTCTCAACTATGAAACTTTTCCCGTACAGGAAGATGTGGAATCGTTCACAGCCGAAGACCACTGCAAGCAGCTCTCGCTCTATGTTGGCGTACCTCGTCTCTGCATCACTGAGGGCCTTTGATGCAAATGCGATACCCTTTCCATCCTGCAGTAGAGTCGCTCCCAAGCCCTGCAGAGAAGCATCTACCTGCAGTACCGTAGGCTTGTTAACATCGAAATACGCCCGAGTTGCATCGTGACATACCTTGTCACGTAAATCATTGAAGGCAGACTGGTGCGTTGGAGTCCATTGGAATTCAGCGTCCTGCTTCAAAAGACCACGTAGGCTTGCAGTCTGGGCTGAAAGATTTGGTATGAAAGGGCTAAGGTAGGTTATCATACCAAGGAACTCACGAAGCTGGCTCTTGTTCTCAGGTGGAGACATTGACTTGATTGCCTCGACCTTGTGAGGATCCGGATGGACGCCATCTGCATCGTAGATCATACCGAAGAAGGAAATCTGGTTGACCTTGATGCTGCACTTGCCACTGTTGAACTGCAGACCGTACTTCACAGCTTTGGACATGAGGTGGTGCAGATTCTGATCGTGCTCCGCTTCACTCTTGCCGAACACAACAATATCGTCAGCGATCCCTATTGTGCCGGGGCAACCTTCGAGGATTTCGTCCATTCGCTGCTGGAATACATCCTGAGACATTGCTAGACCGAAAGGCATCCTGAGATATCTGTACCGTCCAAAGGGACTGTTGAAGGTAGTCAGAAGTGAACTGTCATGGTCGAGCTTGATAGACCAATAACCGTTCTTGGCATCGAGTTTGCTGAAGTGTCGAGCACCTGATAGCTTGTGTATCACCTCATCTGTCGTGATAGTGCGATAATGGCAACGTCGAATAGCTCGGTTGAGATCCTTGGGATCCAAGCAGACACGGAGTTTGCCATTCGACTTCCTTGAAACAGCGATGCTGCTGACCCATGCTGAAGGCTCAATGACTTTAGTGATCACGCCATTACATTCCATGTCATCAAACTCACGCTTCAGTTCATCTCGTAGGTGGATTGGGCACCGTCTAGGAGCATGGACAACAGGCTGAACGTCTGGATCAAGAACAATACGATATTCTCCTGGGAAGTTGCCAATTTTGTCAAACTGGTCTGGATACTGCCTTACTAGGTCATCAGTAGAGCTTATCTGTGCTGAATGCTTGATCTCGTTGATGCGTGTGTGTAGAGTAAGCAGCTTCAGTTTCAAGCCTGTGTCACATCCGATAATCGCTGGACCCCTGGACTCAACGATGTAGAATGTAGCATAAAGCCAAGTTGAGTTGTTGAAACGACAGGGCAGCCGAACCGAACCGAAGTGCATCACTGGTGTTTCGTTGTAAGCGAACAACCGTGCACTTGAATTATGCACTGATTGAGGGTGAGGAACTCCATCCTTAGTGAGATGGCCGGGATACATCCCACGAAACATCCGAAGAGGAAGTGTGTTGCCCTCCGCACCGGAGTCAACCTTCGAACGCAGTTTCATTATGGTTCTCTCATCCCGTCTGACTTCCACGTACGCTATTGTTAGGTCGTCCCTGTCATCCACCTCTACAGCACTGATACCTGACACAATAATTCGATTGAATGACAGGACATCCACTGCGTCATTCAGTAGTGGGACCGCTGCTGCTGCCTCAATATTGTTTGTGCTTTGAATGGAGTTCACATTCTTGCCTCCACGATGTGGCGTAGCGCATTTAGCTTTCTGCTTCCACTTCTGGGTACTTGAAGCTGGAGATCTCCCAGACCACTGTGTACTTGGAGCTGGAGATCGACAAACACTCCTCCAGTGATTCAGCTTTCCACAGCTGTTACACTTGGTGCCATAAGCCGGACATGCTTCCCGTGGACTGCGAGCATGATTACCACCACAATTAGGACACTTGTTACTAGTGTTAGTCTTCCGACGAACTACATCAATCGATGCAGGCTGAATATGTGTCTGTACTTGCGCTAGTTGAGCCATGTGCATCTGCGATGCTTCAAATGTTCTACTCAGCTCAAGCATCTGTGTAAGAGTGAGGGACTTGTTCTTCCCTAGAAGATCTTTCTGGAGCTCAGGATATCTAGTGCCTGTGATGAACTGCTCAATGATGCGTTCTTGGAGCTCAGTGTCATCACGAAATTCACAGTCATATGCCTGCAGCTTCAGGCGCGAGATATAATCATCTGCACTTTCCCTCTCCTTCTGCACATATTTCTGAAGGTATAGCCTAGCTACACGGAAATTTGCCCTTGGCCTCAGTTGTGTCTCGAACTTCTCCCAAACAACAGTTGGATTCTTCTTATCTTCACCTTCCAGACCCCACGAGGTGTAAAGCTTGATACCCGTGGCACCAGTGAACAAAAGAACATGATCCACTTGCTTACCAATCGCAACATTCTTGACTGAGAAGTATAAGTCACACTGCTGATGAAAAATCTTAACAGCATTGGCTCTGTCGGGGTCTTCCCAATTCATGCGGGGTGTAAATGATTCATTCATAGTTCATACCAGCTACTCAAACTCCAATAGTAATGCAAATGTCAATGCACATTTTACTTACAGTAAAACCATCATATGGGACTGTAGAAAGGAGCACCTGTTGATCCCATGACAGTGTGTCAGTAAGATGGCCTCCAAAATCTCTCCAAAATGATGCAAAGTTCACAAATATTGTCCAGTAGGTTCTATATCGCTGCCACCATATAATGTGGGGTTGTTTAGCTGTATGGTTAGTACTCAAATGAAGACACATAGAGAAACATCAGAGTGAAGTTGCAATCCAGCATGACTGGTTATATTGTGTATAGAAGAGCCCATACACCACAGTGTACATTAACTGTGTGTATGTGTGTATAGCATGTAGCATTGAGTCAATGTATAAGATCACATATTACAATAATGATAATAAAATTCCCCTTTAAAGAAAAACGTAATATCCGCACTAGCTTCATTTACACTGCAAGCAAAATCTTCAATTTTTCTCACATTCTGGTTGTAATAATAATAATGAAAAATATATCCAAAAACCCACCTCAAAAGCGCCGGCAGAAATTTAACCGTTTTTTTCAGTGTCAATGCTCGATCTCAAAACACCAGTTAATCATTCCTGTTTTTAATCCATCACACATGACTCTCCTCACTACTGTGCTAATGTATGATGGATAGAGCTCTACAAGTACCAGTAGCGCATATTTGTGCAGAAATTACTAATTAAACAGAATCATCAAAAACTTATGGTTTCTTATTGGTTTTTCCAGTAGTGTCGATGTTAGTAAAAAAAAAAAAAAAAGTTTTTCGAAGACAAAGTGGTTTGGGCGTTGAGTAAATGGGTATATTTAATAGTTATTTTGCATTATTTCATTCTATTTCCCCCAAATTGTCACTGGGCTTAATTTTAGGAATTAAAGAACTTGTTACAGCGTGTCCACAGTCCACACACAACATTTGTTATCCCGAAACTCTATAAAGAAACGTATAAAGAATCATCATATAAATTCCAGGGCGTCCACACACAAAAGAAAGTAATCCCAAAACTCTACAGTGAAACGTTGTATAGGTACACAGTTTGCTACTACGGTCATGAAATGGAAGGGGAAATGAGAGGTAGGGTCTCCTTTCCCGCGCGGTCACGTTAAGCCCCGCCCAGTTTTACAGTTCTAGTTCGACCATATGTCCACACACAACACGTTCTGTGATTCGTTATCAAGTTCTAGTTCGAAATGATGCCCAGACCCCCGTTTTGTTATACAACGTGTCTTTATACGACCTATCGTATGTAAGCATACACACACAATTTTAGGATAGTTATACAATGAATTTGTTGTGCATGGACACAGGGAAAGAAACATAGATTAATGTTTTTGCATGGCCTTTTCTTGTTTTAATTCAACTTAATTGATTTGTTTATTGTTTGTTGCAGCTAAGGAGCGTCGTCCACAGACGAAGCCCCCAGGTGACAGTCTACCATCCTCCTCGTCTACTCATGAATACAGTAGGGCAGGGCGTGAGCTATCAGCCCATCCTCCCCTACACTACCCTCATGCAACCATTCATCCAACCATACATCCACATCATCCATTCCCTACCCTGCCATACATGATTGACCCAAGGGCAAGCTTCATAGACCCAAGATATGGTAAGATAACTAACTTTCTAATCAAGAAATATTAACCCTTAGGTTTAAAGGTAAAGACCAGTTATGGTCATGCGATTGCATTGTGAAAGAAACGTTGTGGAATCGATCAGAAAAGGTTGATCATCTAGCATCTAGCATCTGGCATCTGCAAGGTTCTGGAATCATCAAAATGATAAGAAATTTGGCCCATTCTTTGTAAAGTTACAAGCACTATACACAGAAAGATGTATATGGGACTACCCTATATCTCTCACAGACCATGAGAGAAACAAATTTACCAAATATATGAATTAGTAGGCGGTTTCCCGGCAAATTTTTCATCATCATGTATTAGTCAAAACATATTCTTTCACATGATTGGTAGTGAGAGCTTCAATTTCATTTTTTGAAATTTGGCGCGTTTCCAATACTGGTCTTTACCTTTAAAGTACTCTGAAAACTGTTGAATATAAAGAAAAGTGCACCCCAAGAAATAACTTTACTTATTCTGAGAGATTTATCATATTCTTGCCCATTAATCTCCCACCAAAGAATATGAAAGAGGTATTTATAAAGCAAGAATAATGTGTAGTTTCGCAGCACAACAAGGGCATCGTCATTTTCTCGATAACGTGGCGAACTACATGTATGTGAAGTCATTTATCAAGTAAATGTATTAAGGCTGCGACGGGTAGTCGAATGCTCGAGTACCCGCACGGTTGACAACTACTCGGGTACGATTTCTTGTACCCGAATATTCGGCCGCAAAAAAAAAAATTAAAAGAAAAAAAAAAAATTAAAAGAAAAAAAAAAAAAAAAAAAAATGTCCAGGCCCACGCTTACCCGTGCCAGGGAGAGCAGCATCCGCTGGCATGGTACCGTCGGTAAAAATGTTTCCAAACTCAAGCACTGTCAAACTCACCTTTCAGAAACTGGGACCAAATGTCCAGATTTCTGTTTGGACTTGGAGGAAAATGGATTATTCTGCCATCTTTGGTTTTTAAAACAGCATTGTTTACTGTTATTATTCTTATTAAATCGGCGCCTTCAACTGCAACTCAAAGTAAAGTTGCATGCGTTTTCAGCGAGCTGCGCGAGGGACCTGAGAAACTGCCGAGTGGTATGGTAGTGGCAAAAAAAGAAAAAAAAAGAAAAAAAAATCAAAAAATCCAAAAATTCAAAAAAAATCAAAAAAATTCAAAAAAATTCAAAAAAATTATAAAAAAACATGGCGTCCGAATACTCGAGTATTCGCCTGTGAGCCTGGGAGTGTACTCGGGTACCTCATTACACTGTTGTGCACAGCCCTAAAATGTATTCAAATTTATGGATGCTTCCTTCCCAGGTGTGTGTGGTGATAAAGATTACATTCACCTGCTATCATCCTTTGTACTACAATTGCTAGAACGTAAATTGCATAAATAAGTTAGTGCTCTTCTGGGGTTGAGGTTTCTCGTAAACTAAATAGATTTGTCAACTGCTATATTTTAGTATTTTTAAATGAATTAGTTACATAAATATAATTGTATATTCTCAGTAACGATTTGTCCTATCTTGTTCTATCTCCCTCTTTCTCTTGCTCTCTCTCTCTCTCTCTCTCTCTCTCCCCCTCTCTCCCCCTCTCTCCCCTTGTCATGTTATTTGCTTCTATATTTCCATGCTGTAAACATTCATGTGCAGACCTCAATCACTACTTAATTCTTTTGTACATAGCTGGAACAAATCTGCAAACTGATTAATTTTCTCAACAAAACTGTTTGGAAATGAAAATAATTTTATTTTGAATGATTATATATACATTATACAAAAAGTCTGTTAACTCTGTATTATAAGTGACATGACATAAAAACATTATTTTGTGCTCATAGGAAGTCTTGTGATTGAATGCATTTATAGTCAAAATGTTTATCGTCACTTTTTGTTTAAACCATTGCTCTCTTCCAGTTTTCCAGAAATCTTTGATAGGTTTCAATAGCTAAAATGTTTACTTTTACCTTGTGATCTTTATGCATTTATTTTTTTTCTTTTGGGCTAATGTATTGCTTCTTTGCTATTATGGATATTTATATAATATTGACTGGCCTTGAGGGGTATATCAGAAATATTGACCAAGCTCAGATCATATTGCCCCGAGTCGAAAGACGAGGGCAATATGGTCTTAGCGCGGTCAATATTTCTGATATCCCCTGAAAGTAAATCCAGTCAATATTTTTATTGTTATCCAAATCAGACATCTAGAGCAAATACAGAAATCCACCATGACAATCTCAAAGAACTGAACAAACTTTGTCAAATCAGAACTGTGCATCCAGTGCTTGAAGAAAATGTTTGATACGCTGCAAACAGTGTGCATTTGGTGTGATTATTACGTCACAATAGTGTGCATTTGGTGTGATTATTACGTCACAATAGAGTGCGCGCAAAGTGCGCAGGTTCTCGTACGCATAATAGATGCGCAATGAAATGACAAAATACGGCGCGGTCAATACAAAATGCCCGGATGCGAGACCGTGGAAAATACCAAGGTATATTTTCATTCGTCTCTACACGCAAAGTCTATACGAGCAAGGAGACCAAGGAAAATACAAAGAATATACCCCTCCGTTCCCACTGCTAGTGAAAACTAGGGCAATACGGTTTTGTAAATGACCCGCTCAGATGTCTGATACGGGTAATAATGGTCAATATTCTAAAGCCAACAATAACATATTGCAATTTTATATCATCACTTTCCTTACAATGTCTTGAAATATATGTGTTATAAGTGGAACCAACCATTCATTTGATATAGCTATTGATGACTTGTGCAAATAATGGAATCAATTTCACCACAAGCATAGACCTTCATATTCATTTTCATGGCTAGAGTTGTTGCCTTAAGTTCTGAATGAAATGGGATATTGGACATGACAAGAGTTCCCCCCTGAACAAAATATAAATAAATCAGAATGTTAAAAAAGCTAAAGTTATCTTACCGGGGAATGTGAGGAAATGTCAAACTTTTCCTAAGACTAGATTTCACTTTCACACCTAGGTTTATGACCTCATGTAGTTAGACCTTTTAGACCTACAGTATAATTTTTCTGGTAATTTTTTGTTATAAATGTACGTTTTACAAAGATAGGATGTAAAGGTCCAATTTGGGATAGAACACATACATAACAGTCAGTTGTAAGATGTTTGATTTCAAACTTTTAACTTTATTCATGGTTTGTGTAATTAATAAGTAATATTATTTTTGGAGCTTCAAGGTTTATTAAGAAAGTTTGCGTGATATTTCCATAAAGTAGCTTTATTTGGATAATGTATTGTTTTGGATGTATGTGATTGGGTTGTCCCTTCATTTATTAGACTGATCTATGTCACCTCACTTCTTATAGAAATGTTAATTCCTTTGAGTGTGGATATGAGCTCAGTGAAGCAATTACAAGGGCTAAGTCAAGCACTGGGAATACTGGAAGCTAACGGGAGAAGTGTTACGCAAATATTCTCTCTTGACCACTGTAAATTTGTCAATTGGCTGTTGGGGGCTTAGTGAATGTCAAACATACTACTTCTTGTATCCTTCATGTCATGGATCAATAGCTTCAGAATAGACAGTTTGATAAGGTGACACAACAGGCTTATACCAGGTATATATACTACAGGGAATTATTCATTTAGACCTACAGTATAATGTTGAGAGTCCTGTAGAGGTTGGTGTTCAGCAGATTGATGTCCTAGTATAACATTGCTAGCAATGGTGGTGATGCTCTAGGGATCTTGCTTTGGACCAGAAGGACTTGATTCTACAAGGGATAATAATGAAGAACCCAATGGCAAAACAGCTTTCATTCTTTTGCTTCCTTCACTTGAAACTGTGAAGATGTTGTGAACCTTGAAGTTGGACCTAACTTACCAGGATATTATCTTCTTGGACTGTTGCATTATCGTTTGCACATGTTTATGCTTTTATGGTTTGCTCAATGGATCCTGCAATAAAGATGGATGCTCAGTCATATTGGTATTTAATTGCTGGTGACAAGGTAGAGCCCAAAACTGTACTTTTATTATTTTTTTGTTTGTATGTTGAAATATATGCCATCTGATCTGTACACTGTGTACGAGGTCTACATAACTTGTGCATGCCTTTTATTTAATGTATGTGAAGATCTGTGTAACCATTTTTCATATTTTTCATTACTGCCATATTTATGTGCCCAATTCTGATTTTCTTTCATCTTTTGTTTTATTTAGGTATGGATGGTCGTATAGGGTACCATCCTCCCATCCCTGTCAACTCCAGGACTCATGAGGGCAGGTATCATTTTGACCATATGCATCACCCTTTACACGGGTAAGTTTACAGTGTGTCCAGAATTACCAAAAACTGAACTTTTTATGACAGTGGCTCAAAGTAATTTTCATACTTGTTCCCCTTAGTTTTTATGTGATGGTCACGAATGCCTGCATGCCATGATTGCCATCAACCTGTATGGTTAATGAATGCATCAACCATTGCAGAAGCTTTACTTGTGTTTGTTATAAGGCATGTTGGAAGCAGAAGAACTATTCCGAAAGTTTCATTAGTTATGAATATTTTACTCAAATTGAATTTCCCCAAGTAAAGTTCCAGTACAGCCGATAATTTGCTATTTCATTAATTTATCTCAAAAGCAAAGAAATTTGATGAAAGGTTTTGGGGGGAGAGAGGGTTGCTAAAACAACATGTGAGTTTTCTTTTTGAACCCGCTATTAATAGTGCTTTCATAATATGAATGTGGACAAAGTGAGAATGGGAAATTCTTTGTGTAAGTTTTAATGTTTTATGTTGTAGTTGTACCCCTCCCCCCTACTTTCTCCCCCTCTCTCTCTCTTTCTCTGTTTTTTTTTTAAGTTTGATTTTGGTTGCTTTTTTTTTTCTTGTGGCAGGACCTACCCTGTTGTTAAAATGAAAAGTATTGATACCAAATCATGTGAAGCCTTATCCATTATTTATGATCATTGTTTGTTAATTTGACATTTTCTGCACTTGTTTAGTATCATGAACTTGAGACTTTACTTGACAAATGATATGTAAACACAAAGTAAACAACATGAATACTTTCTCCCTCTGTTCACAACCCAGTACAATATGGTTGTCAGAATGAATTATGTCTCCCACTTTGCTATGTCTGATCTTTCTGACCCTGTTTTGTTTTTCCATTAGAAATCTTGTTATCACCAGGTTTGCTGATGGAGACAGCTGCAGGATTCTAAGACCACTTTCATATTATGGGCCTGTGTGGGTTGAGAGAGAGAAATCTCCATTTATTCTCACTCGTTTATATAGGACCGTATGATTTTACTATAATATTTACCATGAATAGAGATATTGTGTGGTTCCTTGAAATCTAGGTGTTCATGCTTTTTATGTTGACTTATTTTTCCATCCTGTGGACAATGGCTCATATGTGGTAGCTAACAAGAACACTTTTGCCCCACTTCTTAGTTTCAGTTTACTTCTGAATATCAATTTCAATTTCAATTTCAATTTCAATTTATTTGCTCATAAAAATCCAGAAAACACATGCAAACATTCATAAATCAACATAATACAAAGGGTAAAATTCACAAGAAAATATCATTGGTCTATGCTAGATGGAGCAGATGAGAAAGCATTGCATAATGGTATCTTGAACATGTCTTGATCTCTAGATCATGAAGGAATGCTACCATGTCACAGAGGATGTTTATCAGGAGTCTTTAAGGACAATGTGCAGAATGTTGACATGTCATCCAGCCTACAAACACTCATCCGTTCACAACCATCTATAAATACACACATTAAGCCCTTAGGCCTCTAGCGCCATAGACTGCCATCCATACAGTCTGCATTTACAACCAGGGTGGTGTTCAAGTTCTCCCAGGGATACTAGCAATTAAACTTGACTTGTTATTAATAGTTACCTTGTTGCATTTAATTGGATATGGCAGTCCCATTCATTGTTTTCTGTGTTGCAACCCAGGCCTTTTACTAGAGTTTGAGGCAAATCACCCTCAGCCCCCATCTCTGTTTCTCTCACCAGGGTGACCAAGCCCCTCCCATTCTGACCCTCTGTCCTCACTGACTGATCCAACTTTCATGAGCTTGAGGATTATTCCATTGAGCCTCTTGTTTACATCATCAGAACTTCTTCATGCATTTCATTGGATTTACCTTCCTGTGCTGTGGTAGTGTTCAGATGGTAGCAGAGCTTCATATGAACTTGTTTTTATGGGGGTTCCAAATGAAATGGTTGGTGTTCACTACTGCACTAGAGCTCTGTTAATGTCAAGTCTTGATTAAGAAATGAGAAATTGGAGCTGACCCAATTATTTCAAATCTTATAATGCCAAAATGACTAGGAGTGGGAATTGCTGTTGTTTTGTTGTTAATGTTTCCATTCATGTTGTCCTCCATTGACCATTGACAGTGCTTAGGTTTGCATTTTAAAGTAGATTAACTACCGGTAATTAGACTTTTAATTCATAATGAAGCATGAACTGTGTGGGATGGATACAGCATCATACACAGTACATTCCTTCATTCAGCCTCATGACAGCTCTGTTCAGTAGACCAGACTGTTTGAGGGAGGCTACATTTGGTCGTCATTTTTTCAAATCTTATAAGTATTTTGTTAGAGACAATCCTGTCTAGACTGAATGACGACTATTGGCTTGCATTCTGTGGATGTAAAGACCCTTGTTATATATTTTGTCTCAAATGTTAGTCTTAGAAATATTTGAATGATTATTCTCACACCATCAGACCTTGAAGGCTTATGATCATTAAAGCATGGACCTAGGTCCATGATTAAACGTATGTGTGGCATGTATCAGCCCTGTGGCAAATCACTTGGCATCTCAAGTGTCATTCTCTTTTTCTTTTCAAATAAACTGTTACATGATGGTCAGCAGCCTTTTTATTCTCACAAATAAACTGTTACATGATGGTCAGCAGCCTTTTTATTCTCACAAATAAACTGTTACATGATGGTCAGCAGCCTTTTTATTCTCACAAATAAACAACAACAACTATGTTCAACCTCAATAACAATGATTTGAAATCTGGTGCATTTTCGTTATATTTCTTTTGTTTCAGCTGTACATACACTAATGAACTCTATTGATCCATAGATTTCTTCACTGCCTTTATCACAGTATCTTCTGTATATCTTCTTTTTTAAATATTATTCATTCCTGTGTATTGTAACAATCACCTATTAATATTGATGTGTTTCTCTTTTCTGATTGCAGCCATACCCCCGGCAGTAGTCCAGTACTATCTGATGTATCATTAATCCGTCTCACACCTCAGCGTAGTGGGCTAGGCAGCCTTGCTGAGAGTCCTATCTATCCTTACTATGCAGTGCCTCAGTATGTAGATCACCTACATGGTAGCCCGGCTCTATCAATGTTATCACATGCGAGAGGTCTTAGTCCCACAGGCTCAAACTCAGGTCAGTCTACTTCATATACCACTTCATATAGCACTTCATATAGCACTTCATATAACACAGTCTCCTTTCATACAGATGTATGTTTTCCCTTCTCATTCAACCAGTATTGCAAATTTGCTTATAGTCAGTATTGTTGTGGAAAAAGCAACATCTTGTCCACTTGAAGTTCAAGTATTAACTCTTTGCCCGCCACGTTCGGCTAGCGGAACATACAGCGGGCTGCCAACTTCGACTCAAGTCACATTTCATTCACAATACACACGGAACGCATTTAATTCTATTGTACGCACACACACACAATAGTAACGCGTGCTTCGCATTGTATACACATCACACTTCATTGCACCGCTTTCGCAGACATTGTTTACATTGACATTTTCCGAGAAAAATTGAGTTTTTGAAACTGCTTTTGCAAATATTCTGATGAGCTAGGATGGCCCCTATTAGGAGGAGACGGGACTTCTTCACGGCTGATCAGGTACGAGAACTTGTGATGGACCCTGTTCCAACAGCCGACTCTGATTCAGAGGAGAGCGAGACTGACTCTGACGAGGAAGATGAGCCTGGTCCCACACGTACACTTTTGCGTAATCCCACTGTATCTTCTCATCCTCACTTTCTCTTTCTGCCTTTCTTTCTCTGTCTGCCTATCTGTCTTTCTCTCTCCGTGTCTCTTCTTATTTATATCTTTATCTGCCTATCTCTTTCTTCTTCCCCCCCCCCCTCTATCTCTATCTTCTCACTCTCACTTTCTGTATCTGCCTGTCTCTTTCTTCCTCCCCTCTCTCTGCCTCTCTCTATCTTGTTCTCACTCTCATTATCTCAACCTGCCTCTGTCTTTCTCTGTCTGCCTATCTGTCTTTCTCTCTCCGTGTCTCTTCTTATTTATATCCCTATCTGCCTGTCTCTTTCTTCTTCCCCTCCCCCTCTATCTCTATCTTCTCACTCTCATTTTCTGTATCTGCTTATATCTCTTTCTTTCTCTCTCTCTCTCTCTATCTCTCCCTGTCTCTTCTTATTTCTTTCCCAATCTGCCTGTCTCTTCATTCTTATTCTCTTTCTTTCTCTCTCCCTCTCTCTGTCTACCTCTTGTTATAATGAACATGTCAATATGAGACTACATATGTAGACGAATATATTTTATTCTTATTTATTATACATCAGCTTTCTACAATTCATAACTTAGTACATGTTTCAAGCATACATTATGTTCATGGCTTGCCTTATTAGTGTAGAAAATCAATAAGTTCTTCTATTCATTTCTTTCAATTCTAATAGCTTGCACAGCCTTGCAAGTAATAATAGAATGTTACACCATCTTACCTACAGACACAATAAAGGTCATCAAAGTACAATCAAGAGACAGGAAGTCTATTCAAAAGTACCCAGGGTCAATTTCAATAGGAGATTAGTTCATTGTCGGCTTACTCTTTATTCAATCCTAAATTACCAGGCTCATTGTGACCCTCAACACATGAATTTGGTATGTAGTGAAAGCTCATGAATACATCTTTTCAATGAACTAACTCAGGACATAAACCTCCATAACAAAGTATTAGATATAAGAGGTATAGAATACCCTTCTAAACGAAAACTTGGATACAAAATGTATAGTTGATAATCTCAAAATTTATGATAATATACATTACAAAAATGATACCATTGGCAAGACTATTACTTTCTATACAATATTGCTACACAAAGTTTTTCATTACAGTACTCCAATCAAAAGTTATTGCGAGTTGAATAAGCATAGTCCATGCAGAACCCCTCCTAAGGTGGCACCCTAAAAACAATGTGGCACAGGGGGGATTGTGTACGTGGCGGGCAAAGAGTTAAGTTAGTGTCCTAGAGTTTTACCCAGCATATGAACAAGAGAAACATCTTCTCAATAGGCAAGAAAAGCTCATTATTTACCTTTGAAATGTATGTATTAAATGATGTGCTTTTTCTGTTAAACTTGATCTTGTATTATGTCATTTTTATTGTGATATTTACATATTAGTATTTCATTATAATCTGATAACGTTAAATTTTAATAGTAGTAAAAAAAAAAAATGATATAATAGATATGTTGGGTAGTGTAGTTGGTTATTGCATGTTTTGTTTATATTTAAGGAGGTGATTTAGGACCGCGAGCCACCCCAGGTAGTTACATTCCCCAGCTTTCATATGGTCATGGTGTATCAACAGACCTGTATAGTCATCCACCCAGTACTGCAGGGAGCATTGAACATCCAGCATTGGACTTCAGCTCAGTCGAAGGTACATGTGCTGATGGTTGAGAGGAATTATGAAAGTGTTAATCTTGATAGTGGTGGTAGTGGTAGCATTGTTCATGGAGGTTTAGGTGGTGGTGGTTATGGTTAAGATCATGGTGGTGGTGAAGGGGAGGGGGAGGGGGGGGGGAATGATGATGGTGATGGCAGCAATTGTGGTAGTATTGACGATTGTGATGGCAATAAAAATCAGGTTTACTTTGAAGTGAGTTTCACGAGATGATCTATAATTAATTTAATTCATGATGAAAATTATGAAGATTATAACCTAGTGTTGTTGTAATACCTACATCCTAAAGCGTGCATTTGGAAGACATTGATATGAAGTAAAAGACACTAGAAAGGATTATAAAACTTTTTTTTTTGCATCAGGTTCCAGATTCTCAAGTCCGAGACCAGGAGCTCGTATGAGTAGAAAGCGTGCCCTCTCCATCTCTCCACTCTTCAATGAGTCCATAGATATTAATGCTATGATACGCACTTCACCAAACTCTCTGGTAGCGTATGTGAATAATTCTCGTAGCTCTTCAGCTGCTAGTGGTTCTTATGGTCATCTATCAGCTGGTACAGTAAGTCCAGTCAATTGGAATCATCCTGTTACACCTCTAGCACATCTACATCATCTTCAACAGCAGCTCATTAGACATCACAGGTAAATCAGTAGGGAAAAGAGACTTTAACTTAACCTACTGATTAATGAATAACCTCATTCTCATAAGTTTTAGTACAGGAGCCTCCCAGTTCAAATAGGCAAAGGCTATATCAGATTAGACAATGGATTATTTTTTGTAGTTCAGCTTGTATGGTAGCATAGTAAAGGTTGACATTTCAAGATTTTTCACAAAAACTTTCATGACGTATTTTAAATTTCTGAAATGATTGATAATATTTGTGTTTAAGTTTTAACACAATTTATCACTTTCAGTGTTGACAACCAGAAAGATAAACCGGGATGTGTCTGCCAGTACAAAAGTGCAATAAAAGTATTTTCAAGTTGATGTTTGTCAACATATGCTAGAGATAAATGATGTTGGTATATTTTCAATAGACATTGGAGACTAGTTTGCCACTGGATAAGTGAGTTCTCTCCCCTTCCCCCCCCCCCCCCCCCCCCCAATAGAAATATGTTGAGTCTGAAATATACAACACTCCGACGCTACCCTCATTTGCATCCTATACTCCTATTGAAGTTATTTGTTTTTAAAATATAAATAAATGTCATAAAGGGTATTTGCAATATTGTGTTCCATTTTGTTGTATTTTGTACAGGGTTTTACTGGGGCGGGGTACCTACCAACCAACGTGCCCCCTCCCCAGCATCCTGCCATGGCTACACTATTAGCAAGAGCTCATGGTCAGCAGCAACAGCAGCAGAGTGTGGCGGGTCCTGATCCTCACTCTGTAGTACCCCCTACACATAACAACAACCATTCCAAGAAGGCTGCAGAGTTTGAGCATCATATCCCTCAGGTAATGCATTATTATCATCGCTTCTATGAGTAGTCCAGTAAGGGTTGATGTGTTGTAACCAAGTGATTGAACCCTTTTGACATGAGATTCATGGGTTTAAGCCCAGGCATGACACTAACTAGCATCATACCTTCAAACAATCTACATCTACATCTCTCTGCCTAGGTGTAGGCTGTAGGTACCTGCTATTTTATGAAGCCTACCTAAATCCAGGGTAATGTTGGAATTTCTGGAGCAGATTGCTTGATGGCACAAGAAATCAGTATTATCATAATCATAGCATGATGTACATCTCTTGTTTAGTGATACAGTTACAACTATTTCTATATACTCCCCTTTCTGATCTGTTTATACTCAACTTGAGTTTTAACCAGTGGCAACTACTAACATGAGATGTAGGGAATGTGTAGCTATGATTAGCTTAAGACAATTCGCATTTCTCTCAATTGTCTGTGAAACCGATCACTTGCACTAATTAAGCAATATTTGCATGATTCATGTTTCCCTATGGAGATGAAGAATCTCTAACCTTGTTATCAATAGATAAGGTTGAGTTCTAGTCATGCGATTGCATTGTGAAAGAAACAGCGTGGAATCCATCACAAAAAGTTGATCATGTAGCGTAAGTATTGGTGTGTACTGTAGGGTTCATCAAAACAATAAGAAATTTGGCCCATTTGGCCAAGCACTTTACACAGAAAGATGTATATAGGACTACATAAACATGTGGCATAAAAATTGGGCCTCATTTGTAAGCCGTTACTTGTCATATTTAGAATCTGAAGGCATTTGAAGAGCCATGCTTTTCAGGTAACATTGTTTTCTCTGATGTTCTTCCACACTTGCATAATAACAATGACAACGCAAGAACTCAACTTTCTCTTTAATTTTTGTTCCATATTAAAAAAAAAGAAGAAGGATGTGCATGTATTTCTATTGCTTAATTTATCTCATCTCAAAGAAAAGAGTTGATTTAGCAAAAGCATTGCAATCAATGTTGTATTCATATTCCATATTACAACTTAGTGAATTAATGTTGTACGTACATTGACACAAGATGGCGCTGTTCATTATTATTGGCTAGTGGACTTTGAGCTTCTTGTGCTAATGGAAAAGATCATAGATTAATCTTTTAAATCCACTTCCCAGTTAGGAATAAACTTGTATTTCTTCCAAATTGATTAAAAAATTGGCTGAATGAATGAAACAGTCTAACATTGAGATACATTGTATTATGGTGGGTATCATTCTTCAGTCAATTCTTTGGTTTGGAAAAGAACACGTAATAAGCTGCTCTTCATCTCCTCATTCAAACACGTAATAAGCTGCTCTTCATCTCCTCATTCAAATTTAATTAAGCTTGACATATTTCAAATACGATTTTGATTTCAGAGCACCAATTATCTTAATATTCTTGTAATTACCTTCTTTTCAACCTGAATAAAGCACTCTTACCCTGTTCATGAGTTGGTAACACAGGAATGAAATGAGACACTTAATACCTTAATTACTTTACATTTTTAAGAATTTCTGGATAATAAACAGCAAACTGAAGAAGTTATTGAGTCTAGAATTGTACTTGATTTGGCCAGTGATTTGAATTGTTTGGTTTGACTTCAACACTAGATTGGGCTTATCACTCTTCATCTTGTAGAGTCGCATTGGTTTATTATTGATACTCTTTTATTTGAGTTATATCTTGAGAAGGTGATCAATTTTGTCTGTTGATATTTCTTTTTCATTCCAATATCTTATTTCATTTTTTGTATTGATCAATTATTAAAATTAGAAGACAATCAATGAACAATCTTTGGATACTTTACAAAACTTTGAGTGACTGAAAATAGTGAGAAAATGTTACAGTTACATTACTAAAAATAATAATTTGCTCTTTTAATGGGGAGGAGAAGAAACTTGATAAATTTCTGGGAGCATGAATTCAGAAAATTCAGAAAATTACATGTTTAATCCAGGGTTACTTAGTAGAATTATCCATATTGAAAATGACACTTTCTGATGGAAGTCAGTTATGATGTGAATTATTTCATTTTTCCCCCTTTATTTTTTGCCTTCTTGATGGATGGTAATGTGCGTAATACATTCCTCAGGGGTGGTACGTGTTTTGGCCATAAAAACTATCCTTCTATTCCCTGGGTATATCATCAGAGTTATGAGCATAACAGACTTCCTCTCCAACCTCAACAAATGTGTTTGGAAAATATGAAACTAGGAGGAAGTGGGACAAAGAAAAAAATAGGTGTCAAAATGAGCAAAGTGGCGGAAATTGTTATAGACTGAGAGGGCAAATATTTAGAATGGTGGCCACTTGGTGGCAAGCGCCAAATGAGGGATTAAGGTTGCATCTCTCTGGGGAGTCGTTAATGTGGTTCATTCTCGTTCATTCATGTTACAGAATGTGCTTGAGAAGCATGTGCATGACACTTAGTCATATTTTCTTTCTAGCCATTTACTCTTTGCTTCTCTCCCATTCTTTTTCTAAGTATCTCACTCCCCTCCCCCGCCCCCCCCCCCCCCTTAAGATTTATACTCTTATACCTTTCTCTCTCTTGATGCTTTTGTTGTTGTTGTGATAAGCTTATTTTCAGTAAGTTTATATACAAGAAACAAAGTTAATTCACGCCCTGAGTGATAATGGCTTGGAAAGTCAAACATTTTAGAGATCCTTACTTCACAAAAGAGCTCTGGCTCTCCTCTTACTCAGCCCTTCTTCATTCGTACCATCCTAGATGTAAGACTGCACTGGCTAAAAGTACTTGCGACCCTTCAGGACTCTGAGGAGAAAGTTGTGGTTAGAGCTATTGGTAGAAAAGGGTGTTAATGTGTCCTGTGGCTCCCTAATTTCCCGTCTTGTTTTCCAGCTCCATGTTGCTTAGATGCCTATTGTTGGTTAAATGATTGGACTTCTAACCACATTCATGATATGTATTTCCTCCGTTAAGCCCTACTTTCCCTTTCCTTACACATTACAGTCCAACTCACTGAAATGGTTTCGACATTTCGGTTTTTCGGCTTTAAAACCTTCATCGTGATTGGCTGATGTTGTACAAGTGGAAATATAAATCTGTAGAGACCCAGCCACAATCAAGATGTAATTTGATGACGTGTTAACTGCTTGAAGAACATCTATCATGCATTCCTATGGGGCTTTTAATCAGATAATGTCTTTTAATTTGTCACAGAGGAGTTTAACCAGAAGTTCTTCATAAAATGAGAGTTTAGTAGCAAGTGTTTCGGTAGACGAAGGATTCGGTTACGAGGGTGGTGACTGTAAATTTTGTCTCTTATGAATTTGCATAAAAAGCTCGAGAGCCCTTTGACCCAATGTAACCCGTATGTTGGATCGGTTGAAGCTGAAATAATTTGCGAAAAGATTTCACATCCATTTGGTTACCTCAGGTAATTAGTCGTCATCATGATTTTCTGTCAAACATGATTTTTATTAGAATTGCTTTTATATATCCAGTTTTAATGAGTTAGTAATTTGTGGTTTGAAAATGTTGGTAAAACAGGCAAGCTTTCATGCCCTTAACTCGGCGTTTGACGCGTCCAAATAATTTGTGTACATATGGGACTGTAACTGAAGAAAATGTCCATTATGGCAGCCAATTGTGTGTGGAATCTTGAATGTTTGTTGCTCTGTTTGTGAACCTGAATGACATTATTCATTGAATTACAATTAGTGCCCCGGGACCCATTCAAATCTAGTTTATTCAAGAATACATATTGATATATTAAACACTTTCTCCTTTTAAGTACGTCATATTATTCGACAGATGGCATTCAGTGCAGGGCATCGTATGTTTGGCTGTCATTTTTTGTCTGTTATATAGATTTTGAAAGTTTTGCAGGACAGGGCAATGAACTCGATATGAACACATATGGATCATGTTTGAAGAAAAGCCTCTTTTCATGTTACATTACTCATGTTAACATTATCAATCAATTGTAAAATATTGTATTATTCTTATTCTTAATGATGAGTTCTGTGAGAATACCATGCCGGATAAACATTAACAAGTAAGGTTATAATCTCTCTTCTGAATTCATTACTGAAGTTTGAAAACAATTTGATATATGGGATATCAATAATTGAGTGACTAAGCCAATTTTTGGACTAATATAACACCAAAATGCAGTCATTTGATGGGTGTAATATTGTTTTATATTCAATTTAAATGCATTGCTTAAGCCTCAGTCACAAATGCCATTACAAACTGCTACGAAAGCTGTACGAACGATTTTCACACCATGAAAATTCAGGAAGACCATGGAAAAACAGGGAGATTCGTACAAAAGTATCGTTCGTACGAACCATTGTGACTGTAGCTTAAAAGAGTGTAATCCTATATTATGGACTGTATAGCATTTAACGATTTAAAGACACAGTATTATTCTTAGCACTGATAAGTGTAATTGCTGTGTTGGTAATGGGTTAAATGATAACTAAATGGAGTCAAATATTCAAAAGGATATGTAAAAGAAAATTTTATGAAAGGAAGTGGTTGCATACAATATTGAACTGTAGACAAGACGACAAGTAAACATGAGACGTACAGTGCATAAGTTTATTTAACCAGTTATCTTTGTGTTTACTATGAGCAGGTTAGCAAGCAAGTAACTGAGCCTAATAACAACCAAGTGACAAGCAGTGTGGATTTAGACAATCATCAAAGCAAAGGAATGGATGATCCTAATACTGTCTCCTCTACATCTCATATGGAGGGTTCTCCTTCAGCTCCAGCTCCAGGTGGAGATCATCGAGATGATGATGGAGCTCATGGTGGAGAAGAAGATATCCCGGTAGTAACAGATTGTGAATGGGATGACTGTCATAGGAAGTTTGATACCCTAGATCAACTTGTTCAGGTACAACTATACTCTTAAAGATAAAGACCAGTTGTGGTCATGCGATTGCATTGTGAAAGAAACGTTGTGGAATCGATTAGAAAAGGTTGATCATCTAGCATATAAATTGGTGTGTACTGCAAGGTTCTGGAATCACCAAAATGATAAGAAATGTGGCCCAGTCTTGGTAAAGTTACAAGCACTGTCCACAGAAAGTGTATTTGGGACTACGCACACGTGTGCGACACGTGCGTTATATCTATCAGGTCCAAATAGATATAATAATTTACCAAATATATCAAGTAGTAGGCGGTTTCTCGGCAAAATTTGTATGATCACGTATTAGTCAAAACATATTCTTTCACATGAAAAAAATGCTCTTTACCTTTAACCTCTTCATAAAGCCACTTTAAAAAGTACATTGGGATGCTATTATGTGGATCTTCTTTAGAGTGGGATTTCTGAAAGGGTGATTTGCTTGTTTCCCCCTCTCCCCCCCTCTCTCTTTTCAGCTTTTAAGAGATGAGTTACTACCTGCTTACTTTAAAGTGAAACATCCCCCCCCCCTCCCCTTTGTCTCTGTCAACGTCACCTTGTCAACATTACAAGTATGATAACCATTTATTCTTCTTTTTGTTGAAATTTGTTTGTAACTTGCTACAGCATATCAACAATGATCACATCCATAACGAGCGTAAGGAGTTTATCTGTCATTGGCGTGATTGCATTCGGGAGGAGAAACCTTTCAAAGCTCAGTACATGCTGGTCGTTCATATGAGAAGACATACAGGAGAGAAACCTCATAAATGTAGTGTAAGTAGCAATCAAAAGATAAGACTAATTTCAGTATTTAACAATGATTCATTTTAGTTTCAAGTTCCAATTTATTTTTCAACTGACAGAAGTTATTTTTGGGTTCTTAATCTTGTCATAGAGTGACAGTCAATAAATATATCAATGTACTTGACACCATAGTTTGTCATACATTCCTTATTGTCATGTTTTGTAGGTACTTCTTTAATCAATTTTGATTGTATTCCTGGGGTGAATAGTTGTAAATCCATGTGGTAAGAAAATTCACTGGAATGGTTTTAGTAAAGAAGTGATGATGAATATAGATTGAAAGTGATTTTGCCTTTGTTTGGTATATACCCACTGTCTTTTGCATCCCCATTGGTGAACCAAATTGAATAAGGTGAATTGTATGTGAATACAATACCCCAAATCAGGTAATTGTTTTTGTAAATATTGTCTTTATTGTTACTTATGACTGGTGATTGTTTTGTCATTTGTATAGTTCAGATCTTACTTTCTTCATGATGTGATATAATGATTGTTTTATTCTAAATTGTATAGTTTGAAGGATGTTACAAAGCTTACTCTCGACTTGAGAACCTCAAGACTCATCTTCGATCCCATACCGGTGAGAGACCGTATGTCTGTGAGTTCCAGGGATGTACCAAAGCCTTCTCTAATGCATCAGATCGAGCTAAACATCAGAACAGAACTCACTCCAATGCAGTAAGTACTTATTGCATTAAGTATTCTCTTAAGATCAGAAACTTTCCCTGGTATATAATGTTTGTAAACTTTGCAAGTGGTTGAGATTTGCAAAAATGACATGCTGCAAAATAATCATCTCACAAAACTTCTCGAGCTTGAGCTACAGCATGCAGGATAACCCTTTGCAGAATAGCCTTATCTATGTACTTCTCTGAAGTCAATATATGTATGGTTGTATTATCAAAATAGTGATATTGATAAAGAGATAAGAGCAGCGAATTGGTAACGTGTGTATTAAGTCATAGGCAGTCAAAGGTTTGCCTGATGTGAGTCTGACAGCATGTCCATGTGTCCTGTATAAGTACAACAGGATACTAGCCTTACTGTTTGATATGAAAAGGATGAATGATGGCTTCAATTAAATTCAATTCAATTCAATTCAAATCTCCAAGCAGTGCAGGTGCTCTCCATGCATAGCTGAAAGCTTCTGATTTTGTTCAAACCATTAGTTTGTTTGTCCTGTGTTATCAATTACAATCATTCTTTTATTTCTTTTCTGCAGAAACCTTATGCATGTAAGATAACTGGGTGCACTAAGCGATACACGGATCCCAGCTCACTACGCAAGCATGTGAAGACTGTACATGGACCAGAAGCTCATGTAACTAAACGACAACGAGGTGATAAACGTGATCCACCATCGGGGTCAGGTGGTGAGAAGGAAGGGCGTAAAGGAGATGACATGGATAAAAAGAGTCCAGGAGATGTTAAACCAATCACCAAAGCAATCTCTGTATCATCAAACTCAACCAATAACAACAGGGTAAGTTTGATACATTTCTTACGAGAGAAGACTCATAAAAACTTGCATGCCTTTGTGTAAGCATGTCAAGCTCAATTTGCATGATATCTCTGGGGTTTTAACCCTGTTATTGCAATGTATCCAAGCACAATTTGAGCCATTAACATGAAGTTCGGTATCAGTGTGCAGCACCGAAGTGGGACGAATTCATCAGATTAGATTAAAAGAAGGTCAAAGGTCAGCAAGTCAATTTACATGAAATTACAAGTTTTAAAAATTTGTTTTGACTAAATGAATGAAAATTTTAAAGCTATTTTAGATTTGAACTTAAAACATGTTACAAGTATGCATCAATGTAGGGAGACAAGTGATCAGATGTTGTGATTGTCAGGTCAAAGGTCAAAGATTATAACGATCAATTGACATGTTAGTAACAAGTATAGACTTTTTGTTCCCATCTTGATGTTCCAAGAATAATTCTAGACATTATCTTACCTGAATGTATGCGGAGGAGACAGTCACATTTGTCTTGTTTTGTGATATTTCACTCTTGTTTCTTTTCTTTTAGACAAAAGGTGTACCTCAGGAATGTCACACCAGTGCCCATCAAAGCGTCCATCTCAGCGCACCTGTCAATGATTACAGCTCCTCTCCACATAATGACAGTGGTGTAGAGATGAATGCTACCGGAGGAAGTATTGGAGACCTTACTAGCATTGACGATGAGAAACTGATCCAAGATGATCAGATCAGTTCTAATGTTGGAGACTTAGGAGATGGGATTGGCCATCGAGGAAGGATGGGTAGAAGAGGAGGAGGAGGGGGAAGGGGCAGTTTGACAGTGACGACAGCCCCCACCATCATTGGGAGGACAACAAGCCCCTTTATGGAGAGATCTATCAAGATCAAAGCAGGGATGAGTAGACCTACTCACAAAGCTAAGACAGGGGTACATATCTTACCTCAGATGCCTCCACCACCACCACCACCTCTTCAGCAGCAGCTACCACCTGTCATCAATAATAACAATCGTAAGTCTTAATAGTCCTACAGAGGTCTGTGGGTAGAATGTAATGAACATTAGCGTGCTCACTAATGCTACAGGGTACTCTACCTTTCAAGGGTAATGAACATGCCATTGCATACTTGTAAATATACTGCAATCTTTTGATTCTATTCCCCATTGGATGATTGAAAGCTAGATCATATAAAATACTCAAATCTCTTCCAAGAACCGTGACTAGCATTGGAGAGTCATTTGCAAATAGAACTTCATCTTTGAATATTCAGAAAATTGGTGCTCCTGAGTCAGGGTTTCATGAATTTTTATGGTAAGAATGTTGCCACAGATAATGGTTTTTAAAAAGAATTACTGCAGTTGAGTTTGCCAAATTGACTGTCAACCGAGACGACATCACATGAGAGTACAAATACCAATTTAGGGCTAGACCTAAAAGTGTTGTTGCCTTTTTGGGGGCCATCTTATTGACAGTCATTCTAATTAAAATTTATGTTTCCTGAATGAAACAAGTATATTTTTTGTTTTCTGAAACTTTTACAAAGTGAAATCCATATGATTTCTATAGGAGGAGCAAGGTCCTAATTACTAATGCTACGTTTACACTATGTTCCCGGCGACCACGGCAGCCCCGTTTGCCGAAACGTAGTGCGCCGTGGGATTTAGACCAATTTTATCTCTGGATTCAAGTTTTGTTACGTCTTGCCAAGTTTTCTCACGGTCTACCACGGTATCCGTGACGGGCCGTGGGGGGAATGGGGTGCTGAGTCCCGGAGGCTCCAAGGCGCACTACGGTTCGGCCCGCGTTCTACCACGGATACCAGAACGTTCCCTCCCGGCCCGTCACGTTCTGATGGGGTCCCTCACGTTTCCCACGTTCTGATCAAGGTCTGACACGTTTTTCACGTTCTGTCAAGGCTTTGTACGGATGAAACGTGGACGCAGGGCAGCTTTGGAGCACGTTTGTGCCGGCGGTATAAAAAGAAGGTCTCCCAAGCAATAGCAATCATAGTATTCTGAGACCTCGCGTTGTGTCAGACCGTAGTAGAACGCAACGCGCCGTAGCGTGCCGGGCGCTTAAACCGTCCCACTACGGACCACCCCCAAGTTTTGTTACGGCCTATTACGGACTGTCACGTTTTGTTACGTTCACCCCTGTTTATTACGGCCTAATAGGTTCCTCATCCGCACCGTGACTGCCGTGGCAAATTTTTTGGAAGTTTAAAAATCTGACACGGTATCCACGGCAATCACGGCCTGTCACGTTTGCCCATACGGTCCCCCGCGTTGTGTCACGTCAATCCCGTTTCGTCCACGGTGGCCTGAAACGTGGTTGCCGTGGCCACCGGGAACATAGTGTAAACGTAGCATAAGCTTTTGATTACCACAAGCACCCAGACATCAAATCATTGATGAGCCTCGAGTAATGCAGGGACTCGTGTTTGTGTCATTTTTCCTGTGACAGTAACTTAATCAGACTATTTAGCTGATGTAAGAATATCAGATGGCTTCTTAGATTTTTATTTGACTTCATTTGAGTTTTATTTGTTTGCTTTCTTTTGCAGATGGTATTGACTACAAGCCCAAGGCTCGTAACATTGAGAAACTGATCTTTGAGGAGCGTTGCGATAGCTCTCAGTCTATGACAGGCAATCTGGACAACCTGGGGAACAGACGAGGCAGTGACCATAGCACTGTCAGTTCGTATTTCAGTGGTAGGTCATCAGAGGCTTCCCCATTCTTCATGGGAAGTCAGTTCTCAAGCAGACGGTCAAGCCAGGCCAGTTCATACATGTCTTCAATGTCCTCAAGAAGAACATCTGGAGCATCACAGTGGTCTGGTCATATGGGTATGAACTCTCCCTATGACCCTATCTCTATTGGATCATCACGGAGATCGAGTGAAGCGAGTAGTCTGAATGGTCCAACAGGACTTCCAGGTTTAACACTGGCACAGCAACGCTCCCTGCAGGCTAGGTATGAACAGACTATAATGCAACAGAATAGTGGAGATGAAAGGTTTGGAATGACCCCTTCACCAATGCCACCTCCAGGTTATAGGAGATTGAGTGGTGTGGCCAGTATGCCACCCCATCCTCCAAGGACTCCTCTACCGAATGAGATTCCAGGAAATGAAATACGTAGAGGCAGTGAACCCATATCCTCTAACCAGAACTCACACATGAACAGGCGCTATAGCTCATTCAATAACAAGCAACCACTTCCACTACCAGAAAATATGAAGAATTTCAGACCTGCGTTCCACAACATTCATCATCCACCAACAATACATGAACAAGATGGAGGATCAGGAAGGGAGCAATGGCAGAACATCCCTCAGAATCACTATGAACATGGGACTATCCCTGAAGAGAGTATGGATACCGGTGGAAGTGGAGGACCAGAGGAGTTCATGTTCCCTGATGAGATGGTCCAATTTCTCGATGATCAATGTAAGCAGGAGATGCAATGGACTGGACAGAGACAGATGCCTGCTGGTGGTGGTGGTGGTGATGGTGGTAGAGGTTTCAATCAACCTCATGGTAACAACCATCCAGGTCATAACCAGATGCAAGGTGGTTACAACATGCAACGTAATACTCAAATGAACAATGGTGGTATGCAACTTGCAGCCCAGCAAGCTCAACAACAACAACAACAACAACAACAACACCACCAGCAGCAGCCAGTGTACAACTCACAAAACCCAGGATTCCCTCAGCATATGAAACAGGAGAATAGGCACATGGGTGGCCATCATCAACAGCAACATGTCAACTGCAGTATGCAACAACCTTCCACCATGGAAATGTCTCCAGGTTGCAACCAGGTTACCAGTACTGTGGATGCAATGAGCAACCCTTACAACCAGCAGCAACACCAGCAGCCGCCCCAGCAACAAGCACAACAGCTACCACAGCCACCCAGGCAGCCACCCAGGCAGCCACCACATGCTCCAATGGGAGCTATGGAATGTGAAAATGATCCCGTTGCAAACATGCTAGCAGCACTCAACTCTGATGCACTGGATCATGTTCAGCAGATAGTACCAGAAACCATGGAAAGTGAAACTGAGAATAAGATGCCATACAACTCACAGGGTGCTTCAGCAGGTTATCCTCAACAGGAGAATGTCGTCAATCCTACCATTTCTAATATGGCTGTTACTGACATGTCCTCTATGCTTACCTCCTTAGCAGAGGAAAATAGATTCCTTTCAATCATGTAAATCTCAGGGTCACATCTTCTAGGGTAGAGAGATCCAGACTTTCTTTCAAATTAAGCCCAAAGAAATGTGAACAAAATGCTGCTTAATGAGCTTCCAATTATTACTAGAAATGTCTGCAGATAAGATGGTACATGTAGTACCATACTCACTATGAAGTATACTACTTCTACTATAATTGTGGCCTTGTATGTAGTTCAAGACACAGATACAGACAAAGTAGGCTATAGCTTTATGTTTTCTTGTACCCTAAGAGGTTTGTTGTTAATGTGTGCTGCCTGTACAGACAGGCTGTCCCCCTTCTCTTGGTGGGTCTGTGTTTGTCTTATTTGAATGGCTGTTCCAGTTTGGCATCATTATTTACAGAGAACTACTTGCCAAAGGAAAGAATTTAAGACCCACATTAAGAAATGTTTTCATTTTAAACTCATAACAAATGATACATTTCATTCTTGATTATGTACAATTTGCCAATCCTTTGTTTGCTCGTTGTTGTATTTTTTGCGTGTGTATTTATTTTGATGTCATGAAAATAATGAAACATCACCTATTGTAATGTAATAGGTTTTTATTGTGAAGTGTGCTGCCTGGCCTGGACAGGGTCTGAAACCTCACTCTCTCCTATGAGAGGTGTCATAAGAGTTAGTTTAAAGGCTGTCCCAGTTTGCTATTACAAAATTATATCAGTATTAAAAGCCTTGAAACTTGTGTGCCTTTGTATTCTACACCGTGTGCTCCATCCAATTGATTCAATTTACTGATATGAACATTATAGGAAGTAAACATACTAAGTGAAGAATGTTTACTTTGAAAATATGGAATTCATAATCTACTTTGTCAAGATATTTTGTGCTTCCATTGAAAAGATGATTAAATAGAAAAAAATTCTGTTCATCAAAATACTTTGATTTTAGAATCATGTGTGTGCTCCCTCTATGGCACAATAAAATCTTCTCAAGATGTCAGAAGCAAACGTGATCTGAAGCAATTATTATGTATGAAGAATATTGCATGTACCTAAACTAGCCCTATGGGTTCAGGGGGGTGTTTCACAAAGATCCTAAGTTGAACTTATCTCTAAGTTGGACTTAAAATTTATGGGAAGCCATTAGCATCCTTGAAAATATTTTGTTTAATTTTTTTTTAGAAGGCATAAAATGTTGATTCAAATCATTCATATTTTCTATTATCATGGGAGATTTCATGTTCTTGATGTGGAATTGATGAAAAGTCTAAAATACTCCAATTTTTGCTTTTGAATATATTTCATTTTAAGGCTCCAATGGCTGTCCATACTTTTTAAGTCCAACTTAGTGTTAAGTTCTACTTAGGATCTTTGTGAAACACTCCCCTGGTAACATGTACACATTACAGTTACTTGAAAGATTTGAATACCAGTTTAACCTCAATAAACATGTGTGCTTCTAATAGATACACCAATGTTTGTATCTATGTATTGTGTGCTGTTATGTGCTGTGCTATGTATATTTTTACAAAGTGTAACAGTATTGTTTTTAATTTCCCTGTTAGTGAATGAGGTCTTAGATAAATGGGTATTTCCATGGAATATGAATATAAGCTTACAGTAGGACACCTTATGAACACCAATCATAAGTTATCACAAAACTGAAATATGTAAACAAAACAAAAGGGTTAAATAACAGTGATAATTCTCAGACTTGTCATGTTGAGCTCACTAGTAAAATTTAGGCTTCATTTATCAATGTAGATAACCATTATCTCTCCATTTGAGAAAAAAAACATGAATGTTTGATCAATAATGCTTGTATGATCAACATAAGTATTGCATTTGATACCAGCCAATTCAACATAGGATGTATTCAGATAACAAGTATTCAATATTAATCCTCATCGTCCAATTCAATTATACCCTTTGTGTTCATTCTACTTCAATGAATTTGCCAAAGAAAAGAACTTCAGACTGTATTCAATAACACATCAAGAAATGTTGTATTATGAACCCTAAAGGTATGAATTATGTACAGTTTGCCAACCCTTTATATTTGCTATGTGTTATTATTCTGTTATGAAGAAAATTCACCTGTGCAAATTGCAGTATAAATATCAAATTGTCAACAATGTATGAATGCCAAAAATATGAATGTAAGTTTGTGTGCTCTAAGATCATTTTGCAATGATGAGACAAGTATTCAGATAATGATAGAAATTGTTGCTTTTCACGGTGCTAATTTTTAAAACATGATGCCTTGTTACTATGTGCCTTTAAAGAATAACATTTATACAAACTTTGAATTTTATAAGATTTGGAAAGGATTTTCAATTGTAAATGTATTACAAATTTCCATTTTTAAATGTAGTCTTTGTGTGTGGTATGAAAGTAAAGATACTTTCAAAGTTGGGTTATGTGTCAGTAGTTAGTTCCAGTTTAAGCAACAAACATTAATAAATTATGCTCACTTATCCTAAATTTTCTTTGATTATCATGAATTTTAAATGGTTTTGAAGACTGCATACTATGGTGTAATCATAATGATGTAATCAATAAATTGAAAAATAAATGTTTTGAACAGTTATGTATAACCCAAGATGGGTTTATCTAGTAATTTAGATTTCAGACTTCAGTTATTTTTTAAGAAATAAATTCCTATTCTTATAATAATGTTGAATCAAGGAAAGAGATGATTGTACATGTACTGTCAATTTGAGTGGTCACTGACAGCATAGAACTTGTTTACCTTCACATTTCCTCATTGTCATATCTTGTAAATAACGAATGAAGTGTGTTAGTTTAGACCTGAACACTGTTAACAGTGGTTTTGTATATTAATGCCTCTCACTATATATTCATCAGTTGTTGTTCTTTTCCTTATTTGTGTATAATTGTAAATAGTATGTACCTCTACATGTATGTAGTATGTATGGTTGCATGTGTGATTACATACAGACAGGCTGAAAGAGATTTTTATTCATATTTTATGTTATTAGTTGTTTGTGTCTTCCTTCAATATTGTTTGTACTTGAGCATCCTTTAGAGCACACTTCAACAAAAACATGAAACAATGCAGTAATCGGTATATCTGAATCATCTGTGATTCAAAATGTGACATTATATTTCAAGTAATTTTTTAATTCAATTGTTCATGCATTTCATGTACATAAGTCTTCATGTTTTCTCACCCAGCAAATTGATTTATAAAGTGAATTGAGCGTACCTTCTCTCACCCAGCGAATTGATTTATGAATTGAATTGAGCGTACCTTCTCTTACCCAGCGAATTGATTTATGAATTGAATTGAGCGTACCTTCTCTCACCCAGCGAATTGATTTATGAATTGAATTGAGCGTACCTGAAATGTGTCAAAAGTAATGCAGTATTGGATCTAGAGAACCAGGATTTTTTTTTTTTTTTTTTTTTTTGGGGGGGGGGCATTGTGTGTGTGATTTATCTTTCAGTGTGGAAAGATAAAAAGAAATCTTTGCTTGAATTAAAGGTAATACAAAGTTTTGGTATGGGGTCATGAATTTGATTCAAATGAACATATTGGAAGCATATGCGATCCTACAATATTTAATTTCTAGAAATCCTTAGTGTTTTAGAGCCCAATTTTTTCAAAGTTGCTTATTGTAATAAACACTAGGTTTCACAATGGTAATGCAAATTTTAAATTTCATAATCCGATCCTGTTGAAATATTACCCAAACTTGGTATTACCTTTAAAAGACGATGCTGTATTTATCATCTCATTGTAATGAACAGTGGTGTGCAAAATAACACCTTCACAAATATTAGGACTTGAAGGGTTTAAAACAGAGAATCAGGCTATCCAGTATGCTCTTTGATTTTGAAATATAGAATTCAAAGGTAGTATCTAATGGTGAACAATACAATAGTACTGGCAAAGCCTTAAAACAAATGGTGTCCTAATTGCCCAAATATGAGGTTTTGGAAGTGCTGACATTAACAATCATGAAGTAAATATACATGTCTACATCCACCAAATATCTTCTATAGAAATGGTCATTTGAGCTCCAAAAAAAAAAAATCATTTCATTATAAGAGAATATTATTTTGAACCATTCTTATCCCGTATTTGTTATTGTTGTAAAACACTACAGTATTTGTAAAAGTCAAAATACAGAGTTTAAAGGTAATACAAAGTTTTGGTATGGGGTCATGAATTTGGTGCAAATGAACATATTGGAAGTATATGCGATACTACAATATTCAGTGATTGTTGTCGCGGTTGAAATTGAGTCGAAAGTTATGAAATTGTAGATAATAAACTCTTTGTTGTATAGCTCCCTCTCAAGGTCAAGACATTACTTAAGCTATAAAACAATGTTTCTTGACTAAAATCGACCGATTAGCTTTTCCCGTTTGGAAATTATATATCACAACTGCATGTTCTGAGATTTTCAAAGTCGCAGCTACCATTGTACGGCCGTAGGCGCTTTTCAAATTTTATCAACATTTACCGGGAGCACCGGTAAATGTTTATATTCAATTTTTCTCGAAAACAGACGTGTATTAGGGGCTAAATTTTCTAGTGCTTATAATACATCAACAGGGGCATCCAAATATATCAAAATTGTAAAGAATCCCTATCCACCCTTTTTTCAAAATTTCCCAAAACTTTGTATTACCTTACCTTATGCATAGCAAAAGTGTCTTTATCATAGATTCTTACATTCGGATTGTACAAGGGAAAATGTATTATCAGTGTGGTATTTATTCTTATATTTGGTAAATCAAAATTTTGTTTAAAAACCCTAGGCCCCCTCATTATTTTATAGGCTTCAATCTTTACTACCCATCATTTCTCATCCTGTTATTAGTTATTCTTATGAAATGTCAGGTTTGGAATACTTTGCACACCATTGTTTGTCTTCAGGTTTCTGATGAAGCACAAAATAACAATTCAAAAAGTAAGATTATAAATATGGTCAACTTCAACATGAAAGTATTTAGTTTGTTTCTTGATTGCTGAATAATAGCTCTTGACATCATATTACCCAGTGTTCTGTTCATTCAGATAGGAGATATACACTAAATTCATGGATGTTCTGAACATGACATGTAGCATCTAAATGCTATTTTTAAGCTTTTCCGTCCACACTATGCCTGTACACACATCATCTCATTAAAGAAAGCTGAATTAGGTCAATTTATTATATTTATTGCGTCCTTCTTATAAATTGCCTTGAATTTGCCAATGTAGATGTGATATTTTACTAGAATTGTGACTTTTTATGTAGATTCTTTTCTATTCAAGATGAGCTTTTAGATGCTGTTTACGGTTACTGGTACTGTTTTTTTTAAAGAAAGTGAAATCTATTTTTGAAAAACAATCAAAAAATTGCTGCTAAAGTATTAAAAAATGGTATGTTATCATTAACCAAAGAGTATGGCAGTGTGTACAGGTCAAACATTATTGGGTTATAAGATAGAATCATTTGTCCTTTGTGTATTTTGTAGAGATAGATGAAGTAGAGTAGAAAGTCAACCAAAACATGTCATTTTGGGAGATTTAGGAAGAGAACATGCATTTAACTCTCATATTTTTGTAAAAAATTCAAGTGAATATGACTAACAATAACGATTGCCATTGTGGGCATGTATTAACCTTCAGTATTTTATGACAATAAATGATCTTCATTTTTTGCCATCTGTATAAATCACATTAATTCAATTTTGTCTTCATTTTGGTTTGTTGTTTTAGTGTTCAATATTTGATTATTTATAGCATGTAGAAATAAATCCATAGTAAAGAAAAGTATAAATTATAATAATGGATTTATCTCCTTTTTCTTCCTTTATGTATACTTCTATATATATATATATATATACCTCTATCCTGTCTTCTTGCTCTTGATCCTTCCTGTACATGTATGTACCTCCACTATATTGTGTGCCTTGTTGCAGTTACTCTGTCCTCTCCCTCTCCAGTCAAGTCTACTCTCTTCTATACCCCCGTCGTCTTATCCCCATTGAGCTCTACCATAACCTGAATCAATTCCCTTTACTAATGTCCCATTGTTTTCATTTTATACCCCCCCCCCTTCTTTCTCTCTCTCTCTCTCCCTGTGTCCCTGAACGAATACCACTCCTACCTCTTGATGCTATCTCATTTAATACCCCCCCCCCCCCCCTCACAAACACCAGCAAAACTCTCATTTTCTTTTTCTGTCCCTTTACAAATACATGTACCATCACTCCCTCTTAATGCGATACAGTCTACACCATTCTTTCTTTCTCTCTCTCTCTACACACATGACATTAAATGACAAGATAAAAAACATCAGAATTTCTTCATGCATGCACATACAAGTTTAAGTTTATTTAGGCTTTTTTGTTACATGGTAAAATCAAAGAACATTTATATGACACAGAATTTATCATACATGGACTTATATACTTAGAATAATTCTTTGCTCAGACTTATAACTAAGATATGATCAATGCTCTCTCTTCCTACGATTCACGTATGCTACACAATTATACAAATTGAATCAACAAAATATGAAAATCAGAAGAAAAAATATATATAATTTATCAACTCTACTGGATAAAAAACACCAGGCAGCATTTGATTATGCATCTTACTCTATCTTATTTTCTAAGTATCCTTTTCACTTTGTTGCATACTTTCTGCACACAAAGAGTTTTATTTGTAAGCCAGATGTTACTTCTTTGGTGGAATTCATCTTCAGCTATATCCATGGCACTTAAAATAGACACTTTGGAGTTCCACTCACCAGCCCCATCAATCAATCATCATCATATCGCTAGCATGGCTTGGCTTCAATACAATCAGGGAGTTTGGGAATTTACTGCAGCTTTCTCAATCTCTGAAAGTCTTGATTATGTTCTCAACGACCATGCGTAAGTATTGTAGGTAACAAAAGCAAATGCCACAATTGGCAGCACACCTCTCTTGCAAACAGCTCAGATGTAAGAATATATTGACTGGTATAAATGACTTCCATTTCCAAGTTTGACTTGAGCTCAACAGACAGACAGACAGGATTCCAATAAGTGTCTCTGACACACATTCAAGATGAGCAAACAGAGAAAGAAACCTGTCCTACTACACGCTACATATAAAGTGCAATGAGCCAAACTATACATATTCATTTCACTTATATAGATGGGCTAAACTAATGTGATGAAGAAATAAAGCTCCAGTCTGCAAAATGATTCTGTATGGTTAATCTTTACATCCAATCTCTAAAACATCTCCACCATACACTTGATAAATTTCCACACCTCTTTGAGCACTATGTGCCATCATTACTTGGGACATATGGTACACCACAATAAAATAGATCTTTCGCTAAGCGACTCTATACATCTAAGTAACTATTTTCTCTTGTTTACTATCATTAAATGCTGCAAAGAAAAAGCATACATACACAGTATACAAACATACATTATACATTTGTCTATATGATATATATATATATATACATAATACATGTCATCACTGCCAAACTCTCTTACCAACACATGTGGCATTCGTTTGTTTATTTGTTGGGTGGTTTTGTTTTTTGTTTTCCTTCTAGATATGAAAGATGTTCATGCGTGGGTATATAGTGGTTCGTGAAGTAGGCAACTTGGTGATCACTACATAACACTGAGCCAATGGGTATTATGCTCCCGTGCGTACGTCCGTGTGCTGCCCTCTATATACCCACGCTTGAGAAATGTTAATACTAGATCAGATTGTTCATGTCCAATTCAGTGTTGCTCTATGAAGTGGAGGACAATTTAAGAAGTCAAAACTATTCATCTATCCCTTGCATACAGACCATTTATATTTTTGTTATCAGTTTTCAGCAATATTTTTATTTCAGCCTCACTACCCTATCCATCCATCCATCCCTTATCATGCCTGATATGAAACATCAGCATGCATTAATCATTGATAGTAATAGGTATGCCATGTTGTCTCCAGTCAAAGAAAAGTTGTTGTTAACTTAATTTTTTTGACAAATTTGAAAGTCATCTATAGCTTAACTATGCATAAAGCCAAGTGGAAATAATTCAACCAAAATATATTAGAGAATATCACGCCAAACTTGTGAAGGCATTTTGAAACAATAGCGTCCTTTTTGGGGTTATACATTGTTTGACAAATGCAGCGTTCTGTGTGAAACTTGGTGTGATAAACCACATCTTGTGAGAAAACTACTTCACTTAATGACTGTTACTGACTGACTGGCCCCACCCACTGAACCTTGAATGATCTTGTGTCATGTCATTTCAAATGGATGGCTCTGGTACAATCCTGCCCAATATATGACAATTGTATCTATGAGATAGATACGCCCTCATCATGCCCAGGCTACGCCCTCATTCATGCCCTGGATACGCCCTCATCATGCCCACGCTACGCCCTCATTCCTGCTCTGGATACGCCCTCATCATGCCCAGGCTACACCCTCATTCATGCCCTGGATACGCCCTCATCATGCCCAAGCTACGCCCTCATTCATGCCCTGGATACGCCCTCATTCATGCCCAGGCTACGCCCTCATTCATGCCCTGGATACGCCCTCATCATACCCAGGCTACACCCTCATTCAGCTGCTCATATTAATACATTTTTGCAATCTAATCTCTAACAAAAATATTTTCTATTCCTAAATATGCAATTTTTCATAGATTATAGATATTTTCTGTTATCATTTACTATGTAACCTATCTATCTTAAATCTTTCTTTCTTTTTTCTTCACTGATCTCTCTATCTCTTCACGAAAATATATTGAAAGTTATCTAGAATTTACACCGCAGCACATTATTTGGTTGAAAGTAGTTTACATTCATGGTCATTCACTCTGTGTTAGAATCATATTCTGTTTTACACAAAACTTTCTACTTTGATAGAGGCTAGTTCTGTCCATATGTTCTATTTTTAATTCAAGCATTACAGTTTAACTCTTTTATTGTGGAAGCAATATGGCTAGAGATTGAGAAGAAAAATCAACGCTATTAACAAAAAAAATCTGAATCGTTTAGACTTTGAATGTTTTGAACATAAGATGCATACCAATATCAACCCGACTGAATATTTGTTAAATGTTCCTTCCAAGTGATGTTCCTTCCAAGTGATATTCTGTTCAGTCAGATTGTAGCTTCATGTGCATAAGTATTTAAGCACCGCCCATATATTCACCACATTGGCACTGGGACTGACTATCAAGTGATTGATACTTTCTTTCTCTTCTGACATGTAACTTCAAAATCTCACAACTATTTAAGATATTTACTTATGTTGCATGAATTCTTAGAGAGCCTATTCTATGTTTTTCCTAACCTTAAATCCGATCTCCTCAATAACAAAACTTTATTCATGTAGTCAGTCAGAGTTGCAACAATATCTCTCTAGGCAAGAAATCCACAATACACTTGTCATGATAAAACCAAGGTCATCTACATGTGATAAACAGACCTGTACAAAGAACTAGTTATCCACATCAGATAGATACACATATGCTTGCTTGTATATTTATACTGAAAAAAGAGAGAACAAATTATGTACAAAATTTACATTTGCTGGCTAGATCATTCACTAGCCATCTGTCTGCCTTCTTTCTCTATCAACACTTTGTCACCTTACTCTCCACTACAGTCCCAACTTAGACAGAATTCTCAACAAGTAATTCTTTTTTCCTTTTTTGTATTAAATAACTGTGGGCCTATAGATTGAGAGTCTGCAAAGTAGCAGATGAAGCCCACTCACCTACACACAAACTTAGTGAGACACATTCAACTAGCGTTCTCATGTGTCTGTTTCGTATTCTTAGTCCAAAAAAAAAGCATAGTACATATATTTCCAGCACATGGCAAGATATTTTGAATTTACAAAAATCAGTTAATTTTTTTTAAAAATGCATTGTAATATTTCATTAGAATTCCTAAATGAATTGAAACTTCTCTTAGAAACTGAATTGGAAGGACCCTCTAAATGACTACCATTGTAACATTATACGATGACCAATCCTTACACGACAATGATAATAACCAAGTTGCTTCAATATGCCATGTACACTCTCGTTCTGTACCTTTAGATTTCATGACTCCTTTTGATGACAAGTCAATACCATCCTCCTGGTATATACAGGTGACATCATACAAACATGTAGATCAAAATGTATGATAGAGGAAAAAGATACAAACAATAATGAGAAGACAAGCGTCATTTCTCTAACCAGTCTGAACTCCAACTCTTCTTCTTTCTGGTGATCTCTCTCTATGATCAAACTCCAGTCTCTTCAAGTCTGTCTTTAAAAGCTTTATCTACAGCTCATGCTCAGCTCATCTCCATACCAGCCCCCCAGCCAGCCAGCCAGCCCTGTTATCTCCTAACATGGGCTGTTAAAAGAGTCTGTAAAGTCTTTCAAGAAGAGCTGCCTATCAAACAATGTACAAGTTAGCACCTAGAATTGATGTAGTAGATAGGGATGGCTCCATCTTAAGACACGCTGGAGCACTGTTTATCAGGAGGAACCATCTGTGTAAGAACTCTATCCAACCATTGCAGAGGTCCATTCAGATGAAGTTCAATCCAACATGGTGTAGAGGTGACCGTCTGACGTCGATACTCTGCACCCCATCCTTTGACAAAGCTCATACGGATGGTACACATCCGTGTCAGTTGATAGACAGCCTCAAAACCTCGATTCACACTCTGAGAAAGCTGTGCTGCAAACTCCTGGTTATTGAAAATCTTCAAGTTGCATCCTAGAGAGTAGAACAATTCAATGAATGTGATCAACACTAGTCCTATTAACCAAGTACTGAGGTTGTTTCACAAAGACTAAGCTTGACATAAGTTGGACTTAACTATGGCAGGCCATTCATGCCTCTGTTTGCTCTCACCATTGGTCTCTCAAGGGACATCACGAATCTACAGAATTTACATTTGTTGATAGTTCATTGTTGAAGATAAAAAATGTGGATTTGTGACCACGATTTGTACGTCACTTGAGAGGGCAATGGCAGGGAATGGTGAGAGCAGACAGTGGCATGAACGGCCTGGTTCAAGTCCTATTTAAGTCAATCTTAGTCTCTGTGAAACACCCTCCAGGTAATGTTGTGTGAAAGAAACTGCTAGAATTAATTAGGAAAGGTTAATTATGTAGAACAGCATAATGTATATTTTCTAGTTTTTAGAATCCACCAATCATTTGACTCATGATGTACATCACATACCAAAGAGAATAGCGCTGCACTGGGAAATATAAGACTACAAGCGCACAAAGCATCACAATCTGGTCTTAAAATTTAAAATCTTTCTGATCTTATTTTAAATATAAGGGTAACATAAGAGCATACTTTTTTGATGTGACGTTACTATTGTGATAGTTTTCTACAAAGGAATTTTTTGAAAGCTATCAACAAATTTCACCTATGCCTTGTCAGAAATGAATTAACCTTGAGCCGCAGCTAGCTTACCTGGCGGTATCTTACAGACTGTAGCAGGATGCCATCCATATCTCTGATTACAGTTAGGACTCTGAACAAAGATACTGCTATCACTTAAACACTCAGCAAATACCTCTCCACCTATGTAGTACAACCTTACACCTTTACCTGAAAATACAACAAGATTTACATATTATCCAACTGAATTCTTTCATAACACACAACATTTACATCTTTTATTTTTATCTTGGATGCCTTAAAAATATTTTGTTTTCCTTTTTCATAATTTTGGTAGATTATAAACAAAAATTTTATGTTAAAATAATCTTTTATATAATCTTGAGCAGATTTAGTAACAAGCAGATATTGTAAATGTGTCACCACTGCCCACCCTCCCTCAAAACAAATAGGTTACAAAGCAAATCTATGAATCAGAATTGCAAAACTTGAGTCAAATTCCCAAATGTTGAGGTGATAAATAATGCGATGTTTACCAATATGTCTGCGTGTCTGTTCAACTTGAGGATCTCGATTGACATTAGAGAGAAGACCAAGACAGAATCTTTCAGAGCTTGATGGGTCAGTGAATCCATCAATGGTTAGTGATGGTTGAGATGCATGGAACGTCTCACCAACTCGTTGATTCATCTCATAATAAGCAATAGAACACCAGAATGGAGGCTCACAATATGACACAGGCTGCAAATCTGTCAAACAAAACATAACATTCTTGTAATATGCTTTCTTAACAAAGAGTACAAGTATATCTTTTCAAATAATCCAAACAATTATCGAATTAACTCATCAGTATCACATTTGTTCACGTATGCCATGGCTAACAGTGGTGTGTTATTTTAAGTTTTTAATTAAATAAATGGCAAGTGGGGATGACAAGAGTAGCTGCTGCACTAATGTCCTTTGACAAGATGTTAATCTACATTTGCCACTCTCCACCCAGGTGTTAAATGGGTACCCGGTAGGATGCGAAAGTTAATGTGGTTGGATGAGCAAGTGTGCGCTTGTAAAATGGCGACTGGCCAGAATGCTCCTCAAGGAGTGGAGAATGTGCATACATTGTGTGCAGTTAAGCCTGAATCCCAATGACTGGGGTAATAATATATATAGCAACAAAGTATTAGGCGCGTTATAAATGTGATCTATTATCATTATTTATAATTCATCTTCAATTTTTTTTTTTTTAATTGAAAAAGATTAACGAAGAGATTGACTTACCAAGAGATTCTGAAGACTGTGGAGCTGTACTACCTGTTGAGAGAAAATGATAAAAACATATTTTACAAGATGTGATCCATGTATATTCATGTCATCTTCAATGACATCAGTCAGAAGATTTGATATTAAAAATCATTTTACTTCTTTTTTTTAATGTGACTCAGAAAATATGATATAATAAGGGGATTTACATATATTTCTTATATTAATATATATTTAACATCTAATTGGCAAATTCACACACAAACGTTTCACCATAATAATCTTCTACAAAAACTGTACCTTTAAATATCATTCACCTTCCCTTGTTGTTTTTGGTTATCTTTCTGTTTATATTGACTGTAGGCTATACCCACATTTTGGGCAGTTGTTGTAGACGTTGGACCTGGAGGTTGGTGTGGTAATTTTAGTTTCTTTATGACCCTGGCCACTGGTCTCAATATGGTCTCAATATGATCTCATAGTGGTTTGAAATAGGGTAAGCTATTGCAGTTTATTTGGGCAGAATAAAGAACAGAATGAGCTTAATCTGTGCCACTTTTGAGGACAATTTGATCATCCCCTCACAGGATTTTTTTCTATCTATCTATCCAAGTATCTTCTCCCAGTTCGGTGGTTGATTGCAACATCTCTCCATTTCACTCTATCTTCTGCTATTCTGGTGCACTCTTGCAGTTTTAGTGTTCTAATCCTCCTTTTGTCACCTTGAACAACCTCTTGCGAGGCCAAGTACGCGAATAGACAATGGATTTGAAATGACCTTTTCTCTACAGTAACATTCTCCTAATAGAGTTCTAATGGAACATTAAGAATATCATAGAAAGACATGAAAACTAACAGAGAAATACTGCAAATAGCAGCACTTTAACAAAATTTCTGTTAGGAGTGGTTTAAAAGAAAGAAACACAAAATACTTTGGCTATATTAAAAGACATCTATCTCTTGAAAGATTTGTTCAATAGAAGGAAAAATAGAAGGTACCAGACCAAAATGGAAACCAAAATCCAACCGAGAGGGGAACATTAAGACATTGAGTGAATGACAAGTACTGCAAGATTGCACTTGAATGAGTGGCAAAGAACAGAAATGTGTGGAAAATGATGCAATGAACCTCCATGCTGGGAGGAGATACCTTGATAGATCTATAGAACATTCTATAAGACTACACATTCATCTTGTTTGTGATTGGGTTAGAAACATCAATTGTGATTAGTTGGATCATTTGAAAGTGGATCTCCTCTTTATGAACCACACCTAAACTATAAAATCATATTTGGCAACTTTTTGGTGGTTTTGTGGTGCCTGGTCACATTTGGTTTTACAGAAATGACTATGAGATAATGAATGATAATGATAATAATGAACTCACTGCCGTTTGTTGATGATGTATCCATATTCTGCTCACTTGTCTCACCATCATCACTCACGTAGCCTGGAGGTGGGGTTTCTAAACAATGCAAACAAACATCATCTGCTATCAAATCAACATTTCAGAATATGAAAATAGGGAAATTAGATATATTATCACCTCAAGTAACAAAATAAAAATAGACATGTATTGTCCCCACCAGTAAGTGACCATTGTTACTCCCCTACACTCACTGTGCTCTTTTCTACACAGACTACCTACCGGTATTAGAAATCTCAGAGTCTGCATCGTAACATGCCAAACAAGGTAAACCTACCTCTCCCAACATATCTTCATGCAGGCAGCTGACAAAAGGGTATATGCGTGTTGCGCTGTTCTGCTTAACACGGATGTACACCATTGCAATAAGCAGTAGGTCATTAGCATTAAAATGCTGTAACTCCAAAATTATGTGCTTATTTGACACAAAACTACTTTAATTAGGTAATGCCAACTCATGTATTCTTAGCTGATAGCCGATAAAGAGAGAAATTCATGTATCGATCAGCCAAATCCTAAGTTACCTGAAGAAGTCAGTTATCAGAAATTTGCATTGTAGCAGGCACGTGTGCAGCCGCCAGCAGCACAAAAATATCCACTTTCGTATTGAATAGTAAGGGCACAAAAACTCAAAAGCCATTCCTGTTATTTTTTAGACTAGGATATTAACCTGTTTAGCTCTTTACATTACAAATTTAGCATGTGTCTTAATAATTCATAGGGATATCGTGGATAAGAGCTGTATACTTTCTGAGTTGAAATGTCAAATTTAAGCTGAGGCTTTCTACAGCCAGACAAGGATTAACATCAATCTAGCCTGTGTATGACGATACAGAACCAGAGATGAGGCTTCATACATAACACTGAAAATCATACATGTATTTATTATTTACCCTTTTTCATTCAACCATTATCTTTTCCTGCTTCTATTTTTAAGAGTATTCTTGGAAAAAGTTTATGTTAAGGAGGTGGAGCATTTTGTCATGTTGGTAGCTTACAGAGCAAATCACATTTTGGATTTAAAACGTGAGTATACAATTCCATTCATCCTTGGCTACGAATGTCATGTTAAAATTGCACTTTATGTACAGGTGCATGTACATGTATATTTCTCAGGTACTTTGGGAATTTTTAATTAAACAAACAATCACAAATGAAAACTTGAAAACAAGTACTGTGTTGCAAACAAATTATACATTTAGCACTGGAGTACGAATATGTTTGTGATAAATCCTCAAACATACTTTTTTACCTTTTTTACCTAAAAGGAAAAAAAAATATTGTCCACATTTTTTTTTAGTCCTGGAAATTTTCCAAGTAAGTTTTCTGACAACTGGCAGGCGACAGGGGTCTAAGTAGCTGGTGCATTAGAAGCTGACATTGTACTAGACTCAGTACAAGCACGTCCTGCTAGTGTTCATTCAATATGGAGGAGAAGTCGACTAATAAGATGTGAATGTTGTCAACACTTGTTTGTCTGCATATTACGCACAAATTGGGACAAGAGGTGACAAATTTATTTCCCATTAACTCTACGAAAAAACATATTTGCAACCTGTTAAGAAATGTCACCCAAAATGTTAAGCATTGATACATGATCCCTGCCATGAATTGTAGATTTCTTTAGCAGTATTAGAGATTAATTCAGTAACATGCCTTTCAAAATCAAACTTGTAAATTTTCATTTTCAGGACATGAAAACAGCCATGAGCCATTGTTCATTCTTTGGCGGGATATACATGATATTGAATGGCTTTCCGTTTTAGTTATAGATATATTTGATGGCACAGTATTCCTAAACCCTTTAAAATAGATATTTTGTTAATGGGTAGATACATAAATATGAAGTCAAGGAGTATATTTACTGGATTTAAAATGAAAGATATGAAAAAGAAAACTTTCTCTTGATAGGAAAATACTGCACTTCTCTTTTGACTCATTCATTCTAAGTCTTTAAGATTGTGAAAATGTTCCAAAATTTTGAAGCTAATTTAGTGACAAATTCATTACAACTGATAGGAAGAAATTTATTTCTATACAGTTATGAACAAAGTTATCCCAGGCTGTTAACTGATATTTCTACTTGTATCCCACTGATAGCAGAGCAGAGCAGAGCAGAGCAGAGCAGAGCAGAGCAAAGGAATATATATTCTTACTTACCTGGAGGAAGTGTGTGAGTCTGTGGACTCTGTGTGTCCATTCCAACCAAATAGGTAGCATTATCAGGTACTGTATGAGTCAGGTCATCAAGATGGGGTAGTGTTCTTGGGATATCTAGCGGTTGGTCTGTTATTCTAGGCACCAGTACAGGAGGAAGCACTGTAACAAACCAAACACAATGAGTGGGTCAAAAAGAAAAGATATTTCACAATCTACAAGTCCTTATGATAGCATTCAATACATGTAAGATGACTTGGCAATAGAACAGGAAGCATTGTAACAAAACAAAAAAACGTTATCTACTACTAGTCTTTATTTATCAGGTTGCACTAACATGTATATATTGCACCAAGTAGTACATGCTAGAATTTTAAGAGCTGATCTTTTAATCTTAAAATAAATGATGTTTCTTTCTTAAATACAAAACAAAGGTGTTTCATTAATTTATTAAACTACATGTAAATCCAGTCATCTGTACACGAGTCACAGGAGACCGACCGACACTAGACCAAAACCAAACTGACAACAGAATATACATTATCTTCTATGGCCAAAATCAGTTGGCTTGGCAGTGTGACTAATGAATACAAATGTCATGTTTTCTGATGGGTTGTAAGAATTATATTGAACATAGTTCAATCTTTAGGCAACATTAAACATGTTTGTCCTTTTCTCCCCTTCCTTCACTACAGAAAATACATCAGAGCGACTGGAAACATGTATTAATCTATCACATAATTCAGTTTCCTTGTCATGATCCTACTGATATGGATTTACATTAAATACCACATGTTTAAAATTGCATCTACATAATACAGTGAAACAAACTGGGTCATTTCCTTGCTTCTCCGAAAAATGACTATAAATTTCCCTTTCTCCATATACATGACACAAATCTGACAAGTACCAAGATCAAGTAAAAAAGATCACTAACTTCCTGTTGTCTGAAAGTGTAACTGTTCAAGAAAAGTGATCAATTTTATATGAATGTTTGGTATCGGACATTTTATCTACGAGTGAGCTTTACTTACATGTACATGTACCTACAATGTACATGTACTCATTTAACAATTTCCATTCTCATGCCAGTTAGAGTTGCCCCCGATAGCTTAAAAAGGTCTTTGAACCTTGGTTGCCCCAGCAACTACTGGGTAACATCTCACCTCTACCTCTGCACACACACACACACTTTCTTTCTCAAAGACAGCGGGGTTTAGAATGTAGAGTTCACAGATAAGAGTGGGAATGGTGGGTGGGTAATAAATAAGTAAAGCTCTCTAGTAGATAACAAGTTGATACTGAAATTTATATCTACATGTACTTCATTTTCATTTCAGCCAACATTAATTTCTGTAGAACTTTGCAGGAATTAGGAATATGTCATGTATGTCCATGTACAGGTATGTCCTTTCTGTGAAATTTAAACGTTAGCAGTGTCCTAATATTCAAATTATGCAAGGAAACCCGTCAACTTGCTAGACTTCACTGTCAGACACTATTGAGTGACTGACTGGCTTTTTTTCTTCTTTGGTAATAACATTCATAAAATGAGCTGTAAAGGGTACATGAGCATTTGTATACATCAATAACCCACTTCTTGTAGTGGCCAAAATTAAACTGATTGAATCTATGCGCAGCATAAAATATACGACCATTCGGCACAATGGTCTGAAAATCAGACTTTTACTTACTGGCTCTATAGCTTTTAAGTCGATTCGACAACTAATGGTCATTATTTTCCCACTTATAATCATTTTCAAGCCCCCTTTTTTTCAGGGAAGTTCTAAATTAGTATTATCTTTCAAATGCCGTTGGAATTTAACCTTTTCATTTTTTTGGCCTGCAAATGGGACATAGTACCTTTAAAGGGCAAGCGTAAGTCTAAATGATTTTTAACTCTTAACAGAGGTGTCAAATATAGTCTTTACTAGGAAAATAGTGATCAGAATGATCACTGATAGGCTTTTGAAATATACAAGTTTTTGAACATGCCAGTTCTTCCCCAAAATTCATCACACAGCAATTTCTGTGCAATAGCATCCTCACTTGTCTTTGGCACGGGCGCAAGTGCAGCTGCTGTTACAGCTAGAGCTCAGCTAGTCCTAGTTGCAGGCGTACATAATGTTTGCTGGTGCCACTTTAAACATTATGCTGCAGTTATATGAATTTAAATGCCATTTAAATAAAAAATTCACTAAAGATAGTCAAAATGCATTTACAGTACATGTATGTTATTATCAATATAAAACAAATAAAATAAATAGATCAATATCATCGACTAAATGTTCTTGCCTACAATTGTCTATACATATATAGCTTGACAATTTTGAAATTAAAAACAATAGAATATAACACACTTTATAGAAGGTAGTACCAGAATGCTGCTTTTATTTCAGTACTGGTGGAAAAGAGAGAGAAAGAGCTTGCAAAGGTGATGCCTGTTGCATTGCATATCAGCTCCAAAAAGTAATGTACTTAGGCCATTAAAAAATATATTCATGTTTAGTGTCCCCTTTGCTTCCTTTTTTGGGGCCGCCTCCTATTTTTATTTTTTTTTATTTTTTAAAGAAAAAAAACATGAAAAACACTGCTAAAATGGATCTATTTCTGATTTCTTGAAACATAGCCCAACTGTCAGGGAAAATGTACCGAGCGGTCATTTTGAGCAGCCATTTTGAGAAAAAAAAAAAAGGGCCTCCTCCTTCCTATTTTTCAAAAAAACAGGACACTAAACATGTTTTTAATTTTTTTGGCCTTAGATTACCGTATTTGCCGGCGATAAGGCCGCACCGCCGCATAGGCCGCACCCCCAACTTTGACATTTCAAAGTCGGGGGGAAAAAAAGGAAAAAAAAAAATGGACAAAACAAAATAATCATAATTTTCTCGAAAACACTAATTTTTTTTTACAAACTGATACCAAATTCATCCATATTCTTATGATTTACCGGAAGTTTAGCTAAAAAAGTGATCGCAGGCAGATTTGGTGTCCGATTAACCCTACCACAATGTACGGTGTAATGCGGAACTGCATGAAATGGAAAAACAAAATGGCGACTTGGTTAGACTGTCCCTTCCTTTACCTTTGCAATGCAATGGCACAAACTTAGATCAAGATTATCGGCAATGCAAGATAAAATTGTCGGTAAGATGTTTGAAAATGTCCTGTACCATAGTGGTATTGTTATTTTACCGTTTCTAGTCCCATACGTGCAAATTCGTGTTGGTTTTGACTTTCGTTTTTTTTTTTTTTTTTACTCTTTTGTCGTAAAGGCCGCACCCCGACTGTTTGATATTTTCTCTTCCAAAAATACTGTGGCCTTTACGCCGGCAAATACGGTATGATATTATCACCAAATACTTATATGCTAGATGATCAATCTTTTCTGATCGATTCCACAACGTTTCTTTCACAATGCAATCGCATGACCAGAACTCAACTTTAAATACAACTATTATGAAATGTGAAACAAGTTCCTAGCTCCTATACTTGGTTACACATATTTCCTGTTAATTACACCACTCATTCACACCATGTGTAATATAAAACATCCTGTCTATTTAATATGGAGGTGAGTTTCTTGTACATGTAACATCTGTAGAGACAGATCCATGTCCATGTATATGTAAAAAAGTTTAATGCTATGACAATATTATGTCATCTCTGTACCATGTGCTTTAATGTATATTCAAGAACAAATCATTGTACCCTCATGAACTAGAACAAATACAAAATAAATAAGTGTATTAATCTGTCTCCAAACTGGAAGTGTAATTTGAATGTGTAATTTGAATTCAATGTACAATGACAGTCAGTGTCCAATTTAGAAAATGGCTTAGGATATAGCTGGCTTACATGTAGCTGCTATATTTAGAGATGATAAGTAGCTAGCATTGAGCATACACGGTATAGAAACAAAAATGAAATTTCCTGTTATCCAGTTGAGTTTGAGCAGGTGTATTAGCAAAGGGTGGCAAAATTAGCCACTACTTCCTCACCAGTTATCAATTTATGAATATGTTCCTAACTGCTACTACATCCAACCCGAGGTCAATGTTTCCGTTTTGCATTTATCTGGCACCAGAAACTGTTTGTTGCTTTCCCGTGGACGCGGCATCAAGTCTTGCCTGCTCCACAGAGAACCAACAAACAGTCAAGGGAAATATTTTGGTCATTTATGACAGAGATGAATGACTATGACAACCTGTTGTAATCTGCAATTACAACAGAAAAACATTGAATCACTGAAGTCACAACTTAATCTGTTTTGACATTTTTCTGGAAGGACAATGATACTTGTAACAGCAAATCAACTTGACATCTTCATGTGACTTAAAGGCATTGTTTAACAATATTTCCAGTTTTACAAATCTGAGATGAATGGCCCTACGTGTTATCAGTGTCTGTGATATAGTGCAACATTGAAGAAGGAAACAAATTGCGCTTCACAGTGATCATCAAGTGCTTCAAAAAACTAAAAATCTTTGAGTGACTGTTTTTTTCCATACTCATTTTCCCCAATAGACTGTAGGTTTAAAAAAGCTGTTCTAAACTGTTGGGGAAAAGTATCTTGATAATCAAACATGTGAGTGGCTTGTAAAAGTAATGGATTTCATTGCTGACCTTAAGGTTTATCATTATGATTGCAGGATGAGCTAAATGCAGAATTTTGTTTAGAATCAGAGGCAAAGTTACCTAATACCTGTAACTCTCTCAAAGATGATACCGGTAGTCAAACCTTTCATAACAAGGAACAGGTTGAATACTTATTTGTCTTTGCTGGTCAAATAAAGATTGATTATGTACACGGTCTGGTTTTTGGTTTTTGGTTTGTTTTTGTTTCCCCCCCCCCCCCCCTCTAGTAGGCTTTTTTTTTTAATCTCCCTCTCAAACAACAATATAATACTGTATTATACTTTATAACTGTTTTGGTGGCAGCACCAATAAAGCCTTTGGCTTTTCTAGCTGTCTCCACATTCATATATATTTTTGTTGTTGTATTGTATTGTAAATGTTTCTCTTTAACTTGTATGCTATGTTTTGTATTTTATATGTTTGTTATGATGTTTTTATGATGAATGAAATAAAGTTCAATTCAATTCAATTCAATTCACGAAGTCCACTCTAAAATTTAGTTTTTTTATTTATTATTATTAAAACAAAAAAGTATTAAAATCAGTCAAGTGAAATTTAAAGGAAAATCTGATAAAATATAAGTTAGAAACATTCAAAGTTATAATTAATTATTAATTATGTAAATATTTTTGTCATGTGTTTATCATGTGAATGAAACACGCAAAAAAAATCACACTTCGGTTTGGAATGTTTCAGGCTTGGCATTTTTCCTGGTAAAGCATAGTCGCGTTGGAAACGTCTCGGTCAGGCTCCGGTTTGGCATTTTTGGCGTGTTTGGATGCAAGTGTAAATGGCCCTATAGATTCTAAACTGGATCATAACACACATGTCAAAGGTCAAGGCTATACTGTGTCAACTACAAATTCAGGCTCATGTCAACTCCAATAATTACTGATATCCTTCTCTCCTTCATCATGAAAACCAGTATCCATGCTTGTCAATCTAATTTAAGAGAGAGGATGTTTTTCTTTTACAGATATTCCTTTCTCATCAACTCTTGCAGTTGTATTTTTAGTGAGGATACAATATTCCTGCATTCATTAGTCTTCTTTTTCTTTCTTGACAAATCCTTCGGTATGTAGAGGAAGGGCACTTGTTATGGGGTTGATGAAATGCTAGCGGTAATGAAGTAATTATATGCAATGATGACAGCTTCCTTCTAGCAAGGATCACTTATATGACGATTTGCTGGACGAATTAAGAACAAGCCAAGGTGATGACTGATGACACAAGAAATTCCAAATACACACATGGTTGGTCTTCTTATTTCAACTTGCTACACTGCTACATGTACATTCTGTCCTTTCCACTGCTTGCAACATTTCTCCTCTTAAAGGTAAAGACCAGTTATGGTCATGCGATTGCATTGTGAAAGAAACGTTGTGGAATCGATCAGAAAAGGTTGATCATCTAGCATATAAGTATTGGTGTGTACTGCGAGGTTCTAGAATCATCAAAATGATGTGAAATTTGGCTCAGTCTTGGTAAAGTTACGATCACTGTACACAGAAAGATGTACGTGCGCGATATCAAACCGGTCCAGATAGATATAATAATTTACCAAATATATCAATTAGTAGGCGGTTTCTCGACAAAATTTGTATCATCACGTAAAGTCAAAACATGTTCTTTCACATGAATGGTAATAAGAGCTTCCATTTCATTTTTTGAGAGGGGGCGTTTCCAAAACTGATCTTTACCTTTAAGTTACAAGTTGGCTACTTTGGTCATGGTGCCCAGCAGAACAAGCAGCATCAAGTGCTACCTATCCATATAAATACTTAACCATACATTGTATGTTCAGTTTGTACATAACATGTAAATCTTTCTACCCCAATAATTGTTAATGTAAATGTTATCTGTCTATATCTCTCTTACATTCTCTATTACCCAAATTTCTTACAATCCTTGCCATGAACAACTGCATCAGAAAAGGAAAACGCAAAATGAAATGACTAGCATAGAGCCAGTCACAAACCTGTAGATCACATCACAGCTTATACGTAGATACGTACACATTAGCTATGCAAGTTTTTGTTTCACTCCACTTGCCATTTATCTACATTTACATGTGACATGGTCATGCAACATTTCTTTGAATGGAAGCTTTAAACATCATGTCTGACTGAGCAAGACTATACTGCTTCAAATATACATTTACATGTACTGTACCATTACAACATACCCTTGTTTCAGTAACATCATTTTGTGATTAAAAACATGATAGCAATTTATGGGAAATAAAATGTTTGCAGAAAAGATCGTTCTTCAGAACACATTTAAGAGAATCAATAACTCTTGAAAAGTTTGCTACATTTGTCTTGTCTGCTGAAAACATTGGCTCTCTTGTAATATCTTGGGTTTTAAAGGGCAAGTCCACTCTAAAAATAACTTACTTTCAATAGAAGCAGAAAAATCAGACAAACCAATCAAAAAAAAGTTTGAGCAAAATTGGATAACTAATACAAAAGTTATGAATTTTTATTTACATGAAAAACTTTGAAAATCACAAGACAAATTGGCAAATCACTCATGAGTCTGTGACGTCATTGCTTCAGTATCGACTAATTAATGATATATAAATTTCCAATTTTCCCCCTAAAAATCTAATTTGCTGACCAGCATTGAAATTATATTGATCGTAATATGTTTTGTGTGGATGCACTAAAAATCATAACTTCCTTATTAGTTATCCGATTTCATTCAATTTTTTTTTGGATTAGTTTCTTTTGTTTTTCTGCATCTATTAAAAAGGAGTGGACTTAGCCTTTAAGTATTAAGGGCAGACTACTTCAACATTGAACTAAATACTTTCATCACCTCCATTCAAAGATACTATCTTTTATTCCTTCCAAAAGGAAACTTTTGGTTGCTATGACAACTATACTGAATAAAGGCCTACTAGAAAATCATGATTCATCAATCAACCTCTAAGATTTAGTGCTCGATACTAAAAGATACAATCTGATGACGCAAATCTTTCAAAGCAAGTCTCTTTTTATAATGACTTCTATAATCATCTGGTTTGGAAAAATGAAAAACTTTAATGAGGAAGAATAAAACAAAATTATATAAAAGTCATAAGAAAAGTGTTTAATCAAGAGCTGTCAACCTTTGGCTGAGCCTTTCAGAATCCTAAAGCAATCCATATTTGCTCTAAAATCTGTATGATGCAATTACAAGGACAATTTTATCTGATGGCTTGAATCATCTGATACATGTATGTAACTGTATTGAGTATTGCATTTTCTCTCTCTCTCTCTCTGTGGCTCCCCCCACATAGCCAGACAGACATACATGTAGATCTAAATGTAACTAAATTCATGAAAAAGATGTCTCTCCAATCAGACCTAGTAAGCTACATGTAAACCCTTTTGTAAAACCTTCTGTTTGCTCACTCTGGTTCTTTTTCAGTAGCGCCCATGTGCTACTTGTCACTGCTCTGCATGCGATCGCTAGGAAGTGAGAGTCAACAACCAGTGTGACCCAAAACAGCTAAATTTGTATCTTCATACCATTGACATATTTAAACTTTCTTATCAGTGGTTTGATTTTTCTTAACTTTTTCATGTTCCTTTGATTTTATTTGGGGGTCAGAGTAACTATTTAAATACCGGTAGTGCAACCTGGCATAAACTTCAATGTTTTGTTTAGGAAGTGCAGTTGTTAGTTAGAAGAGGAATTACCTGGAGTCTCAACTCGTGCATAGTGGTATGGGTTGACACAGACCTCATCCTTCTTGAGATGAAAGGCATATTCACAACGTTCGACAGCCTTGAGCTCATGGTGGCTTTGAAGATCAGGCCAACGCCAAAGTCTGCAGTAGATCACATGGGGAAGCCCCTTTCTGTGAGACACTTGCAAACGCCCATCAAGGGATCTACAGAGAAATAAACAATTTAAATTGTTCTAAATTATGAGAGACATCAACGTTTAAAAAGAAAAGAAAATTACATTAACAAAACATGACAAATGCGACTGCGCCTCCAATATGCCTCCACCTAAATTCAATTAAAATCACAGTTAGATTTATTCTTCAAATATCATGGGAACAAAAAGCCTACATGTATAACTAAAAGTCAATCGTCATTTATGACCTTTGACATGTCAATCCCAAAAATATGATCCCTTGTCTCTCTATTTTGATACATACTAGTAACAAGTTTCCAGCTCTGAGTTTATTGAAAAAAATTGTCTCATGTATATTGACTTGATGACCTTATCTTCTTAACCAAATCTAATCAGTTTGAGTCAATATATTGCTACATACAAATTTTAAGTTAAAAATGAATTGCTCAAACAGTTCTTCAGAAATTGTAATGGGGCAAAATCCCTGAAATTTCATTTAAATTGTCCTCTGCCCCTTGACCTTTGACCTACTTTGACCTTATCCCAATCTAATATTTTCATCTCAATATGATGATGCATTAAAAAACTTAACTACATGTATACATGTAAGTTAATAGCTTTAAAAGTTCTTGAGATATTTTGATAACAAGGCTAAAACCCTCTAGTTCATAGCATTTGATCTATGACCTTTGACCAACTAACCCCAAATTCTAATCAGATTGTCTTCCTATGGTGATACATACTTGCACCAAGTTTGAAGTTCAAACCTCACATGGTTCCTGAATCCTGACATACCTGATGAGGTTAATTTCAGAAAAATACCTCTACGACCTTTGACCGGCTTATGTGTACTCCAAAATCTAATCAGATCCTCTCCTTACGTTGATACATAAGGCGCGTCTCCATCATCTCGAGATTGCCAAATAGCCCGCTATTTCTGATTTGGCAAATAATCCCGAAGTTACAAATCGCGTCTTCATCAGCTCGAGATTTGACCTCGAAACTTGAAACTTGACCTTGAGAAATCAGCTTGAGATATTTTGCTAAGCGTTAGCGCATGGTGCGAGTCTTCGATCTGGTGAAGACGCACAGGACAAATAGCTGGATATTTTGCAAACTATCCAAAGATATTTTGGGATGACAATCCCGACCAAATATCCTGCTAATTGCTACTACGGTCTGATGAAGACGCAAATTAGCTGGATAGTTTGCGATCAGGATAGTTTAAATAGCTGGATATTTGGCAATCTCGAGATAGTGAAGACAGGCCTATACTATCACCAAGTATGAAGTTCATGAGATATCGCGATAACCAGAAAACAGGACGGATGGATGGACAACCTGAAAACATAATGCCTCCGTCACCACCTTTGGTGGGCAGAGGCATAATATTGTCCATATAGATAAACAGTTCAATAAAGATAGATGCAAAAGTGTACACATGTATCTCGTGGATGGAGGCAGGGAGGCAGACAGGCAGTGAGAGGCAAGGAGGCAGAAAGTGAGGCAGGGAATGAGCCTTAATACAGGGAGAAATGAAATTAGGAAGGGCTGAGGAATCAAGAAAAGGATACGGGAGGAAGGGCAGAAGGGAAAAAGAGCAGGAAGAGGGAGAAAGAGAGGGAATGAGGGAGAGGAGAAGGGCATGTTCATTTGCATACTGGTAAATAAATACAATTATAGAAGTTGTATAAAGCACACCACCACGCATACATGTACATTAGTACATGTAAGTGCCTTAGCCACCGTAATTAACGGTGTATAAACCGCACTTTTGCCGCCGAAAAAAATTAAAATTAGGGGTGCGGTTTATACACGGTACACCAAAAAAATATTAAAAAATAAATAAAAAATAAAAAGGGCGATTTTTAAAGTTTCGATTTATCCCCCTCCACCTGGCGCTATGCCTGGCAATGTCTCCCAGCTCAGTAATCGGTGTGTTGACTCACCACTCGGAAACTAGAACAACACTCAAATTTGTCTGTGATCTTGGTTTGAAATTAATCTTTCTGATAGATATCAATATGTAGTTTATAATAGTAATTCCTCCAATTTTTCTTCCATTTCACGGCGTACCACAAGGTTCTATCCTAGGTCCTCTACTGTTTTTTTGATTTACATTAATGATCTTTAACATGGACCTGGCTTGCTGCCGACAAAGTCTGCAATTTTTTTTTTTTTTTTTTTTTTTAGGGCGAAAAAGAGGGCGGTGTGGTTACTACACGAGGGCGGTTAATACACCGTTAATTACGATAGTAAAGATGCATTCATTTAGCAACAAGCCCCCCCCCCCCCCCCCCCACAAAAAAAAAAAAAAAAAAACAGCAAAAAAAAACTAAATCATTCATGTTGGTTTGACAGCAGGACACATCATTTAGCTATTCATCATAAATTTCATTAATGCATGTACATAAACAAGGCTTACACTTTATTCAAATTTTGATGCAAAAATTGCACATACCGTTATAATGTTAAACTTAAAGGCTATTTACATCGTAATAATCACTACTTTTTCCCCTGCAACATAAAAATTCAGAACCTCAAACAAGATGAATGTCTAAACGTACACATGAACAAAGTGTCCAATATTCATGACTATATTAATGTGCTAGCATTGTGTAATGCATATCATATACAGTGAGCAAAGTGAGTGCTGAAGAACTGGGAGTAAAACAGTAAAAAAAAAAGGAAGGCATGATATTGTGAAACCTGTATACTTTTAGACAGATTGATGTTTATTTGTATGCAAAGTGTGCATCATTTACATACATGTACGCTAGTAGAAATAGTATCAAACTTCCTGCATGTACATGATAAGCCGGGTGTGAGGATCGAGTAAAACAAACTCAGAATTTTACACACAAATAGCACTCTATAATTGTTAATCTGAGAAAACAGTATATTTTTAGATTTGATTGATGTCACAGGATTATCATACTTTAACTAGAACGATTACTAATCATTACACAGAATTTGGTCTGGATAATGTATTAATAAAATAGAATAACTTTACCACAGGGTTATTTGGTGCCATCCAAGGCACTATTTTTTATTCTATTTACATGTTAATCAAATTTTCTCCACATTCATTGACACTATGTTAACAAGACAATCTGCATGAAGATGTATGATTTTCCAAACTCTTCTGAAGTCCTGCCTCTGGAAAATATCACTGTTGTCATTTATCGCATTTTGTGCTGTTCATTGCAAATAACAGCCACAATTTTGATTTGTAATTGTTCCAGGTTGCCCTGAATTTTGACAAGAGTTAGCAGCCCAAAGTAGATATGCCTGTAAAATGGCTTCTCCCTCTTTTTGATAATGGGTTTATTTTTAAAAATCAAACTCCTAGCTTTCAGTCTTGTGGGCGGAAAGAGGTGACGACTCATTCTTCAAGCAAATGAATTACAAAGAGAATCTTTTCTTTCTGGAATTTGATACTTACCGTCTCTCTCTCTCTCTCTCTCTCTCTCTCTCTCTCTCTCATCAACATTCATTTCCCCTTAAGTTAATGTTCCCTTAAGTTAATGTTCCCTCTGCAGGGCCATAATATGTTGAATATGTTCTCCAATAAAAAAATATATCAAAACATCCTAATCAATAGTAAAAATATTATCTGACTATACACTGAACATCACATCTACAAATATTTTGCCAATTTGAAATTGCTGTGTATTAATCCCAAATTTAAAAAGTTATTGTAACTTACATATTATTGAATTTTGTTCGAATTCAACATTTTTTAAAATCTCATATAAAACCTTTGTGTATGGGGGGGGGGGTGTGCTTGCTTGTGCCACCCTGGCAAATGTTGGTATCATTTCCCTCCAATACTAACATTACCGTAAGCATTTTTTCTGAATCTCAAATAATGTTTGAATCTGAATTTTGCCCATGCCTTCCCCATACCTATAATACAGGTACAGTGAATTTATTATACAATAAGCACCTGCAAGGAGATGGACAAAAATGTTCCTTCTTTTTCTCTCTCCAAAATTTGAAGGTATTATATCAAATGAAGTTCTGGATATGATTCAAATCAACTGTGTCCTATAAAACAAGATTCTAAGAAACAAACACTGAGAGAAATTACAACTGATAACTATTATGGGCACTTTTACAAAACATAGCAATAATCCCCTTTTTTAATAAAAAAAAAGAAGAAAACTGAACAAAACAAAACAAAACAATAAAGTTGCTGGTAACTAACTTCTAAGAACCTCTACAAGGATTTTGAGGGAGACTTGTGCACGATAAGCCATCCAATTAATACCATACCATAGTTACAACTTGCACATGTACATGTGGGTAATTTGCCTGAATTAGTGCAAGAAGTATACACAGATCTATATAATTTGAGTTGATAAACAAGGGTAGTACATCCTTATGTGTATGTAAGAATGCTCTGACTGTACTGCACACTAGTTTGCAGGCAAGTCTGTACAACCCCCTTGGCAGTCGGTCATTGTCACACTGTTTGCAATGTGAGACTACAGTAGGCTCTGTACATGTAACACCTGCTCACTGGCCTGCTGCTCAGCCTGGACTGACACACACACACACACACAGTCAGTCAGTCAGGAAGTCCATAATCTAGTAGGATCTGCTCAAGACTGACTGACTATAGGAATTGTGGTAAAGTATCAAATAATTGTGCCAATTAAATGTGCCAATTATAAAATAGCTCAACAGCTTTATTTTCATTTGAATATATTAAAAAGTACCTGCAACAGTAGTGTCTTTAGTTGACTCATTTAGGACTATCATTTGTATCAAGCCATTTAGAATAGGAAGATGAAGAAATAAGATATGGTATTAATTGAAATAACGTCAAAGTTTTATGGATGCAGTCTGAGAAGACAGAAAAGGAGTCAATAATTTTGCTTAATTTTACCATTTGTATTCACTATAGATCAGAGTAAAATAATGTACATGTACAGTGAATGTAGAATGACATACAAATGTACATGTAGATCACATTTTCATTAAAAATGTTTAGTAGTATTACTACTAGGCCTACAGTCTACAGCATTGAATAGTTTAAACTTTAACGATGAGGTGATCTTTGCACGTACACTACAATGATTGCTACATGTACATGTATATATATTGAATATACAGATATATGTATACCCTTAGCATGACAAACTTGTTTAAGGAAAACAAAACAGGGCTGACACTAACAGGCGATCAGGACACAAAATGTAAGTATGGGGCCCTCCCCCCCCCCCCTCTATTTGTACATAGTGTTTGTACTAACCCTGTAAGTTGGGGCTTTTATCAGATTGGAAGATCGGAGCGACACCCTCGCACCTGTGATCGGTATCGGCAAAAATAATTGTTTCTTTTCTTTTTTTTAAATGACGAAAATTTTCAAGTTTTTGGTTATCAAATGCTCAAAAAAAATTCATGCTTGGGATTATTTTGTCATTTGGAGTTGTTTTAGACAATGTTTGGTGATATTTAGTGCCTTTTCATGACTTTGAAATTAATAATAATGGTCTAAGAGAAGAGACAAAACATGCGGGCCGCCATCTTGGATTAATGTAGGCATGCATTGCCAATTTTTTTTTCCGATCATTTTTATTGATCGGCGATCGGAAATTATTATCCGATCACCCTTGATCGGCTCAAGATCGGCTCAAGATCGGCCCCCGATCCAATGATCTGTTACAGGCCTAGTTTGTACACAGACTGTAAAGAGTTCAATCTGCAGCATCCCCTTCCAAACAAGTGAGTGTTGAGCCCTGCATAAAAGGATGTAAAATTCCTACAGGTTCTACCACATTATGTCAATGTACATGTACTTTATTTAATTTCTCACAAACACTCACTTCCATTTTATAGATCTTGCTTCCTGAATTGTGCACATTTTGTACATCAGTATGAATACTTTTACTTCATAATATTCTCCCCCATTCATTTTTTAGACCTACAACTGTAAATTACTAATCTTATAAAAGAATGAAAATGAAAGCAATGTTTCTTTGCTACCCCCACAGAGCTATGCCTCTACCATACAGCAGACATATCACACAACATCTTATTATGCTGTTATTCTTCAATTCAAAAACATGGGTCTCCATCTAGCAAATTAGATAACAAGGTGGGATCAGAGTTCATTTTCTTCTAGTCTGTTTCTCAGCAATACTTCCTTGCAAACCAACAAAGAACCATGCAGACAGACAGGGGCCTTGGCATACAGTATCATGCAAATATGTAGGCCAAAAATAAAGACGACCTACCGGTACATGTAATAACAAGGAGTAAGCCTACTGGTATCTACATGTTACAGTTATCTACATCAAAGTCTGATTCTTCAACTTGCGGAGTGAGTGTGTATTTGTAAGTGCGTGTTTCCTTTTATTTTCCAAAGATTATTTGAACATACATGTAGGATAGGGAATATTGAGGTCATAACATCAAGTGCATTGGTTGCTGCATGCATGACCAGTGCAAAGACATGCAAAATCAAAGGTAAACTCAAATATCTTCAAGTATAAAAACAGTAAAGAATAATCACAGTGCAACAAATAACTGCTTGCATTTCAATTATAAATCAAAATTCAAAATCAATAACGGAAAGAACACATTTAACATTCAAGAACAATGCAAGAACAATGCGTTTTTCTGAGGTTGTCCAAACTAAGAAACATTGACAGATAAGATGCCCTGAATTGAACTTACGCAGCTTTGGGATGGGGGTGTGGTATAAATTGTGCTCCACTCGTCACAAATGAAGATCTGAAAGCATGAGAATCAAGTCGAGAAAGAAAAAGAACATGTAGGTAAAAGCAAAATACACCAGGCACAGGCAGGCCAACCCCGATCTGCTGTGATATATTCAGTCTTCTGTCTAGACTACTGTCGACCTACATAATATAAGAGTCACAATGTACAACAGTATGAACAGCAGTCATGCATACTGGCACAAATGTAATTAGATTAATGAAGTATAACTAAAAATCATATAGAAATAAATTAATAATAAATGAGGAATTAATTGTCAAAGCATACATCTAGCAGCAAAATATATTACATTTCACTGTAAACATCAGGGAAACATTTGTAATACAAAAAGAGAACAGAAATATCTGAGACTCTATCAAGTTATGTATGACCATCTGTTGATCAGTAATCTCTAGTACCGTACATGTATACATGTACATACTGTATCATAGTCAATATTGTAGGCTTATACAAGTCGGTATACGTGTACAGTGTATATACAGGGTACATTTATGTACATTTTTGTTCAAATATGAACACTGTATGAATTTACGATATATTATTTCACACTGATATTTTGCAATGAAGAGCTAAAAATAAAATTCCCAAACTGAATTTCAATTTAATTTAATAAATATGCTTTAGAAATAAATGGATATTGTTTCATATGAATAAAATTGAGGCTGTAAGGAAGGAGTCACGCTTTGCTGTACCGAGCATTTTAAAAAACGGAAGTAAAAAATAAAGAGTCGCCAAAGACTGAGTAGGTTACGATAGTACCACACACAAGACTAAAATGCTGATCAGACTTATACAATTAAAAAATTTAAAAATTGTAATAGACATTAATTGTCAAAACATCCACAAAATAATAGCTCACAAAATATGACGAAGGGAATTAACCAAAGCTTTTGAAACAACATCGATGTGCCTTTCCATCATTCTAAATGTGCCTGTATTTGGCTTAAGTTGGGCATCAAGTTTGTCATGCTTGATGTGAGTGGATACAGCCCTACACCGCCATACATATAGATGAAAATCCTAACTGATCGGATCAATAAGCATTAAACCAACATAAGATATCACATTAGACTTTAAAGATACTATGTCCCATTTGCAGGCTAAAAAATGAAAAGGTTAAATCCCAACGGCATTTGAAAAAAAATTCTAACTTAGAACTTCCCTCAAAACGAAACGGCTTGAAAATGGCCTTTAAAGGGAAAAATAACTACCATTAGTTGTTGAATCAACTTAAGTGATTGCAATCAACTAAGTAATAGTCTGATTTCAGACCCTCTTACCGAATGGTCATACGTTTTGTGTTGCACAAAGATTTGATCAGTTTAATTTTGGCCACGCACCCAAGTAGAGGATTATTGATGTTGACAAATGCTCATGTACCTGTTACAGGTCATTTTATGTATGTTATTACCAAAGAAGATGTCAGTCAGTCAATCAATAGTGTCTGACAGTGAAGTCTAGAAGGTAAATGGGTTTCCTACTTTCCTTGCATAATTTGAATTTATACTAGGACACTACTAATGTTTAAATTTCACAGATCTGACATACATGACATATTCATAATTCCTGCAAAGTTCTACAGAATTTGATGTTGGCTGCAAAAGGGACATACATGTAGTATCTTTAAGAGACCACAGCATGAAAACTGTAAAACAATACCATAGATTTCCATAATATCTCACAGAAATATTGATATTTGAGGAGCTACCAGTTAAGGCTGTGCACAACAGTGTAATGAGGTACCCGAGTACACTCCCATGCTTACAAGCGAATACTCGAGTATTCGGACGCCATGTTGTTTTTTTTTTTTTTTTTTTAATTTTTTTTTTTTTTTTTTTTTTTTTGATTTTTTTTTTTTGCCACCACCATACATACCACTGGAGCAGTACCCCAGTTCTGTCGCCGAAAACGCATGCAATTTTACTTTGAGTTGCAGTTGAAGGCGCCGATTTAATAATAATAATAACAGTGAACAATGCTGTTTTAAAAACCAAAGATGGCAGAATAATCCCTTTTCCTCCAAGTCCAAGCAGAAATCCAGACATTTGGTCCCAGTTTCTGAGTGGTGAGTTTGACAGTGCTTGAGTTCAGAAACATTTTTATCGACGGCACCATGCCAGCAACCGCCGCTCACCCAGGCACGGGTAAGCGTCGGCCTGGACATTTTTTTTTTTTTTTTTTTGCGGCCGAATATTCGGGTACGAGAAATCGTACCCGAGTAGTTGTCAACCGTGCGGGTACTCGAGCATTCGACTACCCTTCACAGCCTTACTACCAGTATACAAATGCTACATGTACATGTAGGTACAATTTTTTTAGGTTGATTTTATTCATATATATATACAAAATATATTTTTCAGGTGATCGGTACACTTTAAGGTTAATAATAGCAAGGTACATGTACTAAACATGTGTGCTAAGTGTGTGTGCAAGATAGGAACACACATTTTACTGTAGGTCAGGAATAGTAGCGACTAAAGAATTGTATCAACACCATCGACAGGCTTTTTTCCCCAATATTCAGCCAAAGCGGAAACCATGTCACAAACATTTCCTTCCTACATGTATAAGAGTCAGAGCAGCCTTCATGGTATCATTACAACTTGCTTCTGATCAACGGTGACCAGGACTCAGAGTATGGGTTAATTTAATACCATCCCTAGCACAGCAACTTAACTCCTCAAAAGTGATTGTCTATTCAAAGTTGAGCATTAAAATCTCTCTTTGTATTATCAAAAGCCCTTGGCCCCTATTATCACCCTTTACATTGATGTCCTATTTTGATGATTTTCTAATCATGGAATGTACAGTATACATGTACCTGTATTATAACAATAATAATAATAATAATAAAAAATAATTTAAAAAACAGTGCTTATAAAGCGCTTACCACCATAGTCTCTAATTTAAGGGCTATCAAGGGCCAAATAAAATGTAATTGTTCCAAATAGTTATTATCAACAGTGAATTTTTTTAATTTGTTTGGAGGATGAATTGTGCAATAAATAAAGTGATGATGAAATTTGTTTACAGTACACTTCTTTGTTTTTTCCCCATTATTTTGTAGAGTGATTTGTATAGCTGTGGAGGGAATGGTTACCACAGTAACTTATAGACAATCAAGTGTCTGTTGGAGTTGACAAGTTGCAAACACATTGCATCTTCCAAACGAAAGGTGAAAACAACATATTGCACTACATGAATGGCCAAATTGATCATTAAAAACATGTTTGTTCCCCAAAGAATAGAATACACCATTGGCATTCATGCATGACCGCCTCAATCATTACACAAAATCCATCCTCCAAACAAATCGAGGGGTCAGTGACACAAAGACGCAACTCCATTTTGGCCATTTTAAGAAAAAGTGGTTTATGTGTCACTGAGCACTTGAGTTAAGTCTACATGTACATTTGTATGTTTCACTAACCACTGACTTCAATGGGGTGTTGGGTGGAGTTAAGTCTTTGTGTTTCCTTGAAAGCTCACATTTTTCTGAACATTTTGATATCTACATCTTTATGTCACTGAATGCTCAAAATGAAGAATTTGATATTGATAATAACAATGTATCTTGCAACATTTCAGTGATTTCACTATTGACTAATTCGACTTGGCCCCATACACATTGTACTGTAATACGTAAAAATTTCTTCGAAAAGTACTGTCATCTCTGTCATCTAGGGCTACAGGTCAACTGACAAGGTTAACAAGACGTTTCTGAGATCATTTCACTCAGACTGTGTCTCTCTAATAATTCCCAGCCAAATTTTAAATGGACTTCCGAGTGTAAATGCACTGTAACCTGCATCTAATTAAGTCTATTATTTACCTTAAAAAATGTAATGCTTTTCATAATGTTCTGAATAAAATAAAACCCCTAGAGGAGTTTAAATAGACATTGACATCCATCGCTCAGAAAACATGTCGCAAGGCTGGAGCAGATTAGTAAGTTTATCACAAAGGCACAGTACCGTAAATCTCTGTGTATAAGATGCACCCCTATTTTTGGGAACCATACTGTAAACTTTTTATTTTTCATAACAGGATCCCTGATCATCCCGGTTCCCCAAATTGCTAATATTCTTGTGTATGTACATGTACAGGTGTAAGGCCTACTGCCTCCACTACTACCCCTAGCCCTCAAATCACCAAAGCCAGCACACCAGGGGCCTATATATGTAGATCACTACCCAGTATTCCAAGATAAGATAAAAAGTCTACCGGTATATCAAAATAATTTCATGTCTGCCACACCCCTTATCTTTGTGTAATGTGTACATGTAATGTGAATGGGTGAGGTGACTTCCAAAAGACAAGTTAAAAACAGCTATATTTTCTTTGCTCACTTTAGCCATTTTCTATTTCCACTGCACAAGAACAATACTGAATCTGAATACGAATTTACATCAAGTATTTCTTGACAATCTTGTCTTTTTGATATTTAAAGTGCTGCATTGTACCATTAGCAAGAACAAAATAACAAATACGGAAAGACCTTTCTTTTCAACCATTAAAGCAATCATTGAATGTCCTGTATTGTCTTACATTAATAACATGACCATTAAAGCAATCATTGAATGTCCTGTATTGTCTTACATTAACAACATGACCATTATAGCAATCATTGAATGTCCTGTATTGTCTTACATTAATAACATGAACTGTACATGTACATCATGTAAAAGTTTGAAAACAAACTAGAGGCTAATGAACAAAAGAGAGTCTAGTTAACCCTGTGCCTGCGCACATGTTAAACGTTAGGGCTAGTGATAGGGTCATAATAATCATGCAAACCCACCTTTCATCAACGCATTGTTTGCTCAATCAGTAAGGACAGCGTAATACAATGTTGGAGTTGTGGGTTCCAATCTCAGTATTTATTCAGTTCTGTTTTTTGCCTCTATACTAGTGAGGCAAAGCAATAAATAATCAAAGTCTAATTGTTTGTGACCTCTTAACAAGCTGTTATTGTAAATGGGGTAAAACATATCATTACCAGCCGAGCTAGCTCTCAACGTGCAGGGTATTCTGCAGTTGTTCCAAATTATGTGGTCGGGTCGCCTTCCTATACACTGTACACAGTCGTCCCCTACGTACAAAGGCAGTACGCTAGCGCAGCAGTGCATGCGGCTAATGCCGGGGACTCGGGGAGCGGCAATTCATCGCGAGCGGTCAGAATTGTCGGTCCTATTTGTCATTACATTTATCCTAGTTTAGACCGATTCATTTTTGTTAAAATAATCGTCAACTGACGACTGCTGAACTCACGACAGTGATTTTACGATGCATATCAAGATTCTCATGCTCTCAAAAGTTATAATTATTTAAAAAAATGAGTATTAAAAGCTTTACTCAAATCAAAAACTTTTTATTATTGAGTGCATTTGTAACAATGAACTAAGGCAGAGGATGTTGACACGCATATATGTATTACAATAGCCTCGTTCGGAGATGAACCTCTCCTGCTTGCCTGCACTATCCATCACAAAAATACTTTTGACGGCCTATTTCTTCCTTCATTTACCAGCGAATGCAAACTAACATTTGTTTAAGTGATCTACAATTTATATTATTTGATAGTAATTACCAACTCTTTTGTTTTAAAGAACGCAAAATGTAGAAGAATAAAATGATTATTTCTCGTCCGTTTTCCGTTCCGATGCGTCCCAACATTTAGATGCAAATATCCTTGAAAATATGCAGTTACAATAGAAAATTCGAGGAAAATTTTCAATAATTAGTAATAACAATTAGTCTAACATAGGGTCTAGACCTCTAGATGCCAGGAACTGAAAATGGCTTGAATTTGAACTTGTAAAAGACATCAAATTAAGAGCACCTTGCCAGACATTTTAACCTTGACGTTATATCCTGACTGATGGATCCTGTCAAGTACCGACGTAGAAGTAGAAGTAGAAGTAATTAGGGGATGGGATGCCCAAAAAAGTTTGGGCGAGCTGGCCAAGCATCCCAAAATCTCCAAAAAAATTGGGGGGCGACATGACCAATTGAGAGCGACTAAAATAAGGGGGCGGGCTGACATTGGGCGACCTGACATGGGACCTTCCAAACTACCTAGACATTAACCATAAAGCGTGAGATCAATTTTAACTAATAGATTACAAGATTCCACTGACTGTGTCTGGTCAGCTCAGCTCAGCTCAGAGACAGTACACAGTCAGTGTGTTAGTGCTGCGACTGCTGTATCACTATCAGGCCAGAGCAGAGAGGCAGAGCTGAGCTGAGCCAAAGCAAAGGCAATGCCAAAGGTTCAGAACAAACACCTTGCTGGACAGCTGACACTGATCATCATGGCATGCCGATGTTTCAGTGTCGATATAATATTCTCACCTAGGTATTGTAATGCATTTGGTTTGGCTGTTCTGCGTCGTTACAGCTCTTTCAAGTTCTTCAAGGCATCCTGTTTTCTTTAGCTTCTTAACCAAACTTTTGACGGCTTTCTCTGACCATTTGTCTTCCGAATTGTCCTTCTTCCATCCAAGCAACCTCTTCACAATTGGTGGCGTGAAAGGCAAGCTTAATGTGCTCATTTTGCTTTCTGTAGACAGATAACTTTAGCAAAATTAGCTGGACTATACGTGCATGAGATATAGATTATTCAGCAGGAACTTAAAATGATCACACTTAAAAATGAAATGAACATCTCTTGTCCTTTTTAGTTATCGAGTTCGCTAGCATTCTATGGATGAACTGACCCCGTTAACTAAGACTCGAGATATCAACATCAGCAGCACAATTTGCAACACGCTTATGCACGGATGGTGTACGTACACATGAAGAATTGCAGTTTGATCATAACACGGCCCTATCACGCTTGATTTCATTGTTGTTCGTCCATCAAAATGGAATGCAAAATATAGTTCCTAAACGAATTAGAATTTTCATTGATTTTAAGATATCAGATATTGTTAGAACTATTTAATTATACATCAATCAATTTTAAGTTTTCTGTCAATGAAATATTTGTTTAGGGGAAGCAGAGAAACTATTTATATATTGCAGAATTTCAAGATGGTATTATTGCGCGCAACCACAGTGGTTCATGTCCATTTGCATGACATGCATGCCTCTCCTACGGTACCTACTACCCCTCCCAGGCTCTGCCTGCGATTTCATACTTCTGTGAATCATTTTGTTGATTTTTAATCTTTAAATATAAGATAGATAAAAACCTGATGTTAAAAACCTATTTTTCCCCATAAGGCAATTAACAAAAATATGGTTAATGAAATCATATGGTTTTTGTAGCCGGGCTCTGTATGGGAGCCTGGCACATTATGTGGGAGGGGACTTTAGTGGGGAGACGCTTGAATTAGGGTGGGCAAAACATTAATGAGACAGAGAGAGTGAGAGATGGAGAGGTACAGGTAGAGAGAGGGAGAGAGGGGAGGGAGAGAGAGAGAGAGAGAGAAAGAGAGAGAGAGAGAGAGAGCTATAGAGAGGGAAAGAGAGAGAGAGAGAGAGAGGGGGAGAAGTACAGAGAGAGAGGGGAGGGAGAGAGAGAGAGAGAGGAAGGGGTGATAGCAATCCTATACCAAGTGTGTGAAAGGACTTACATTATAAAAGTAAACTGCATGAGAACATTATAACAAAAATTGTGAAATAATAATATTGAAAAACTATCTCCTTCCAGAGAGTCATAAAACATTCATTACAAATTTTGCGAAACTAAGACAAATAATTGGGCCTATAATGGTAAAATTATTTTAAAACAATGCAGATTTAATTAAAATTAAAAAAATGAATAAAATCTCAAAATGTCGATGATAAAAATCTGTCAGTAGAAGACGATTAACCAGTAATACCCTCCATGCACAAATAATAGAACTCTTCAACCAGTTAGCCATGACTGTTTTGCAGCCAACATCAAATTCTGAATAAATTTGCAGGAATTATGAAATTTATTTCATGTCAGTCGTATCTGTGAAATTTAAACATTATCAGTGTCCTAGTACTGTCACGTATGCAAGAAAACCCATTTCCCTTTTAGACTTCACTTTTAGACACTAATTAGTAACTGACTGACATCTTTTTTTCTTTGGTAATGAAATGAGCTGTAACAGGTATACGTGAGCATTATTTAGTCTACATCAAGTAACTCACTAAAACTAATTGAATCTTTGTGCAGCACAAAACGTAAGGAGTCATTCGGTAAAAGTCCGAAAATCGGACTATTACCTAGGTGATTGCAATCACTTAAGTCGATTCGGCAACTAATTGTCGTTATTTTTCCACTAAAAGCCATTTTAAGCCCTTTCGTTTTGAGGGAAGTTCTAAATTAGTAGTGTCTTTCAAATGCATGCAGTTGGAATTTAACCCTTTCATTTTTTGGCCTGCAAAGGGGGGCATAGTACCAGGGATATGAGACCACAGCATGGCAATAATATTCCCGCTATTTTCAACCATGAACGACCGGTTTAATGTTAGGAATATAGATAAGTAAACTATATGTGTCATTGGAGTAAGTAATATGTAAACAGAAAGACTTAAGCAACTTTGCGAATAAATTTAATATAATTAATTGTTTTTTAATTACATGTCATATGAGGATATATGTATATGCGGGTCAGGAATATATAATTATAAAGATATTGAGATCGCAGAGAAGCGCAGTGCCTCGGATCAGTAATCAATATCTAGAGGAGGATCAGAAGCGGATTAGGGCACTAGCTGGAATGGCTGCGAACGCTGTATAAAGTTGGACTTTGAAGGCATCAGGCGTCAAAAGAATCAATGCCCTTGAAATGCAGTTTTGGAGGAGACAACATTCTCAGGGTCAGCTGGAAGGGCGGGAGAACAAAATAATTTAATGAATGCCTGGTACAAGTCGAAGAAGGAATATGTACGAGTCAAGGAAGGGGGAACTTCGAGTTGGTACTATGTCCAACGGGATGGACAGATCGACAACATCAAGAAGTAGCAAGAATGAATTCGCGCGAGAGAAGCCGACGACCCGGAGGAGCTGAACTGTATAACATGGCAGTATTTTATGTGGATATATTGTACATAACATATACATGTATGCATATCCCTATTAATTCGTTTGTTTATTAATTACTTGTGTAACTTGTGTAAATTAAATTAAGAATAATAATTAATTATTGTTGTTATTATCATTATCATTATTATTATTTTAATATTATTATTATTATTATTATTATTATTGTTATTATCATTATTAGTATCATAAGTGTAATTATTATCATTATTATTATAAATGTTATGAAGTTGTTCTGTTGAGGTTTTGTACTTTATCACACTCCAAATGTTGCTCTTAAGTTGTTCATTGATAATCCTGAGTTAGGTTTACAGGATTTGCTTATTAATTGTTGATCTATATGTAAAGAACTATAGCTCGTTGTAATTATGACATTTTATGTGTATTTAGTTATTCATTATGTTTATTTATAATTACAAGCTTCTATCTTGTGTTTCGTTTTTATGAGCTTTAGTTCCCATCGCCATTTGATTTTTAATTGTTGGTTGTTTAATTTGATGATAATCGAGAATCATTCTTGGCCAGGATTTTGATTACAATATCTCAATTTGAATTCACCCATACATTATATTACATTATCAGGGATGATTTCAATATTTGTGTCTCTCTTTACATGAAGATCCTGCTTCAAAAGGATCCGGTAACTTTGTCTTAGATCCTTAAAAAAAATCCTTGATTTAGCTCATGATGCAATGATAATTATAAACCTTTAGGTCAGTCAGGAACTCCATGACTTTTACAAGCCGATTGCCTGTCTGATTATCAAGATATTTATGATTGAAAATCGAAATCAAATTTTGCGTTTGCCAAACGGTTTTCATAACACTACAGTCTATTAGGGAAAACGAATATGGTAAAACCGGTCACTCAAAGGTTTTTACTTTTTTTGAGGCATTCATTTGCGAGCGAGAGAAATTTCAAAGATTTGTGAGGTCGCAGCGCGAAAAAAATACATCTTTTAAAGAGGGGAAGAAAACAGATGTTGATGGGACACTTCTCGAACCTAAAAGGGGCACTCACCAGATATGAAAAAAAGGCACGAATGGAAATGAATAAGGGGCATTTGTCGAAGAAAAGAGGACACCTATTAGCAGGCGCGTACACAGGGGGGGGGGGGGGGGGGGGGGGCTGGTGGTTCAACAACACCCCCCTTGTTTTTTTTCTATAAAATGTCAATTTTTCAAATTTCGAGACCAAAATTATTCAATTTTCGGCCCGATTTAAAAATGTTAAAACACCCCCCTTGAAAAAATCCTGCGTACGCTACTGCCTATTAGATACCAATAGGGTCATTTATGTGAAGGGATGGAACTTTATTAAAATTCGAAGAGGGGCACTTATCAGAAGGAAAAAGGGCATTTATTTGAAAGAACAATGGGCACGTGCCAAAATAAAAAAGGCCTCTTGTCAAAGGTGAAAGGGGCATTTTTTGAAAGGGGAAGGGGCTCTTAATAAAAATGAAAAGGGGTACTTATCGAAAGGAGCACCTTTTCGAAAGGATAAAGGGGGCACGCGTCAAAGTAAAATGAGCACTCGTCAGAGGTGAAAAGGGACGCTTATTAGAAGGAAAGGGGCACTTCGTACGATGGAAAAGGGGCACCTCTCGAATTTGAATAGGGGCAATTAGACTATCAGAGGTAAAGGGGAACTGATGAGAGCGGTGGTAAGAGGCACTTAAAAGAATGTGGATCGGCCACCTATTAGAAAGAAAAAGGGGCACTTATCTGAAGTAACAGGGGGCACTTTTAGGATACGTGAAAAAATGGGGGCATTTTTTCCCCTGCCCTTCGGGAGCGCCGCCTCTGTGTTTGCCATAAAGGTATAGGCCTATTTGAGTTTTGGAACGACAAAGCTAGAAGACATAATTTGTAGACTCTTGTGTAAATGATGATGATGGCGCTACATACATTTTAGCTAATAGCTTTTAAAGTTTCCAGCTCTGCAAGCTGCGCCTACCACCTGCCCGACATAAAACCGAAGTAGTTCTCGACTCTTAATCCTTGTCTGAATTCAGTTTCCTCTCCGGCGCAAAGCGCGAAGGTTAGTTGTTTCCTTAAATCAATAGAGAAAGAAGACGATTCGTTGTACCGTTCTCGACTCTTAATCCTTGTCTGAATTCTGTTCCCCCCCCCCCCCTCTCGCGCGAAACCTTAGCGTTTCCTTAAATCATTAGAAAAAGAAGACAATTCGTTGTACCGTTCTCGACTCTTAACCCTTGTCTGAATTCAGTTTTCCCCCTCCCCCGCGAAAGCTAAGACGTTTCCTTAAATCATTAGAAAAAGAAGACAATTCGTTGTACCGTTCCCGACTTTTAATCCTTGTCTGAATTCAGTTTCCCCCTTCCCGCGCAAAGCGCGGAAGCTTTGACGTTTCTTTTAATTATTAGAGAAAGAAGACGATTCGTTGTACCGTTCTCGACTCTTAATCCTTGTCTGAATTCAGTTTTCCCCTACCGCGCGAAAGCTTAGACGTTTCCTTAAATCATTAGGAAAAGAAGACGATTCGTTGTACCGTTCTCAACTTCCAATCCTTGTCTAAATTCAGTTTCCCTTTCACGCACGAAGCGCGGAAGCTTAGACGTTACATTTAATTATTATATAAAGAAGACGATTCGTTGTACCGTTCTCGACTCTTAATCCTTGTCTGAATTCAGTTCCCCCCTTCCCGCGCGAAACTTAGATGTTTCATTAAATCATTAGAAAAAGAAGACGATTCATTGTACCGTTCTCGACTTTTAATCCTTGTCTGAATTCAGTTCCCCTTTCACGCGCGAAGCGCGGAAGCTTTGACGTTTCATTTAATTATTATAGAAAGAAGACGATTCGTTGTACCGTTCTCGACTCTTAATCCTTGTCTGAATTCAGTTTCCCCCCCCCCCTCCCGCACGAAACCTTAGACGTTTCCTTAAATCATTAGAAAAAGAAGACGATTCGTTGTACCGTTCTCGACTCTTAATCCTTGTCTGAATTCAGTTCCCCCCCCCCTCCCGCACGAAACCTTAGACGTTTCCTTAAATCATTAGAAAAAGAAGACGATTCGTTGTACCGTTCTCGACTTTTAATCCTTGTCTGAATTCAGTTCCCTCTCCCGCGCGAAACGCGGAAGCTTTGACATATTTTCATTAAATTGTTAAAGAAAGAAGACGATTCGTTGTACCGTTCGCGATCGACTCTTAACCCTAATTGTTGAATTCAGTCCCCCCCCCCTCCCCCCCCCCCCCCCCCCCCCCGCTTGAAGCGCGGGAGCTTTGACTTTTCCTTAAATTATGAAAGAAAGCAGACGATTCGTTGTTGTTCTCGACTTTTTATCCTTATCTGGAATCTGGAGTCGGTTTTTCCCCGTCTCGCGCGAAGAGCGGAAGCTTAGACGTTTCCTTAAATTATTAGAGATAGAAGAATATTCGTTGTACCGTTCTCGACTCTATCCTGTGTCTAAATGAAGCCTTCCCCCTTTCGCGCGAAGCGCGGAAGCTTTGGCGTTTCATCAAAATATTAAGGAAGACGATTCGTTGTATCGTTGTTGAATTTTAATCCTCGTTTGAATTTAGTTTCCCCGAAAATTTTACACCTTTGATTTCTTTAGCTGATATTATAGAAATATGAAACTTCAAGAAAATACCAGTATTGTAGTTGTAGTCACTCTCGAAGTCGTCACAGCGGATAAAAAGTCACAGTTCGTTGGGAAAAAAACTTGTCGGGCGACCGACATATACATCTCACCGACATCGACTTCAAACTTCTATATAGTACACGAGGATCGAGCAAGAATACCGACACAGCTGACCCGACACAGCAACATATTTATGCGTGTCTTTCTTGCTCCCTCGACCCGGTCCCGGCCCCCCCACTCAGTGTTATTTAGGGTACGCATATGCTCGTACCCTTTTTTTGAAAGCACCCCCTATCTGAGGACTGCCAACATTTCCGAACCCCCCTTTCGCGGGCTTTTCGCGTGCTTTTCCTGCCTTGGAGACCCCCCTAAATCAGGAAAAATGCTCAATGTACTCCCTATATTCGGAATAATTTCTCAGGAGTCCAAAGAGATGAGAGAAAAAAAGAAAAACACCCCCTTTTTAAAGAAATATCCGGGTGAAAAGTCAAATACACCCCTTTTTTTACAATTCTCGGGCCGGACTTTGTCGCACGAAAAGTACCCCTTTACCGGACATTTTGGCAACACGCATGCGGTCATTCCGACCTCTGAGTGGGGGGGCCGGGGACCCGGTCCCTCGACGAGACGACTCCACCCAACAACCCCCTTCTCTCTTTTACTCCCACTCCTCAATTCTCAGGCTCTTACCTCCCCCTCTCTCTCATTTCTTTCACCCCCGTTTCCCTTGTTTCCCTTTTCTCTTTTTTCTTCTTTTCTCCCCTTTTATTTCTTCTCTTTCTTTTACTTTCTTTCCTTTCCTCCCTCTTTTTCCTTTTTTCTCTTTTCTTTCCTTTCTTTCCTTATTTTCCCTTTCCCCCTTTTCTTTCCCTTCCCTCTCTTTTGTCCCTCCCCCCCCCCCCTTCCTCTTGTTTCCCGACGGCAGCGCAATTTTACCGACAATATCCTGACAGGTGGGGGTGTCGCACCCCACCCCACCCCCCCCCCCCCCCATTTCTTTCTCTCCGTGCTCCTCCCTTCTTTAAAAAAAAATAATACTGGCCACCCCTTACCCATGCGCAGCTCCAGAAGAATTGTTGTGGAGCTTGGAGGGTGCGGTGGTGACTATGGGTTGCACTTGCTTCGCTTCTTCATTCATAATCAAGAAAAATTGGGGGGCTTTAAATTTTTCAGCGAGCCCGCAAGCATTCCCTCTATTAAAGAACCATCAGCAGGCGCGGATCCAGGATTTTCCAATAGGGGGGGCCGGAAATTTGAAAATTGCGCAGACAGTTTTTCAACTCAACATACCAATACTGACGAGGTCATATTAGAAGCACCATACCGGTAATTTTTTTGACATTTTCATCGGGGGGGGGGGCTGAAGCCTCTTGCCCGAAAAAGTAATTTTCTGGTTTCACAATTCGGTTAGTGAGCGAAGCGAGCGAGCAAAAATTTGAGGATAATATGTATTTTGTGAAAGTGTTATTTATCACCAAAATATACGAGGAAAGATATAACAAATTCATATTCGGGCAGCTCGCTGTTCCCCTCCCCCCCCCCCCCCCATTACGCGCGAAGCGCAGAAGCTTTAATGTTTCATGAAATTATTAGAGAAAGAAGAGGATTCGTTGTACCATTCTCGACTCCTACCCTTGTCTGAATTTAGTTCCTCCCCCCTGCTCTCCCCCCTGCTCCCCCCTGCTCTCCCCCGCCCCCCCCCCCTCCCGCGCGAAGCGCGGAAGTTTTGACGTTTCATTAAATCATTAGAGAAAGAGTACCGTTCTAGACTCTTAATCCTTGTCTGAATTCAGTTTTTTCCCTTCCGCGCGAAGCGCTGAAGCATTGACCTTTCATAGTTTAATGAAATTATTAGAGAAAGAAGATAATTCGTTGTTCCATTCTCGACCCTCAATCCTTCTCTGAATTCAGATTCCCCCTCCAGCGCAAAGCGCAGAAGCTTAACGTTTCATTAAATTATTAGAGAAAGAAGACGATTCGTTGTACCGTTCACGATTCTTAATAATTGTCTGAATTCAGTTTCCATACCCCCTCCCGCGCGAAGCGCGGAAGCTTTGACGTTTCATTAAATCATTAGAGAAAGAGTACCGTTCTCGACTCTTAATCCTTGTCTGAATTGAATCCCCCCCCCCTCTCCCGCGCGAAGCGCGGAAGCTTTGACGTTTCATTAAATTATTAGAGAAAGAAGACGATTCGTTGTACCGTTCTCGATTCTTAATCATTGTCTGAATTCAGTTTCCATACCTCCTCCCGCGCGAAGCGCTGAAGCTTTGACGTTTCATTAAATCATTAGAGAAAGAGTACCGTTCTCGACTCTTAATCCTTGTCTGAATTGAATCCTCCCCCCCCCCCCCCCCTCTCCCGCGCGAAGCGCGGAAGCTTTGACGTTTCATTAAATTATTAGAGAAAGAAGACGATTCGTTGTACCGTTCTAGATTCTTAATCATTGTCTGAATTCAGTTTCCATACCCTCTCCCGCGCGAAGCGAGGAAGCTTTGACGTTTCATTAAATCATTAGAGAAAGAGTACCGTTCTCGACTCTTAATCCTTGTCTGAATTGAGTTCCCCCCTCTCCCGCGCGAAGCGAGGAAGCTTTGACGTTTCATTAAATCATTAGAGAAAGAGTACCGTTCTCGACTCTTAATCCTTGTCTAAATTGAGTTCCCCCCCCCCCCTTTCCCTCTCCCGCGCGAAGCGCGGAAGCTTTGACGTTTCATTAAATTATTAGAGAAAGAAGCCGATCCGTTGTTCCGTTCTCGGTTCTTAATCATTGTCTGAATTCAGTTCCCCCCCCCTCCACGCGAAGCGCAGAAGCTTTGACGTTTCATTAAATTATTAGAGAAAGAAGACGATTCGTTGTACCGTTCTCGATTCTTAATCATTGTCTGAATTCAGTTTCCATACCCCCTCCACGCGAAGCGCAGAAGCTTTGACGTTTCATTAAATTATTAGAGAAAGAGGACGATTCGTTGTACCGTTCTCGATTCTTAATCATTGTCTGAATTCAGTTTCCATACCCCCTCCTGCGCGAAGCGCGGAAGCTTTGACGTTTCATTAAATTATTAGAGAAAGAAGCACTTCGTTGTACCGTTCTCAACTCTTAATCCTTGTCTGAATTGAGTTTCCTCCCCCCCCCCCCCCTCTCTCGCGCGAAGCGCAGAAGCTTTGACGTTTCATTAAATTATTAGAGAAAGAAGACGATTCGTTGTTCCGTTCTCGGTTCTTAATCATTGTCTGAATTCAGTTTTCCCCCTCCGCGCAAAGCGCGGAAGCTTTGACGTTTCATTGAACTATTAGAGAAAGATGATGATTTGTTGTACCATTCTCGACTCTTATTCCTTGTCTGAATTCAGTTTTCCACCTCCCGCGCGAAGCGCGGAAGCTTTGACCTTTCATAGTTTAATGAAATTATTAGAGAAAGAAGATAATTCGTTGTTCCATTCTCGACCCTCAATCCTTCTCTGAATTCAGATTACCCCCCTCCAGCGCAAAGCGCAGAAGCTTAACGTTTCATTAAATTATTAGAGAAAGAAGACGATTCGTTGTACCGTTCTCGATTCTTAATCATTGTCTGAATTCAGTTTCTATACCCCCTCCCGCGCGAAGCGCGGAAGCTTTGACGTTTCATTGAATTATTAGAGAAAGAAGATGATTCGTTGTTCCATTCTCGACTCTAAATCCTTTTCTTAATTCAGTTTTCCTCCTCCCGCGCGTAGCGCGTAAGCTTCTGACGCTTTATTAAATTATGAGAGAAAGAAGATGATTCGTTGTCCCATTCTCGATTCTTAATCCTTGTTTGAATTCATTTCCCCCCTTTCATAGTTTAATGAAATTATTAGAGAAAGAATATAATTCGTTGTTCTATTCCCGACTCTTAATCCTTCTCTGAATTCAGTTTCCCCCTCCAACGCAAAGCGCAGAAGCTTAACGTTTCATTTAGTTAATAGAGAAAGAAGATGATTTGTTGTACCGTTATAGACTTGTCAAAAATGTTTCTTTGTCTGCTCCTTTTTTCGTCCTATGTCCCCTTACTGCCCCTACCGCCCCTAGCTACGCATGCTTTAAAGGGAAAATGAAACAATCATGATTGTGATAGCATACAATTAGGTCAGTAGAAATGAAAGGGGAAAAAAAATCTTTTTATATACCAACCATGAAATAATCGCGACCGGGAGCGTCATATCTTAGTTTTGTGTTATCGGGCGAGGGCCGGGGCGTAGCGACCAAGCGAGATTTTGCAATGTAGAATGCTATAATTATGCATTCTAGAAAATCCTTTAGTCCAATATGTACGTTCTTTCCGCTACATGTATATTTTCCTTCTAGCTATATATATATATATTTCCGGGGGGACGTGTCCCTCTATCGGGCCCTGGATCGCCGCCGCTGTCCGTTATCACTACCAACATGAGTTTAAATATAAGCACAAGCGAGTTGTTATGAGCTGAATCCAAATGAAGGGCAAAATAAGAGTTGTGAAGCGGCCCTACCGTTAATTTAAAATTTGGCTGCTAAGTATATAGCTTCTATTTGAAAGACATCCAAAATATTGTGCCCTTTTCAATTTTTTTCAAAAAGCAGGGGCTGTTTGTAACGTTTAACTTTGAATCCGTGGCTCGAGATTTTATGCGGCCGGCCCGGCCCCCTCTATTCAATAACGTTTCCCAAGCCTTCTGGAATGACCCCAAATCTCCCGATTACAGTTTTTCCCTTATTCGTCGTTACTGTCACTTAGCGCCATTTCCTTGTCTTTCCCCCTTTCTCACCCGACTTTTCTCTTCCCCTCCCCCCCCCCCCCCCCGCCACCCACTCAGTGTTATCTAGGGTACGCGCATGTATGTTCCCTCTCTTAGTTTGAAAGCACCCCTTTATCTTCGGTGTGTAAAGTCAGTGCGGGCCGGATTTGTGTGTATTACGGGCCAGACTTTGTTGCGTGAAAAGTAACCCTTTATCAGAAATTTTGGAAACAGAAAATCAGTCCCTCCGACCCCGGAGTGGGAGTGAGGTGGGGGGGGGGGGGTATCTTCTTCTTTTTTTTCTCTCTCTCTCTCTCTCTTTCTCTCTCTTCTTTCTTTTCTCTTCTCTTTTCTTTTCTCTTCTCCTTTCTTTTCTCTTCTCCTTTTTTTCTTCTCTTCTCCTTTCTTTTTTTTCCTCTTTTTTTTTTGCGCCGCCAATAGGGGGGGCCGCGGCCGTTTCGGCCCCCCCCTGGATCCGCCACTGATTAGTGATATATGGACAATCGAGTTACGCACTACACGCGCATTGGCTTTCCATAGATCTGGAACGTAAACGTCGAGAACGCATGTACGATCGAGGTTTACAGATTTGATTGTGATTGTGCGCTGTACCGAGTCCGGGAAAGACAACTTCAAACAAACAAAATTGTCAACCACGTCATCAAGTCTGAATAATTAAACAGCTGAAAGTTCTTTGATAGAAGCAAAAGAGAGTGAGTGTACTCATCACGGACATGACCAGGGCAGTTACCGGTACTCGCATAATAATGGCGGACCATCAAAGTGGATCACGGGGAAGTAACGGGGTAGATGGACGTGGAGGAGACTCAGGAGTGGAGAAAGCCTCACCAACCCGCACCAAAACTTACACGACAATATTTTTGGTAGTTTGTGCCTACTGGTAAGAAAGATGTTGATGTTCAATAAATTGTAGTGTAGTCTAATCATCATGGTAATCTTAATAAATTAATGTAAATTGAGCCTGTCCCACCAGGGGCGTCGCATAGACCTTTTTCAGGGGGGGGGGGGGGGGGGGGGGGGGTGTAGAGGCCACCAACTACCGACAAAAAAGGCTCCAATTACCAACAAATATAATGCCAATGTCCCAATGTCTACAAATTTAACCCTATAAACCCAGGGCCAGGAGCTAAATTAAGTTTTCCCTCTCGCGCAAAGTGCGGAAGCTTTGATGTTTCATTTAGAGAAAGAAGACAATTCGTTGGACTGTTTTCGACTCTAAGTTAATCCTTGTCTAAATTCAGTTTTCCCCATCCTATGCGAAGCGCGGCAGCTTTGGCGTTTCATTATATATTATGGTTATTGTTGTAGACAGAAGATAAATTGTTGTACCGTACTCCACTCTCAATCCTTATCTGAATTCAGTGGCCCAAGCGCGGAAGCGTTGACGTTTCATTAAATTAGTATAGACTAGAGAAAGAAGACGATTCGTTGTACCATTCTCTGTTCTTAATCCTTGTCTGAATTCCGTTCCTCTCTCTCCCTGCGCGAAGCCCAGAAGTTTTTACGTTTCATTAAATTATTACTCTTAATCCTTGTCTGAATTCATTTTTGCCTCTTTCGCGAAGCTTTGACATTTCATTAAATTATTAAAGAAAGAAGATGATTCGTTCTACCATTCTCGACTCTTAATCCTTGTCCAAATTCAGTTTCCCCCTCGCTTCGACATTTCATTAAATTATTACTCTTAATCCTTGTCTGAATTCATTTTCACCTCTTCCGCGAAGCTTTGACATTTCATTAAATTATTAAAGAAAGAAGACGATTCGTTCTACCATTCTCGACTCTTAATCCTTGTCCGAATTCAGTTTCCCCCTTGCTTCAACATTTCATTAAATTATTAGAGAAAGAAGATATTCGTTGTACCAACTCTTAATCATTGTGTGAATTTTCAAAAATGTTACTTTGTCCGATCAAAAGTCACAATTCTTCACAAAATTGCAGGACGACCGACATAAAAAATCTCACCGACTTCAAACTTCTGCATTTTCTTTCCCTTTCCCTCTCCTCTTCCCCTCCCCCTTTTCTCTTTTTTCCCGACAGCAGCGTAATTTTACCGACAATATCCTGACAGGTGGGGGGATGTCGCACCCCCACACTCCCCCTTTAACGACGCCCCTGGTTGATCTAGACCAAAATTTTCTGTCTCTTTCGTTCATTAGCCTCTGATTTGGATAGGGTCGGCTCCTCTCTTTAGAGCCAGAAGCCAACCATAGGCGCTCCTGTGCAAACATTTTGCCATTCATGGCCAAAGAACTTTGCCCAAAATACTAAATTTTACCGGATTCATATCCGATGCATTTATTTAAAAAAATTAGGCCTAGGCTATTATACATCGGTTCCACTTACATGCACCAACTTGACCGAAAAAATGTGTTTAATGGTACATGTACATTTAGGGTACACAGGGTACAACTTTTAGTTTGATAAATCTACCCACCTGACAGAAATAACAAAAACAACATCAAACATGGAAATGAAGACACAACAACAAACATTTTAAACTTACTTGTTCTTGCACAGCTTCAAGTGTGATAATAATTGTTTTGTTGTCTCTTTTATATTTGCAGGTTTATCTCCATTTCTCTTGTTTTCATGAACAAATATCTTTTGAGCAGTAAATCTCTGAAGGTTTGTACATCTGTAAAGTCTGTACATTTTAATTTACACTGTAGTAATGTAATCAACTGCAGAGTGGGCTTCCACCTTAAACAAAGAACAATTTCCCCATAATTACAATGAATTTATGTACCAAAAAGGGAAATATTCCCTCATATATTTGAGTTCAAGCTCAGTTTAAATCAAGTGGCTAGTCAATCACCTTTGTATATTTGTTCCACTTGACTTACACTGATTCCAAATCCAGGCAGGATCAGGTTTGAATCTGAACAGGTGACAATTATGATTTATTGATGTGTTTAAGAGTTATCTAGAATATTGTTTGTATTGACAATGTATATACCTGCATACACGTGATTAGTGATTTTTGCATCCAATATTCCTCCCCAATATTGTCAATGGCACATACTTTTGCTAAAATAGGCATTTTTTTTTATAATGAATTTTAATTCCATAAAATTGTGCATTTAACAATTTTCCTAAATGCTTGTATGTTTCTTTACAGCTTGATGCTCCCCTCTTTGTGACTTTCTACCAATGTGTGGTGACTGTTATGCTGTGTTTCATACTCAGTTTGCTAGGGAAAGCAGTTCCAAATTTAGTCTCATTCCCTCCATTGAAATTTGATTACAAAGTCACCAGAGAGGTAAGAACTTAAAGTCGTATTTTGTCATTTCTATATTTATTTATATTTTGATTTGTTGAAATGTAGATACTTGTTTGTGTTATGAAGGGCCTCAATGAAAACCAGTATTTAATTGCTGATTGGGCTACCCTTCTTTTTTAAAGATCTTTGTGTAACAAATAAACTCTAAACAGTTATATTTTTTCATCTAGCTACAGATTTTTCATTTTAGAACGAGCTGTATTCCTGTAAAGGACATTTTTTCTTCTTATAAATCAACTGTTAACAAGCCTTGAAATAAGCAGTTGCAGGGTGCGAATTGGCGCTTGTAGAGGCACCAATTGCGCCCGTAAGTCATCTAATGCTAGACGGCCAGGCGCAAGTGTTTACCGTGAAAATGCCCCTTTTGGTAGCACGCTCATGCAGCATCTAGTATTGTTTTGGCAAAAATTTAGCAGGCCAGCTTCCGACCTCAAACTTTCGAGTTCTGGTAATCTTGCGTGGAGCAAATCTGCTGCTGGCGCAGGAGTCTCGCTAGCTTCCAACCACAGACTGTTCGTGTTCCGCCGAGAGTGTGGCAGATGGTTTGTGCACAAGGTGCAATATCGGTTTCAATCTATTTGGGATAGACTTGCCAAGTCCTTCTGACTTCCGATGTTTGTGAAATTGACTACCGGGGGTATTTATTTATTTTTTGCTCATTAGTATTTGGAGTTCGATTAAAATTCTGTTTAACGTGCAAGTTGATGTTCTTAATCCTAATGAAATTCTTCTCTGTTGATCTTGTTAAGATTCAGAAGTTATTGAAATTGATCGTATTCGCATTATGAAATTAACATTGTATGTTTGAGCTTATTTAACTTGTGTAATTGGTTGTCATCTGTTTTTGGAAAATTGCCTCTTATTTCAAGGCTTGAATGTTAACCCATTTACAATTGTAATTCATTAATAACTTAGTTGGCAACTATCACTTTCAATCAGGATGAATATTTTAGTTATTTAAAGTTAATTGTTCATGTAGTAAAAAAGTACAAGTATATAGTTCAAAACAGGAAATGAAATGTTTTTTGAAAAAGAAAAAATAGACATGGTTGCGGTGAAATTTCTTTCCATAGAGAACATACTTTTATCTCTTAAATGATCAGTGTGGGGCTTCATAATCTATCATACGATGATATCTCCCTATTTGAGATAATGTATTTTTCAATCATCAGGAAGTTTGAACAATGTATACTTTTGTATGTTTTTATTTTGTGTTGATATTTTAGTCAGTGGACAAACATTTATTTCATATGTATTTCAAGGAGAAATAAATATAGAACCTGGCCTCCCTTTATAAGTTGTGCTCCAAGGTACCTATAGATCACAGTGTATTTATTGGATTGCATCCAGAATCATAGCCTTGCTCCCCCTCTCCTTACTGAGATGTGTACATTTAGATCCTTTTTAAATAGGATACTTCCTCTTCTTAATGCATAATGATTATTAGTAAAGGGTATTCTAACCTTGATAAAGGGCTTAAAATGAAAGGAAAACAATTACATTGCAAATGGTCAAAAGATAATGGATGCTTTTTAAAGTTTATTTCACTTTTGAATAGTCCAAGCTTTAAGATATTAAACTTCCTTTCATTTGTTAATTATATGATGACTGCACTTTTTTAATTTTATAAAAATCTATGTTTCGGGAAACCAGTGGTTTACCCAATAGACTTGCATGTAAATCTAAGCCAGGCATTACGCTCACGCAGTGACGCTGAAGTGAGCTAGACAGCTTATAGCGTTGATTGTTACACAATGTTAGAGACTTATGGTGCTGGATTCAGTTTCTGCTAAATTTGTAACTAAGTCAGCAACAACATTAACATATGTTTAAATGAAACAAAAATATATATACACTGTAGTATGATTACATAGAACAAAGCTGAAGTTCTATATATCTGTAAAGCGCTTAGGCATATCGTTGGATCGATGTATTGAGCGCTTTATAAACATGGAATATTATTATTATTATTAATTATACATTTTTCATTCAAAGCATGTTTCAATTTTAGATTGTCCATCACAGTGTGCGTAAAGGGAGTGCAGGTGCAATGTGTGCTCATGTGTAAGGGTAGTGTGCATGATGAATTGAGTGTATAATACATACCTATTTATTACGTACAGGTTTTGATGTAACATCAGAAAGCCAAACCTTCTCTTAATGGTACATGTAGTATAATCTATAAAGTATCAGGTAATTTCATTGTTTGATGAAAATGAATTTGGTTGGAGACCATCAGGAAAGTTTGTGGAAGAATTTTGAGATAAGGATTTAATGTTATATATTATTGAATGTATAACCCCTTTACTTTATACCCAAAATAATCCTCAAAATTTACAGTTTATTTTAAAGGTTTACATTTTCCTGTCTTCAATTTCATACTGTCCTGGTGAAACATACAATGTAACTACATATTGAATACATGTTCATTGGTCATATTTTGTGGATGTATTTCACGTCATAATTGTACTTTTATTCCCTATATTTTTCTTGCCTTATTTTCCAGGTCTTACCGCTGTCTTTGGTGTTTGTGGGAATGATAACATTCAACAACCTGTGCCTCAAGAATGTGGGTGTAGCATTCTATAATGTGGGCAGGTCACTCACAACAGTATTCAATGTGGTAAGAAAATATATGCAAGCTTCTTTTTGGATGAAATAGTCACCTCCTTATGGCTTCACTCTCAGATTAAAAATAAATAAATAAATCCTCTGTAAATTTCCTAACACACAAGTACGTACAGTGTATGCTTTTAGTTAAGAATTGAGGATTGGCTGAAGATAATTTTTGCAGAAAGTCATTGCAGGAGATCCTAATTTTCCTGATGTAGCAGGTGAAAATGTTCAGAAAACTTGTTGTGAAATAAAGAGTAATTAGTCTTGTCATTGCTATGAACTCCCCATCACCTGATAAAAGGAATTGATTGCATTATTGGTAGAATGTTGGTTAATAAAATCTGCCGTAGCCTTAACCATGAGTGGTCTCATTAGCCTAGTGATTCTGACTATAATTGCAAAGTATTACATCGTTCTGAGGAAGTGCTCTTGATAGATCTTCATGTACCTGTAATAAAGACGGTCTGTTACATTTGAAAACAGAGATGGATTCCTCATCTTATTCTCACACAATACATACACTATATGTACTTAAAACTTTTGTTGTGCTTACATCTTTATTGAAAGTAATCTATGAAAGTTACTTATGTTTTGAATTTGAGCGTATTTTATCTTGTGTTGTATCATTTAGAGTCTTTCATACTTTGTGCTGAAGCAGACTACATCCATGAAAGCTATCTTGTGCTGTGTTGTTATCGTCAGTGGCTTCTTATTAGGGGTTAACCAGGAAGGATCATTGGGTAAGTACTTCTCCATTCAATTTTCAAGTGATGAATTAATTGTTGTAGATAAATTTTGTTATCATTAGAGGATGTTTCACTATTGCTCTTTCCTTTTCTCTACCACCTGTTTGAGTAACCAATTTTTTTATATTAGTTTTTAAAATGTCTTGGGGATGTAAGTTATTATTGATACAAGAAAATATTTACAAAGTAAACTAAAGGTGCTATTTCATATTTTCACATGGTTTTTTTCGAAAATGTTTTGGATTTTAAAAATGTATAGCAAATTGAATAGGAATGATAGGAATTTTGCCTTTACTGCAGTCAAATGTCATTATAATAATAGAAATTGGTGTAACTAGAGGAGTAAATTCAAAGGAATTGCATACCATTGTCACCATTCATATGATATGTGCCCTTATCACCCTTTAGATGGTCTTTAGACTGCTTGGACAGAATTGTTAAAGTTGAATTGGAACATCAATATTAATTTCACTATAATCTTCTCTTGATTTTAAAGCATTTAGTATCCTGCACAAGTATTTTTCACTACTGCTCTTTCATTTTTCTTTACCATCTGACGGATGTATTATTTGTCTTTTACAGGTACGTTATCGTATGTTGGTGTGCTGTATGGTGTTATGGCTAGTCTCTGTGTATCCCTCAATGCTATCTTTACCAAGAAGGTGCTGCCAGTAGTAGAGAGTAATATCTGGCGTCTCATGTTCTACAACAATCTGAATGCCATCGTTCTCTTCCTTCCACTCATACTCATCTCTGGTGAGGTGTCCATCCTACAAACCTTTGAACACCTTACCAGTCTTCAATTCTGGGGTATGATGACTATAAGTGGGGTGTTTGGATTTGCTATTGGGTATGTATCTGGCCTTCAAATAAAGGTAACCAGTCCTCTGACACATAACATCAGTGGTACAGCTAAGGCATGTGCACAGACCATCCTTGCTATCACATACTTCCAGGAGATCAAGACAGCATTGTGGTGGAGTAGTAATTTCATGGTGCTTGGGGGATCTGCTTTCTATACATACGTACGTAAACAGGACATGGATCGAGAAGCTGCTGAGAATCAAAGAGCAAAGGCTGATCTAGAGGAGCAGAAATCACTCACTTCTATTAAATCATAGATTCACCTACGAATATTGCTCAGTTACATGTATGTGCTCTTATTACCTTGATTATGATTAGGTTAAATAAAGCTGAAATCTTGATAAAATCTTCCCATTCAATAGTACGTATTAGAGTTTTATGCTCCAAAATCACCTGCCTGTGTAATAACCACCATATGATTATTAAAGATGAGTGATTATTCTCCTAACAAGAAGGGATTTTATTTTTACCAGATCAAAAATGTGAAACCAATTTTTTAAAGAAGATAATGAAAGAAAAAGGAAAGTCTTTGGGATAAAGAAATGACAGCGTAATATTGTGATTTTCCATTAAGCCTGTATGGTTTCTATCATCTAGTATGGATGATATGTACCAGTTGATTGAATGGGTTTACATGTATGTGTAAAACAAAGAAAACAAGTACTACTTGGAAATTAGTGTGCTTTTTGTTATATGAGGGATAAATAATTGTGTTGTAGTGCTCCTTTTAATTATGTCAGTAATCAATTGAATCTTCGTTTACTATAATATTTTGTTCGATGGTATGTTGCTTAGTCCTCTTTCAAGTCTACATGCTTCGTATATCTACGTCTTGTTTCATTTGTCCATAGTGTTTTCCTTGATTGACTAACAGTTTAAAAGCTTTGAATTGAGTACTGGGGACAGTTTTGGTTAAGTAATAAAGGGAGTAGAACCCTGAAGGATAGGTGAAGTCAACAAAACGACTGAAAATAAATGCTGAATATGATCAAAGTTGGTTCTTATTTACAGGATCAGTATACAAGTGGAATTACTTTAAGGTAATACAAAGTTTTGGGAAATTTGAAAATTGGGTGGAAAGTGATTCTTTACAATTTTGATATATTTGGATGCCCCTGTATATGTATTATAAGCACAAGAAAAATTTGCCCCTAAAACACTTTTCCTTTCGAGAAAAATGGAATATAAAAATTTACCGGTGCTCCCGGTAAATTTTGATAAATTTCAAATAGCGTCTACGGCCGTACACTGGTAGCTGTGACCATGAAAATCTCAGAATATGTAGTTCTGATATACAATTTCCAAACGGAAATAGCTAATTGGCCGATTTTAGTCAATAACATTATTTTATAGCTTAATTAATATCTTGACCTTGAGAGGGAGCTATATAACATAAATAATTTATTATTTACAATTTCATAACTTTAGACTCGATTTCAACCGCGACAACGATCACTGAATATTGTAGGATCGCATATGCTTACATCATGTTCATTTGAACCAAATTCATGATCCCATCCCAAAACTTTGTATTACCTTTAACAGATTGTCAATTTTAGCTGTAGGAAAAGAACTGAACAGAATCTTGCTAGAGTGTAAACATGTAATTGATATCTTTCATAAGTTTATATTTTGATAATAGTTTGTGTCATGCTGTGATTTTTTTTTTAAAGAATTAATTTATATAAATCTTGATGTTGTTTGTATGGATTCTGTGCCTTATTTTGTGATTAACAATGGAGTTTTTCAGGTACACATTCCCTGGTGCTCGGAAGTGTGTTTGAATCCCGATTGTCTGAATCCAGAGTACCTTCTATTCTATTATCTAATACTATTTGATGTAAGTTGATTACATTGAATATCATACAAATGACAAAACAAAATTAAAACAAAACTGAAACAACATTAAACTACTTTTGTTCCCCTTTCCCCTATGACAATGTAAGGCTCATTCCAATCATGAATTTAGATAACCCTTTTCTTTCTTTCTTTTAATTACCGGTATTTGAATCTGTGTGTCCATACAGATAGTTGTGATTGAACCACAGGGCTCGCATGAACATTAAAATATATATATTCAACAAAAACATGGCTTAATTACCTACTACAGTGAAACCTGTATATAAGGACCACTCAAGGGAATATGAAAAGTGGTCTTTATAGACAGGTGGTCTTAAAGGTAAAGACCAGTAATGGTCATGCGATGGCATTGTGAAAGAAACGTTGTGGAATCGATCAGAAAAGGTTGATCATCTAGCATCTAGCATCTGCAAGGTTCTGGAATCATCAAAATGATAAGAAATTTGGCCCATTCTTCGTAAAGTTACAAGCACTATACACAGAAAGATGTATATGGGACTACCCTATCTCTCTCACACGACCATGAGAGAAATAAATTTACCAAATATATGAATTAGTAGGCGGTTTCCCGGCAAATTTGTTATCATCATGTATTAGTCAAAACGTATTCTTTTACATGATTGGTAATGAGAGCTTCCATTTCATTTTTTGAAATTGGGGCGTTACCAATACTGGTCTTTACCTTTAATGTAAAGGGTTCCTTTAGTACAGGTTTAATTTAGAAACCCTATTCAAGGGAAACCAACAAAATTAGGTCTTTATAGACAGGTGGTCTTTCTATACAGGTGGTCACTAAAGCAGGTTTGACTGTATATTAAAGTAAGGTATTCTGTTAAGGTTTTTTATATTTTTAACTTACCTTGTTTTTGTCTATAACTTAATGGATATAGCTATTTATCTTGAATACATACAACTTCTTTCTGGTGCAATTGAAACATACATACAACTGTTTCTCATTCATTGTTATTGTGTCTGTAATATTCCTTTTCTATATGTAAGTATACATGTGTTCTACTGCAGCTAATGGTTTTAATTCTAAGTGATGTGTACAGCAGTCAATGGTTAATACTTCTCTTGTATTTCACATAATTTGTTTATTTGATATCAGTGAAGAGAATCAATTGCCTTACTTGATTGATTTTTTTTCATATCATTTATTTTCTTGCAAGAAATTTCACTGAATCATGATTAAAAAATGGTTCATCAAATGAAATATTTCTGAAGTTTAGTGATGGTAGATACTTATGGTAAGCATTTATTATTGGGCCAAGGAAATGCCTTTGGGACTAGAAGGCATTTGCTACCTGCGTGATGATATAGTGTCAAATAATTCTTGGTATATTTTTGTATATATTGTACTGTGGAAATAAACAATTACTTTATATTGATAAATTTAAAGATATTAATAGCATACATATCATGTTTTATCACATAGAAAACAATTTGGCCTTTGAATATATTTAACATGTCATATATTCTATAGATATATTTACAATCTTATAAAAAGAAGTACATCCATGCTATTTCTGGTAAATTTGGTTTTTGTATAGTGTTGTAGTTGATAAGAGATTAACTCCATTTTGTTTTTAACATTCATTGTACATACATTACATGCATATGAGGAGTGAATCAAGTAAAACAAAAAATGTACGAAGTGCTTGGGACTGTGGGAAAGATGTTTCTTAAAAATTTAATTCTAATAATACTTGTATATTGTGTTGATCTCTACATAATGGTAGTGTATGAACTTCACATGCATAGTTGCATACCCTATTTTGATGATGATAATTATGTGTGATTTGATTGATGGGGCAGTCCATGGTCCAGTCAGTGAACAGCTTGATAATTGTTTGTCCCAAGTCCACATTCCAGAAGAGTTGAGACTCAGCTTTGGGAATTTAACATGTCAAAGACTTCAGGAAATTCAGGTTTTTGTCGAGGAAATTTTAAGGAAAACAAGTTATTTAAAAAAATTGAGGGAAAATCCAATAAATTGAATCAAAAGGAATTTAAGGAATACTGAAAAAGTGAATTATATATTATTTGTTTTATTATTTGTTTAGCTTCAGAAACCTATAGTTTTATACCCTTTCTCTGAATTAAGTGTAATTTTGTTTTAAAGTTTAAAGTTGATATTCTGGTATTACAAAAGATGTAGACCTATGACATTAGCCTCCCTAACAAATCATGAAAGAAAACAAAAAAGTCAAATTCCACAAAACTTGACATTTTATTTCAGGAAAGGTTATTTTTGATGACTTGGAAACACTGGGGAATACTGTAATATAAAGGTTGCACAGTTCAGTCACATTGTAGGAGAGCAAATGGATAAGAAGAGGCTGTGTACAATAACATTTCCATTTGGTGAGAAGAGGCTGTGAACATTAAAGCATTTGATTGAATAATGGGCTGCTACCTTTGAAAAAAAAGTATTACCACATTTTCATTAAACATACTGGACAAAACATGATTAATTCTTAGTTACCATGTTATTGTTCTTCGTATACTAAACATTTTGCCTTGTATTTTGTCCTTTGTCCTTTATCCTGTTTCCATTTGTGTAGGGCGATACTTTAAGTGCACTACTTTAAGTGCACTGAATTTATCATTCTACAGTGTGTCCCAGAAAAAACAAAACCAAGAATTATCAATGTTTTATCATAACTTAATCACAATTATAATTAATAAATGACACATATTTGTAAAGGTTAGATCCTCTTCTTTCATTTGATGAAACTCATATGATGCATATTTCATGCATGAGTGATTAAAAACCATTTCATTCATAACTTTCAGATAACATTTGACATTAGACATAATTATATAATCAAACATCATTTAATATTTCAGTTTAAAACTCATTATTTGTTAAAAGAAGACATTTTATTTACAAAATATCTCTCTAAGAACTATCCCAATTAAAGGAAACCAAAACCTTCATACTAAGTTACTTTTATTGTAAAGTTTAAAATATTTGAATAAAATCAGTGAAAATTTGAACAAAATCGTGCAAGGAATAAGAAAGTTAGAGCATTTTGAAATGACTATTCACTAGAGGGCGGTATTCAATTTGATGACATCATCTGTGAACAACTCTCCATGCCTTTTGTACATAACATTTCACAATTTTTTTGTTTTCTTCGTATTTATTTGTGTTCTGGATCCGACTTCATAACATGTGAAGTAGAATATCATTTTGCATTCTATATCTTGCTTTCAGGGGAGTACATTATCTAAATCACAAGAAAGAAGGAAAAACATGAAATTTGATGTTCAAAAGGCATGGAGAGTTGTCCACAGATGATGTCATCAAATTGAATACCGCCCTCTAGTGACTAGTCATTTCAAAAAGCTCTTACTCCTCATCCGGTAAGGATGATATTTATTTAATTATGATTAAGAATTTGCCGAACAAGGCACTCGTGTATTTATTAAACTTGTATAATGACATTTGGAAAATCTCACTTTTTCCACATCAGTGGTATGAGGTTATTCAAATACCAATCTTGAAATCCGGAAAAGATCCGACTCAAGTGACCTCTTATAGGCCGATTTCGTTGATATCAACATTCTCTAAAATTATGGAAAAAATGATAAAAAATCGCCTGACGTGGTTTCTAGAAAAAAACAGACTATTAAATCCTATTCAATCTGGCTTCCGCAAATATAGGAATGTCAAAGATCACTTAGTGAGATTGGAGACGGACATACATATATCCTTGAAAAGTAAAAAATATACCGTAGCGGTCTTTCTTGATTTAGAAAAAGCATATGATTCGCTATGGAAAACAGGTCTACTAAGAAAATTATCTATCTTAGGCATTGGTGGAAAAATGTTACTTTTTATAAAAGCATTTCTATTGAGTAGGATTTCTAATGTGAGGATAAATAACTATATGTCTCGCCACTACACGTTAGAAAATGGAATCCCGCAAGGAAGTTCATTAAGTCCTTTATTATTTACTTTAATGTTAAATGATCTCAAGATAAATGTAAGTGATGTTAAATTATCTTGCTATGCTGATGACATTGCAATCTGGTGTTCAAATAAGGATTTAGAGCTGGCCCGCAGGAAATTACAAGAGGCCCTGCATGAGCTTGAGATATGGTGTTGGACGTGGAAGTTAAACGTTTCCCCTACCAAATCTGCAGTATTAGTCTTTACCAACAAACAAAAGAAAGATATTCTTCTACAAATAAAAGGACATAATCTGCCTATATGCGAGCAGTATAAGTTCCTTGGTGTGAGGTTTGACTCCAATTTAACTTGGTCTGTCCATATAGATTCTATCATTGATAAATGTAAGAAAAGAATAAACTTGCTACGTTGTGTCTCCGGCACCCCCTGGGGAAGTAAGTATGAGATTTTGATGATGATTTATAAAGGACTTATCCTATCCATTTTGGACTATGGGAGTGAAATGTATGATTCTGCTTGTATATCTTTAACAAAAAAACTTGACTCTATCCAATACAGAGCCTTAAAAATTATTACAGGCACAATACACAATGTGTCCTTGGAGGCTTTACAAGTTTTGACCGGGGAGCTGCCTCTGAGATATCGTAGAAGGTTGTTAAATGATAACTTTCGAGTTTATTTACTGTCTAGTACTTTAAACCACCCAACAAAAGAAGTATTGGGTGATGACTATGATTTAAATAACTTAGAATGGAAGATAGGAGAAGGACCTTTTAAACTGCGATCCTTTAGAGACGAAGTAGTGGTGGAAGGGCAAACCAACTTATTGCCGAAAATCCCAGAATGGCGGTTAGCACGACCACAAGTGTCTTTCGAACACCATGGCAAAGTGCAAAAAAAGGAAATGCCTCCATTTGAAATAAAATCGATTGTTCTAGATAGCATTGGAAATTCATGGAATGGGTTTTTACATATATATACAGATGGTTCTAAACTCGAGGATGGGAAGACAGGAGCCGCATTTTATGTGTCTCATTATAATGTGGTGAAATTTTTTAGATTATCCCATGTCTGTATTATGAGAGCAGAACTAGTGGCCATACTAATGGCACTAGAGTGGATTAATACATTTATTGAATCCTCTTCGGTGGTAATTTTTAGCGACGCTTTGTCAGCTTTACAAATGATCGATTCATACTTTATTAGATGTGCTATTGTAAATGAAATTTTATCCATAATTAATATTTTGCAGTTTAAGGATGTTTGTGTTGCTTTTGAATGGATTCCGTCACATTGCGATATTAGGGGCAATGAGATCGTAGATCGGGCTGCCAAAAAAGGAGCCATGAAAAGGTGTATAGACATAGTTATACCAAATACAAGAAGTGAATTGGCAGCCTCTCGTTTGATCCATTATAACAAATTATGGCAAGCAGAATGGGACAATGCAGAACACGGTAGATTTTTATATGCTTTGCATAGCGACGTTTCAAAGCCCATACATAGACAAGGCCTATCTCGCAGAGAAGAATGCTTGATACAACAACTAAGAGTAGGTAACTGTAGTTTAAATTATTACCTTTTTCAAATTAACCAACACGATACTGGTCTTTGTGAAGTTTGTCAAGAAGATGAAACAATTAAACATTTTATTTTCTATTGTACAAAATACGACAAAGATAGACGTCTCTTAAAAGAAAGGATTAAATTGAACAACCCCAATCTGAAACAATTATTGATGTCTAACCCAATTTTTACTCGTGAATTATTGGGTTACATATACGATACTAATCGTTTTAGATAGCTTTTAAAGCTATCAGGGATCCCCTTAACTTATGTCGATCCTGTAATATATAAAATGAAGTATTTGCGGTTTTTCCATGAACAATTGCAACTAACTCCCATCTCGCCTTTTATGTGCATTTTATGCAATTTTAATATTGCAGCTTTTTTTTTTTTTTTTTTTTTTTTTTTTTTAAAACCATATCACTATTAATTTCATTTCACCAAGGAAAGTCGCTCGTGGGCTTGATTTCCGAAGCCCACGCCAAAGCTATACACGAAATTGACTGGCGCAAATAATCTTTGAGATTGAAGAGCGCCATCTAAACGAAGAACCAACCAACCATCTTACTTCCTTATTCCTTGCCCGATTTTGTTCAAATTTTCACTGATATTTTTCAAATATCTTAAACTTTACAATAAAAGTAACTTAGTATGAAGGTTTTGGTTTCCTTTAAATGCAATAAAAGCAAATATATGCTCATGGTGAATGTTAGCATTTAATTGGTTGCCAAAAAGTTGTTTTTTTCAACTGGTTGGTAATAGCAATAGTTAGATAGATAGATAGATAGATAGATATTTTGGTTTTATTCAAGTACTGATTAAAAAGTCCGAAGACTAAACAAGTCAGTTAACAATATAAAATGCATAACAAAAAAAAAATATAACAAGGTAAAAAAACACATGGATGAATTAAATCATTAATATTATTAAGTAAATCATTAATATTATTAAGTAAAAAAAAAAAAAAAAATATATATATAATAAGTATATAAGTACATAATAATAAGTAAATAAATAAGTATATACAATTACCATAAATAATTATATATAATACGATCATTGCTACGATCATAGTTATAACTGTGTAGTGAAGAACTTTAAAGTTTGAAATCATGAATTCATTATTCCATTCATTTTGGTAACCAATGCCAAAAATGTACCTTTGAGCAGTGTGAAATGGATGGTCTGTATTATAAATAACTTAGTTCAACCTGACCCAGTGTCCAAGATAATGGAAACCTTGACCTCAGACTTTGAACACTATCTTAGGAATTTAAAGTTTAATAATATGGACCAATGAGTGTAAGAGAGAGAGATTGGTAGAGGATTTTTTTTTTTATGGTCCTTGCTTTTTAGTTTGAAATAGTACAGCGGATAAGCTCCCAATATAATGAAAATTGTGCACTTTTTGAGAAAAGCATGAAACTTCTAGCATAGTTAGTTTAGACCATAAGATTTATTTTCAGATGTGGAGGGAAGTCAGATTTGAGCTCTGATGACCCTGAGAGGTCAAATCCAAAATGGCCGCTATTCCTCATGGTCTAATGTACAAACACACTTAACTTTTGAACCAAATAGTCCAGAAAAACATTTAAGGTGTCATTTCCAACTAATTTGGGGATGCCAATTCATTTGGTAATACTTTTGAGATCGCTTGAACTTAGGGTTTTGCATTTAGGTCAAGGTCATGGTCAAAATTGACTAAAGAATAGTAAGTTTTGAATGGTTACAAAAAGTTTTCCCATTTATTTGTCATTTGTTCTCTCCTATGTTCTCAAATTTCTTTAGGAATTTACGCACCTTAATCCCTTTCAGTGAGTTTATGTCACATTTTGATTTGACCTCTGATGACCCTGAGAGGTCAAATAAAAAAAATGGCCGCCAGTCCGCCGCATGGTCTAATAATTGTACAAACACGCTTAACTCATGAACCAAAGATCCAGAAAAGCGTTTAAGGTGTCATTTTCAACTAACCTGGGGATGCCAATTCATTTTGGTAATAATTTTGAGATCGCCAGAACTCGGGGCTTTGCATTTAGGTCAAGGTCAAGGTCAAAATTGATTAAAACATAGCAAGTTTTGAATAGTTACAAAATGTTTTCCCATTTTTTTGTCCCCTTATGTTCTCAAATTTCTTTAGGAGTGGTTCCCCTGCATAGTCACCCACCTTAATCCCTTTCAGTTAGTTTATTTCACATTTCGATTTGACCTCTGATGACCCTAAGAGGTCAAATAAGAAATGGCGCCAGTCCGCAGCATGGTCTAATAATTGTACAAACACGCTTAACTCTTGAACCAAATAGCCCAGCAAAACGTTTAAGGTGTCATTTCCCACTAACTTTGGGATGCCAATTCAATTGGTAATACTTTTTAGTACACCAGAACTCGGGGCTTTTGCATTAAGTCAAGGTAAAAGTTTTGAATGTTTACAAAAAGTTTTCCCATTTTTTTGTCCCCTTATGTTCTCAAATTTCTTTAGGAGTGGTTCCCCTGCATATAGTCTCCATCGTAATCAGTTAGTTTATTTTACTAATTATAGCACCAAACCATTATTTGTCTTGTAACTGACCATTTGCATATAGCATGGTCAGTGGGCAGCTACTGCAGCGCTCAAAATACACGGGGGCGGTGGGCGATTCGCCCCCGTGAGCTACATAATCGCCCCCGTCAGGTTGCTCACGGGGGCGATTGCAAAATTAAAAATCGCCCCGGTGGAATTATAAAATAAAGATTATCTTTTCTGTTATAACTTTAACACAATATTGAGTTTCAATTTTCAAACCTTAAACCAATGAAATGGAACTAAGATTAGCGTGCAAGATTTCTCGTTTTATGAGTAGGCCTATTATTACCGATTCAGCTCGCAGTGCAGTGCCGCCGTCAGCAGTGGTTATAGGCCTACTGCGCCTTTAGTAGCGGTGCGTGTGCACGCTGCCGCGCCATGTCTGCTGGAGGCGATCGCGCAAGGGCAGAAACATGGTCATGGCCTGGAGAAGTTTTTCGTTGTCAGCAAATAATGAACCTCGACCAGTAAATCAATAGGGACTTTTAGATTTGCACGATGAGAACGTGGACTGCAACGTGTGACCTCCTTTTAAGGCACGGTCAGTGCTTAAAAGGACGTCACATAATGTGACTGCCAGTGCCTTAAAAGAACGTAACACGTCCACGTCCACGCAAATCTAAAAGTCCCTTTTGAGGAGAAGAGGAAGACCAAAATGTCGTGGAAGGATATGGTAACATGGGCAGATCTACGGGGGGGGGGGGGGGGTTAGGGGGTTTAACCCCCTCCTCCCACCCCCGGCCCCCTTGTGCTGCCAAGTGAAAATGTGATATTAAAGCGGGGGGGGGGGGGGGGGAGGGATGCTGGAGAGGAGGACTACTAATCTTTTTTTTTTTTTTCAGGGGGCGGGGGGAAGTGAAGCGCCGTTTTAGCATGACTTTCTTTTTAACTCTTACTTTCACCTATCTCAGATAATCCTAAGTTTTTGGTTGCTGCTTTATATGTAGTTGATAATGGATGATTAAAATAAAGAGAGAGAGAGAGAGAATCACCATCATTTTGCAATGGTTCAGGGTTCGTGTAATGTATTTTGAAACCATTTCTTAGCGTCTCAACCCTAAAAAAATAGCAAAACTATTTTTGAGGAAAAGCATTATACTGAATTAAATAAAGAATAATAGCTTTATATTGGATCATACTAATACTGATACGGGCTAAAGACAATGTGGTATTTGTATAGAGGTATTCCAAAATGACATTCTGATAATCAACATTTGTTCTGGTATATACGCATAATACAACTGATCTTTATGATTTCTTAACGTGACATAGCTTCTTCTCCCTCTGCAAACAAAACAGAAAACAAGGTTATTTAATAAAAGGACCATGCGACAAATAATCATTGTGATTCAAATTGATGCAAGGATTTTTTTGAATAAGCAATGCTTTTCACCAGAATCTTCTTTGTAAAAACGACTTTTACAAATCTCAGCCATGCAATTCTGCCACTGTGCTGTAAGATCACTTTGAGATTAGGAGAAGTGTATTATGTAATGGGTATTTCAAATTGAATGGAACGTCTCAACTCAGTGAGCGTGGCTGAGATTTGTAAAAGTTGTTTTTACAAAGAAGATTCGGGTGAATCCCAGGTCGAAAATCCCATAGAAACCAATAGAGACCATTAGACAAATTCTATTGGTCTCTAATGGTTTCTGTTGGAGTCTATTGGTTTCTGTTGGACCCATAGAATTGAATCCAATAGAGACCAGTCAAACCATCAGAAACCAATAGAAACCAATAGCACCCATAGAAACCAATAGAAATAGAAACCAATAGGACCAATAGAAACCAATAGAAACCAATAAGACCAATAGAAACCAATAGGACCAATAGGACCAATAGAAATCAATAGGACCAATAGAAACCAAATAGAAACCAATAGAACCGATAGGACCAATAGGACCAATAGAAAACCAATGAGACCAATAGAACACAACGGTACCAATAGAAACCAATAGAAACCAACAGCTAAATCTATCTCATGCATATTCATGATTACTTTATACGTGTTCAAAGAAAATTACATTTATCATATACGTGTTCAAAGAAAATTACATTTATCATAATTTGTTAAGCAACTTATGACATTGTACATCAATTTTGGGATTTTTATTTTCTTTCGGCAACTAATGACCAATAGATTATTTGTTTAATCATGTTACAATTTCATTCATTTTGTAGCAATACATATATTGATTATAATGATTACAAACCAATAAACAATTCATGTATGTTTATTATATAGAATAGTACAAGCCATCAGTTAAAATAAAGGATATTCTTAAACTCACTTCAAGTGATCTATGTGATGAAGTTAATGCAATTGAGATTAGAATATACTTTTTTTGGTGGACAGTTGCTAAAGTCAATTTTGATTTATCATTATTGATTTACAAATAGCTGCCATTGGACTATTGGTTTCAATAGAGAATTTAGAATATGGGACCATTAGAAACCCATAGAAAGATCTCTAATGGACCAACAGGAACCCATAGCAAATATCTAATGGACCAACAGAAACCCATCATAGAAGAAATATCTAATGGACCAACAGAAACCCATAGAAGACATGGGTGGATGCTGGTCCAATAGAAGCTTTCTGTTGGTCCATCAGCATTTCTTTCTGTGGGTTTGTGTTGGTCCAATAGATATTTTCTAATGGTTTCTGTGGGTCCATCATTTCACTTTCCCTATTGAAACCATTAGACACCAATAGCTCTAATGGTTTCTGATGGTCCAATAGGGTCGGATCCTAATGGAATTTCGACCTGGGATAGCAGTGCTTATTCAAACAAATATTCGCATCAATTTGAATCACAATCATTATTTGTCGCTTAATCCCTTTTAATGACCTTGTTTTCTTTTTCGTTTGCAAGGGGAGAAGAAGATATGTCACGTTAAAGACATCATAAAGATCAGTGTTGTATGCGTATATATTATATACACAGGCCAGTAACAGCTATGTAGCTGGTAAATTTGTAAGAGGGAAAATGCTGATTGAAATGATAATGAAAAAATAGCAAATAATTGAGGAGTATCATAGGTACCAATTCAATTTTGTATAAAAAAAGAGCCCCCGTCAGTAATAAAAGAGCCCCCGTGAGCCTTCTCACGGGGGCTCTTTGTTCTGGCGATCTCTTAGTATTACGTAATGAATTGGCATCCCCAAGTTAGTTGGAAATGACACCTTAAACGTTTTTCTAGATTATTTGGTTCAAGTTCACGTTTATACATTAGACCATGCGGACTGGCTGCCATTTTGGATTTGACCTCTCAGGGTCATCAGAGGTCACATCAAACTGTGAAATAAACTAACTGAAAAGGATTAAGGTGGAGGACTCGGCAGGTGAACCATTCCTAAATAAATTTGAGAACAAATGACAAATAAATGAGATTTAACCTTTGTAACTATTCAAAACTTGCTATTTTTAGTCAATTTTGACCTTGACCTTGACCTAAATGCAAAACCCTGAGTTCAGGTGATCTCAAAAGTATTACCAAATGAATTGGCATCCCCAAGTTAGTTGGAAATGACACCTTAAACGTTTTTCTGGTGTATTTGGTTCAAAAGTTAAGCGTGTTTGTACATTAGACCATGCGGACAAGCGGCCATTTTGGATTTGACCTCTCAGGGTCATCAGAGGTCAAATCTGACTTCCCTCCACATCTGAAAATAAATCTTATGGTGAAAGCAAACTATGCTGGAAGTTTCATGCTTTTCTCAAAAAGTGCACAATTTTCTTGCTAAGCCGCTGCACTAAAATGTGAAAGCTGGCACTTGGAACGTGAGAGATAAAATCAAAGACTTATCCATGTGTCATGTGTGAAAGGAAAATGAAGAAGACAGGAGAAGAGAGGGTGTCGTTTTACTTACTATGTGTTAATACTGTTGATACCCACATAAGGTGATTTTGTTAATTATCTTTCCAAATTTAAGGCCCCCTTCACAAAATATCATGAATATTCAAGATTTCAAGATTTGTTTATTTCTTTCCACTTGCATAAAAAACATTTCATTCAGTAACAGTAGTAACAAGTTCATCGTAAACTAGCATAAAAACATTAACAATGAAACAGTTATAAAGACTTTAACAAATGTGGAAAAAGAGGTGGTCTGTTAAAAAAGCACAGCTTGTTAAAACACAGATCACCTTTACAGAAACAACATTTTTTTTAAAAGAAGTAGGTTATATTACAGGGGGAGGGGGACTAATACTAATCTAGTTACCTATACAGACTATAAAATAAATATCAGATCTACCACTAATTTACAAAATATGGTAGACTAAAAAAGAAAACAGAATAAAGATAATGGAAAAGTAAAGAAATAGGGGAAGGAGGATAATGTACAACACGGGGGGGGGGGGGGGGACAATGCTATTCCAGTTACCTATATTGAATACTAATAAAAATCAGATCTATTCACTGTAGGTGTACAGTAGATGAAATTTCAGCTTACGTTTGAAGACAGAAGAGCTTACAGACTGCCTAATAGAACAGTCTAAAGAGTTCCAATACTTTGGTCCAGTATGTGCAAGTGTATTAATCCTAAGCTGAGTTCTAGCTGATGATACATGGTATAAGGCAGCCTGCCTAGTAGAGTATTTGTGTATTTGGTTATTCTTCACAAAAATAGATGCTATTGACATGGGAGCTTCACCCTTCTCCAACTGATACATAAGATATCCCAGATATAGAAAATATATATCTTTTACCTTCAGCATTTTATTTTCGTAAAATAGCTTGTCAGTGTGAGCACGCCAATCAGCTGCCGAAATAATTCTCACTGCTCTCTTTTGAATGAGCAGAATTTTATTTAAGTAGGATTTGGCTGAGGCACCCCAGGCTAGCACACCATAATTTAAGTATGGCAAAATTAAGGAACAGTACAACATGCTAAGTACTTTTCTTGGGAATACAAACTTCAATTTGTTGATCATACCAACATTTCTAGAGAGCACTTTACTTAAATGAGTAGTATGCATCTTCCAAGTCAATTTATCATCAATGTGGAGACCTAAAAATTTAATAAATGAGACCTTTTCAATATTTACCTGATCAAAGACTACATTACCAGGTATCACTGTTTCACTATTACTGAATAACATATGTTTAGTTTTTAATAAGTTTAGTGACAGTTTATTTGCATGAATCCATTTAGTCAATACACAAAGCTCTCTATTTACAGTTTCTAAAAGAGTATTTAAGTTTCTATGAGAACAGAATACACTTGTATCGTCTGCAAATAGCAAAAAAGAAAACGTCTCTGAGGATTTTGGAAAATCATTTACATATAAAATAAAAAGCAGGGGACCCAAAAGGGAACCTTGAGGTACTCCACACGTGACGGGTAACATATCTGAACAAATTTCGCCGAGCTGCACAAATTGCTGTCTGTTACTAAGATAACTTCTAAACCATTCGAGTGCAGGTCCTCTTACCCCATAATAAGAGAGCTTGTGCAACAAAATATTATGGTTCACCGTATCAAAAGCTTTGGAATAATCCAAAAATATACCAACCGTATGGAGGTGTTTATCAAGTGCCGAAGATATTTTGTCTAAAAGACATAAAACAGCATGAGAAGTTGTGTGTTTCTCGCGAAAACCAAACTGAGAATTTGAGAAAACTTGACACGACTTCAAAAACTTTATCAATCTAATATATACAAGCTTTTCCAAAATCTTGGAGAAGACAGTAAGTAGAGAAATTGGTCTATAATTACCAGTTTCTACAGGGTTCCCTTTTTTATATATAGGCACAACTTTAGCTATTTTAATTTTTTTAGGAACAATTCCATGCATTAAAGACAAGTTATAAATGTGAGTGAGAGGTACGACTACAAATAAAATTACTTCTTTTATCAAATCATTAGTTATACCATCGTATCCAGGGCTCTTCTTCCTTTTCAAGCCACTTACAACATCTATAACCTCAGAATTCACTACAGGAACAAAAAATAAAGACTTTTCATTTGGACTGGTTAAATAATTTCCATAGGTTTCCTGTATATCAGGTATGGAGCTAGACAGAGTAGCACCAATGTTAGAAAAATATTCATTAAATGCTTCACACATAAGTTTCTTGTCTTCTATAAGACCATCCTTCCAGGTGAGTTTTGTAATACTCTGTAGTTTAGGATTGGTTTTCAAGACATTTCGAATAACTTTCCATGTACCTTTAACATTATTACACGTAGACTGGAATTGAAATTGATAATAGTCTTTCTTTGCTTGGCGCAGAGCAGAAGTCAATATATTTCTATAGTTAGTATACTTAAGCTTGGCTACACCAGTCTGCTTTGCTTTGTATCTACAAAACAAACGATTCTTTTTATTTATTGACCTGAGTAAAGACTTAGTGACCCATGGCATACGAGGTACTCTTTTATATTCTTGCTTACTTCTTTGCACCAAGGGAAAGCATCTGTCATAAGATAACACCATTATATCCATGAATTTATCAAAAGACTTATCAACTTCTGTTTCACATAAAACTTCGTTCCATTCAACAGTTTCCAATTCTCTCTTAAATTTTGTTATATTTCCCTGAGTGAATTTCCGTGTTAACTTATCACAGGATTCAGTACAAGAACTCCTTAATGCTAAAGATGTTCTAGCAAATATAGGGAAATGATCCGATATATCGGCCACTATTATACCAGCAGTGGGAATAGGGTGCAAATTGGTGAAAATATTGTCAATTAAGGTTTGTGAGTTATCTGCTACTCTAGTTGGCTTATTAATCAGAGGAATCAAAGAAAATGTACTTAAAGTATCAACAAAATTATTAACAGAGTTATCGTGATCATAACTTAATAAATTTATATTAAAATCACCCATAATAATTATTTTTTTATTTCTGGATAATGGGCTTGAAAGAGTGTTAGACAATTCTTCAATAAATTCATTCACATCACCATTTGGTGGCCTATAGACTACTCTCACTAACAAGTTTTTTTCTCCAGGAATTATAATCTCAACAAATAGAGATTCTAGTGAATCATTCATAATGTACAATTCTGTTTTTGTATGACACTCAAATGAAATGGGAATATACATTGCTACACCACCACCGGATCTGCTTTGTCGATCATTAGTGATTAGTTGATACCTAGGAAGATCGTACATGGCAGTTGGATGACTAGAAAACCAAGTTTCATATAGGCTGGAATGATGAGTCAAAAGTCTGGTTTGTAACGTATTTTAGCGAATCCTGGTTTATTGTTACAGCTCAACAACAAAATATTTATATGCATGTAGGGCTATATATAGATATTAACATAGGCCTAGAGAGATGATTGTGAATGTTTGGATGACCCAATACACATGTATTCTTAATTGTCTTTCCAAACTATTCAATATCTCAAGATATTCCCCTAATCACAATCATCTAATTTACATCTCTATCTCGTACATTGTATTTAAATACTATAACAATCCTGTTGCTATTCTTCATATATTCACCAAAAAATGATTTTTTTTATTTTATTTTTTTTCTTCTTCATAGGTGACATAATATATTATAGAGCAATTAATACTAAGAATTCTCTATAACTTACTCATTCTATTGCATATGCAGGCACGTACTTCATTTTTGTTTATGTGTGTGTTTTGGAGGAACCCCCCCCCCCCTCCCCTTCGTTTTTAAAATTTTTATTTTAAAAAATTGTATTAAAAAAATGCTAATCGGTGACCTATAAGAAGGTGACCCCCCCCCCCCCCCCCCCCCCCCCCAACGGAACGAAATGTTGACTGGTCAAATTTTCAAATTTCGGAACCAATATATGTCCCTGCTGCAGACCATGGTTGTCATAATTATAGGGTAGGCGGGAAGCACCTTTAATATTTTATGAGTTTCTTAGATTAAAACAATCCATGTTTTCTGTATGTTAGATTTCTTTCAACAAATAAACAAAGTGAGCGAAAATAAATGGTGCCTTTAATTTAGCGCGCGCTCCGTTAGCCCCGCCCATAAACAAAGCAATGTGTATACTTTTTTATGCAAGCAATCCACTGCGCGCCATGCTTCGTGTTATATCTCGTCAATTTGCTGGTGTAATTGACACACGTACACGTGTATCGAGTACGAAGTTGAACACACATCTGAGGTTTCTGAACTGCTGTTCTCTCCAGACATTAGGAAGGTAAGATTACTACGATCTTAGTAATGCTAGAACTTAAGTTAAGCATGATATATGATAGGGTCATTCGGGGAGGACGGGCAGACCAGAGTGACCAGTTGCAGTTCGGGCCTGGCCTTGCTCGGCCACCACACTTACCATTCGGACAATATTCGGTATAGGGACTCGCTCGGGTGCCCGACAGGTGCTCAATACTTAAGAGCAGGCACAGCTCAGTACGTGTTCTGTTCGGCGATCACCGCTCTAAGTAAAGGCTGATGCATGAGATTTATAGTGCAGCGGCTTAGCTAGACCGAATTTTTCTGTCTCTTTCGTTCGTTAGCCTCTGATTTGGGTAAGGTCGGCTCTCTCTTTAGAGACAGAACAGCCCTATACGCTGTAGTGGACGCGCGTTTGTACTAAGAAACGTTACACAAAACTTGGCCAAACTTAATCCCTAATTTTGATATTTTACCGAATGCGTATCCGATGCATTTAAAGTCCTAAATTAGCTAAATACTTAACTACTTCGGTTTCACTTACCAACTTGACTGGAATAATCCGTTTAATGGTCCATTTTTAGGAAATTATGGGTCAAGATCGACATCCATGAAGAAAATCTTGCAGCCGAGTCTCATTCTTTCTAGTCTACGCCGAAGGCAAAATGATTATAACGGAAAAACTGTGCATGTCATTACGAACTCGTAGCTCGTGCACAGTTTTTTCCGTTATAATCATTTTGCCTTCGGCTCTTTTATTACTGACGGGGGCTCTTTTTTATACAAATATCCATTGAATTGGTACCTATGATACTCCTCAATTATTTGCTATTTTTCATTATTATTTTAATCAGCATTTTCCGGGAGAAGAAGCTATGTCACGTTAAGAAATCATAAAGATCAGTATTATGCGTATATACATTATTAAAGTAGGCTGTACGCCTACTTGTTAGAAGCAACCATAACTCACTCACCTAATTTGGCCTTGAGGGTAATTCGTCCTCCAGGTCCGGATAGGTGCTTGATACTTGGTTACTGTCAGTGCTGAAGAGGTAGAATTCTCCCGCCGCACACGTATTATGTACTTGTCGGCACGAGAGGATCTGTGTGCAGCTAGCTCAGCCGTGTTCCAGAGTGCAATGCCGCCCTCTAGTGGTGAGGGCGGCACCTGTCGTCTGCTAGCTCTGGCTGCTCTGCTCTGCTTTACATATTATATTTATGGCCTACTACATTCCCCCCCGTTTTAAAAAATAAGTCCCATTTCCAAAAAGTAGTCCCAGGGAGAGCCCAACCCAATTAATCCCTAATTAACCCCTAATTCCACTTGCGTCACAGATTGTGACCAAGGCCTAAATGTTTATTTAAAAAACACAGGCCAAACTACCGTAAACAAAAACTCGGTAAAACATCAAAAACGGGGAAAAACCCAAAAAACCTTAACCATAACAATTAACAGAAAAAGTGAAAAATTATGTAGCCAGTCCCCTTATCCCTTTTTCATATAAAAATGGACAAGGCAACCCAACCAAAATAAAGATTTGCCAAAAGAAAAACTCCCAGGCGCATTGCAAGCCGGCAAGGTACCGGGCCTTAAATCAATGTAATTTATACCCCCTGACTCCAATGGCCGTTCACCCAGGATAACCGATATAAAACTTCCAGGTCCGCCCTGGGTTCAATGACGCTGCGCGCGGCATCCAGGGATCCGTTCCCTAGAGGATGTCACTGATGGCGTCAGTGACACCCCCTGCAGGGTGTACGGTAACACCCCGCGCGGGGTAGCAGGGGTCAGCCACCCGACACCCAACTCTGAAAAGCAGGGGACATTTCCATCGCCCCTTGAATACCCCGCCGAGCATGCAGTTTACCTACTTGCTCTGATAAAAATGGAGGCCATTACAGTCGGTGGAATCCAAGAGCTCGTATGCCGACTCCGACTATACGTTGGCCATCACCTCGGTTACCTCACCAAGGATAAAAGTGTGGAGAATCTATCTCCATGCACACCAGGAGTCTATTCGTAGGGGCAGCCCTAAAAGCGACTCGCTGGTCGGGGAGAAATACCCCGAAATCGGGAGGAACGCCCGAAATATAAATGCGGGTACTCCTTCCGCGCCTGTGCGCCCGACCCAATGTCTAAGGCTACCTTGAGGCAGACCACGGGATAGTGCTGTAAGTCAGACGCTATGTTCGTGTTCGGTTCGGTTCGGCAGAGTTCGGCAATTTTTCACCCGAACTTGGTTCGGTTCGGGGTTCGGTAATATAATAGCAAGCAGCGTTATAGCCACGGCGGTCGGCACTGGGCGGGCCGGCCGGCTGGGCCCGACCAGCACGAAGGACTTCTGCCCACTCCTGCTGAAAAACAGTGCTTCCGACCAGCACGAATTTCACATTAAAAAACTGCTCTAAACGTAAATATTTGTGAAGAAAAGTATTACTTACATTCGTATTTCCGTCTTGAATCGTGTTTTATTTTTAATTTTAAAAGAATCATGTTTTCAATTTGTCAATAAATGATATTTTCCCAACATTTTCCGATACGGTTGTTGTCTAATGTTAGAGTCATGAAAGCTGCCATCTTGAATATAGGGACTCAGGCTCGTCAATAACTGTTTTTTGTAAGTTTTTATTTTCAATAGGAAAAATATAAAATCCCTATTTTTCCTGAATAAATAAATACCATACTGTAATATATATTTATTTCATTATTTAAATTGTAAAATTTGTCCGATATTTTTATAATTAAAATATTATTTTTGTTGTTGAATGGGTTTGAGCTGAATCTGTTTTGATCACGCACATGTATTCTTGTTTATAGCTTGCTATCGCGACGTAGCGTGGTCAGGATTTGGGATTTAAATGGCGCCAGTGAAGTCGCGCCCACCACTGGATAGGCATAAATCACAAAGTCGGAAAAAAAAGTAAATATAAAATGAGCAATCATGACATGAAAATTAGGTACAAAATGACAAGTTTTTTAGCTTGCAAAAAAAAAAAAAAAAATTCTGCCGAACATCCGAACCAGGCCTTTGCGTTCGGTTCGGTTCGGTTCGGTTCGGAAGTGCCATGTTCGGCGAACTTCCGTTCGGTTCGGCGGTTCGGCTACAGCACTACCACGGGACCACCCGGGCCTAGCTGCCTCCTACTGCGGAGCTCTTCCTGCAGCCATTCGTGGTGATCAAATCGGCCTAGGCGGTAATACCCCGCCCATTGGTCCGATGGATCAATCTCCCTACGAAGAACTGGAACACGCGCCACTGGGGCACGATCGAGGGGCGGCATGTTAAACGAACACCCGGAAAGTGCCTCGGGAGATTTCCAAGTCCTCGCAGTGATGATCCCGAGCCTCACGCTCGGAATTGAGGGGACATTGAATTCTAAAATTCTAAAATTCTAAATTCTAAAATTCTAAAATTCCATGTGACGAGTCCTAACCCCTCCCCTCGTAATGATAGGGATGTTCTCTCCCATCCATATCTTATCAGGCGTTATTACATGGCGGGTTGAACAACAACTTAATCGTCCGAGCCGCCAAAATTGTCCTCGGGGGTTTCAAGGAATAGGTTCCTCTTCCCCGACGGAGTGGTCTTCACAGATGCCTGCGTTCCACCTTGAGCTGCCATGAGTTTCCCCAGGCTCCTCACCAACCCGGACACATGGCCTTCTAGCTCAGATATCCGAAGCTCTAGTCCGGATAGTCGGGCATCCGTGGTTCGCGGGGTGATCTCCACCTCTCGAATTTCAGGCCCCCTAGTGCCTTTATCCGATTTCCGCATTTCCGCGTTGGCCCGAGACCCACGGCCGTACATAGCCCCGTGGGCGTGTTGGAGCCAGCGGATGGCCTCCACTGCCTCCTCCACGGTAGAGGGGCGCTGGTTTAATGCCTGGTAACCAGCATCCTTGTCCACACACCCCTGGCACATTCGCAGCACCGTCTGCCGCTGTACATATGCCTCAGGTACCTCGGAAAACGCCCGAGATGCCAACCGGTGAAGCCGGTCCGCCCATTCCAAGAGGGGTTCATCGGCCCCCTGCTTAGCGGTGTTAAACTCGAGCAGGACGGCTTCGGGAGGTTCCCGATACCCGAATCTGCCCTCTAGATGGCGCACCATCCCGAAATACCCTACCCCCGGGTCTCGCTCTTGCGTCATGTCAAAGAAGTCGCTTGCCGACCCATCCAAACACCAGCATAGTTGGTTTAGACGCTGCGGGTGGTCCCATTCGAGGGCATCCGCAAATGCGCTCAATTTGCGGAAAAACGCCCGCCAATTCCCCCGCCCGTCAAATACCACAGACTTGGGCATCGGCTGGTATGAACCCTTGTCCCGCTCCCATGCCTGAGTGTATACAGGCGGTCGGCTAATGACCTCTTCCCTGTTCCGCTGTGGCTCCACGTGGGGCCTGCGGTAGTGTTCCCCGCCCCCGCTCCGATAGAAACCACGTTCCTCGGGAGCAGGCCCACTCGGTAAATCCTGGTAGGCCCTACGCGGGGCATTGCTCCACCCCGAATTGTGGCGGTTCCCAAACTCTCGGGGTTGGGTGCTATCCCCTTCCCCCCACAACTGAGCATCGCCACCCTTATTCTCGGTCCGAGCTGCTGGGCGAGGGCGCGCCTCCTCTGCTCCATGCGGGGGAGGGTATCGGTCGTGGGGATACACCGGTGCCCCACGCTCCTCATCCCCGATTTCCCCCGGGGTTTCCGCCGGCGTACTGCCAACATCCCCCGTCTCGGACAACGGCCGAAAACCGCCCGGCCGTATGGGGAAATCCCCCACGGCCTCCCTTGGGCGGAAGTCCAGACTCCCTTGGAGGTCCTTGACCTCCTCAAACAACTCTTGAGTGACTTCGCCACACTGCCCCCGGAGTGCCCACAGATAGCCTATGTGCCCCGGCGTCGCTCCGGGAATGGCGAGCAAGTCCTCAAATGAACAATGGTTCAATGGAACCTTGGCCATACTGAAGCAGTATTAAAAACTTGGTGCGGGCCCCCACAACCAAAAGCCGAGACTCCGGCTTCAACTGAGTTCACCCGACTGGTAGATAATTTCTACCAGTAGGCCTACTAGTTCCACTTGGGTAAGTACCCCTTGCTTGTATGCCTCGATCACGAGAAGGAGGGTCTGTATAAGCCCCTGAACCTCTATTACAAAGGACTCCGTTTCCTCGGAAATAGGCATGGATTTATTCTTAGAAACCGGCACTGCCCGGTGCTCCAAGACTATTTCAACGATACGTATCGGAAATTGGAAAATACGGATTCACCCCCGTATTGTGAAATAGGGAGAGATTATGAGAATTATTTATTCACAAATCCATCCACTCTCCCTTGAAAAATGAAAATGAAGGGAAACACGCCCCCTTACCAGAACTCCGCCTAAAAAGACAGATTTAAATACACTTAAACCAGATCCGGTCTAATCGACCAAGATCTTTGGTAATTGTAAACGACTAAAGGGGAACACACTCCCACTCTCAGTCTGACCTGCGTTGTTGGCTTATTTTATTTATCTTTTAGCCAATAGCCCCCTGCCGGCAGGAGCAGGCAGGTGAGCTACACGCCAGGCCCACTAACACGCAAAACTCACAGTCACTATCACCTCACAACTCCGAAAAATTGCACAAGGTATGAGGTGAATTTGAAACAAAGGAATATAAAATGGTGCCTCAAACAACACCACCCAGTGGCACTTACCTTATTTTCCACGGAAAGAAGGCACTGTAATCCACTGTCGATCCCTGCAAACACCCAAAATCGTTATTTCACTGGACGTTCTAAACTCGTGCACAACTTTCGAAAGCGAGGCAATGCAGAAAAGGGAATTCCTTTTTCCGCAATAACCCTCCACGGCGCACCAAGCAAAAATATAACCCCGGGCTCACGCGGCCTCGAGCTGTGCTGGTGAATGGGAAATCCCCAAATCACCGCGGAGTAATCAATTCCAAAGCGACGCCATATTCAAATCACAAGTGGGAAAAAAGCCCCAACTTGCAAAAACGAACAGACAAACAAACAAAAATACAATTATAGCACTGGCATGGCTGCCTAAATGCTCACACACCCCCACATTCCCCCTCTCATGGAAAAAGGCACCGAACTTCGCCGAATCCCTCGGCCCGTCTCGATTCCCTCCGAAGGGGGGGGGGGGTCACTCACAATCACACCATCAATATTAATAATAATATACAAATAATTCAAATACCCAGCACATACCACAAATTCCCCATTATCCCATCTCCCAGGAGAAGGCCCCGAACTTCACTGAATCCATCAGCCCTTCTCGGGTTCTTCCCAGGAAGGGGGGGAGGGCACTCACACCATTCGTCCATCACAATTCATATCATTCACGAATAAAGCAAACATCGCCGAATATGACGTCAGCTTCGGCTCGCATTCGGGAATTCCCGAAATGCATATATGTACATGGATACATGAAACAAATTACCTACAACACTAGCATCCGTACTAGATTTACATACATTACGAAACCCACCCGACCGGGGAGGAGAGCACCGAACTTCGCCGAATCCATCAGCCCTTCTTGGCATCCCTCTCCGACTGGGCACAATACCGACCACGGTTACAACGAGTGCCAACCGGAACTACGCGCGGTCCACCCCACTACCATCGCCCGGAAACTAGGTTTCCCCTGCAATGCGCAGCTAGGTTTCCCCCGCGCTTTTCCCGCCGGCGCGGCCAGACTAGGCAAGGGGTCCCCGTTCCGTTAGAGAAAACACACAACAGAACAAGAGACAAAATCTCCCCAAAACGGTGCATCCCGAGGTCCTAGTTGTCCGTGACGCCAATAAAGTAGGCTGTACGCCTACTTGTTAGAAGCAACCATAACTCACTCACCTAATTTGGCCTTGAGGGTAATTCGTCCTCCAGGTCCGGATAGGTGCTTGATACTTGGTTACTGTCAGTGCTGAAGAGGTAGAATTCTCCCGCCGCACACGTATATGTACTTGTCGGCACGAGAGGATCTGTGTGCAGCTAGCTCAGCCGTGTTCCAGAGTGCAATGCCGCCCTCTAGTGGTGAGGGCGGCACCTGTCGTCTGCTAGCTCTGGCTGCTCTGCTCTGCTTTACATATTATATTTATGGCCTACTACATTATGATACCAGAACAAATGTTGATTATCAGAATGTCATTTTGGAATACCTCTATACAAATACCACATTGTCTTTAGCCCGTATCAGTATTAGTATGATCCAATATAAAGCTATTATTCTTTATTAATAATTCAGTATAATGCTTTTCCTCAAAAATAGTTTTGCTATTTTTTTAGGGTTGAGACGCTAAGAAATGGTTTCAAATGTACATTACACGAACCCTGAACCATTGCAAAATGATGGTGGTTCTCTCTTTATTTTAATCATCCATTATCAACTACATATAAAGCAGCAACCAAAAACTTAGGATTATCTGAGATAGGTGAAAGTAAGAGTTAAAAAGAAAGTCATGCTAAAACGGCGCTTCACTTCCCCCCGCCCCCTGAAAAAAATAAAATAGATTAGTAGTCCTCCTCTCCAGCATCCCCCTCCCCCCCCCCCCCCCCCCCCCCCCCCCGCTTTAATATCACATTTTCACTTGGCAGCACAAGGGGGCCGGGGGTGGGAGGAGGGGGTTAAACCCCCTAACCCCCCCCCCCCCCCGTGGATCTGCCCATGTTACCATATCATTCCACGACATTTTGGTCTTCCTCTTCTCCTCAAAAGGGACTTTTAGATTTGCGTGGACGTGTTACGTCCTTTTAAGGCACTGGCAGTCACATGTGACGTCCTTTTAAGCACTGGCAGTGCCTTAAAAGGAGGTCACACGTTGCAGTCCACGTTCTCATCGTGCAAATCTAAAAGTCCCTAATATTGATTTACTGGTTGAGGTTCATTATTTGCTGCCAACGAAAAAATTCTCCAGGCCATGACCATGTTTCTGCCATTGCGCGATCGCCTCCAGCTCCAGCAGACATGGCGCGGCAGCGTGCACACGCACCGCTACTAATGGCGCAGTAGGCCTATAACCACTGCTGACGGCGGCACTGCACTGCGAGCTGAATCGGTAATAATAGGCCTACTCATAAAACGAGAAATCTTGCACTCTAATCTTAGTTCCATTTCATTGGTTTAGGTTTGAAAATTGAAACTCAATATTGTGTTAAAGTTATAACAGAAAAGATAATCTTTATTTTATTATTCCACCGGGGCGATTTTTAATTTTGCAATCGCTCCCGTGAGCAACCTGACGGGGGCGATTATGTAGCTCACAGGGGCGAATCGCCCACCGCCCCCGTGTATTTTGAGCGCTGCTAGCTGCCCACTGACCATGCTATATGCAAATGGTCAGTTACAAGACAAGTAATGGTTTGGTGCTATAATTAGTGAAATAAACTAACTGATTACGATGGAGACTATGCAGGGGAACCACTCCTTAAGAAATTTGAGAACATAATGGGACAAAAAAATGGGAAAACTTTTTGTAAACATTCAAAACTTGCTATTTTTTAGTCAATTTTGACCTTGACCTTGACTTAATGCAAAAGCCCTGAGTTCTGGCGTAATAAAAAGTATTACCAATTGAATTGGCATCCCAAAGTTAGTGGGAAATGACACCTTAAACGTTTTGCTGGACTATTTGGTTCAAGAGTTAAGCGTGTTTGTACAATTATTAGACCATGCTGCGGACTGGCGCCATTTCTTATTTGACCTCTCAGGGTCATCAGAGGTCAAATCGAAATGTGAAATAAACCAACTGAAAGGGATTAAGGAGGGGAACTATGCAGGGGAACCACTCCTAAAGAAATTTGAGAACATAAGGGGACAAAAAAATGGGAAAACATTTTGTAACTATTCAAAACTTGCTATGTTTTAATCAATTTTGACCTTGACCTTGACCTAAATGCAAAGCCCGAGTTCTGGCGATCTCAAAATTATTACCAAAATGAATTGGCATCCCCAGGTTAGTTGAAAATGACACCTTAAACGTTTTTCTGGACTATTTGGTTCATGAGTTAAGCGTGTTTGTACAATTATTAGACCATGCGGCGAACTGGCGGCCATTTTTTTATTTGACCTCTCAGGGTCATCAGAGGTCAAATCAAAATGTGAAATAAACTCACTGAAAGGGATTAAGGTGCGTAAATTCCTAAAGAAATTTGAGAACATAGGAGAGAACAAATGACAAATTAATGGGAAAACTTTTTGTAACCATTCAAAACTTGCTATTTTTTAGTCAATTTTGACCATGACCTTGACCTAAATGCAAAACCCTAAGTTCAAGCGATCTCAAAAGTGTTACCAAATGAATTGGCATCCCCAAGTTAGTTGGAAATGACACCTTAAACTATTTTTCTGGACTATTTGGTTCAAAAGTTAAGTGTGTTTGTACATTAGACCATGAGGAATAGCGGCCATTTTGGATTTGACCTCTCAGGGTCATCAGAGGTCAAATCTGACTTCCCTCCACATCTGAAAATAAATCTTATGGTCTAAACTACTATGCTAGAAGTTTCATGCTTTTCTCAAAAAGTGCACACTTTTCATTATATTGGGAGCTTATCCGCTATTAGGTTTGGCTTGATGACTGTGCGTTGTGCAATGTTCTCAGATATCAGATGCCCTTTACACAAGGGCAAAAGGCTTTTGCTTGGTGAAAGGCATAGTTGCATTGGGGGGGGGGGGGGGCAATGTAATAATCTAGATCTCTTCTAAATGGATAAATCATGAGTAGACTAGATCAAAGTTGAGCCCTTGGCCCTCTAGCTGGCATAGGCCATAGTACTGTACAGTGCACACTATATGATTATGAATGATTACACTACGATCTGATTTTGGAAGAAGTGGCTTGTTGTTGTTGTTGTAATTAATGGCGTTTCCATCGTCATTCGATGATTTCCGCCAGGCAATGTGAGAGGACGTAGTTACTGGTCCTCTCTTATAGTACTTTTGCTGTTGGATCGACAATGGGCTAGTGGCGTTGTGCTTTAATATGAAATTAACAACGTCAGTAATTGTTAATAATTATTTCCTGTATTGTTATGCAGCTTGTTATTTTAAAGTTGTTTATTACAATATCTTCGATTTCTTTTTAGCTGTTTTTAGATCTTGCTAAAGCAATAAGTCCTATTAAAGGGATACCGGTAGTTTTTTTTCTCTTATCCTCAAACGAGGTTTCTATTTCCATAATAATAATACATTTGTACATTAATAACTCAATAATTGAGTGAAACATAACATAGGTAAAAGATTAAAGTACATTCAACAATTCTTCCAGCTTAGTATTATTTTCTTTGCTAACACATTCATATCTTAAAAATAATCTTAGCAACGACTTGAATTCAAAAAACAAAGTATGTGGGTAGTAAACAGAACCATTAACGATCTTCTTAACGTAACATTTATAAATTGCATATTGCGCATAATTTAAAATAATATTCAGAAGTGTATATTTCTTGTTTCCAATATCCTTTCCTACAACTATTATCTTCTGGTCTATTTGTATTTCTATTTGGAATAGATTAAATATCAAATTACATATTATTTTCCAAAACATAGTCACATCCTTGCAATATAACATAAAATGAAAAGTTGAGTCAACTTGTCCACAAGAGTTGCATAAATTGTTATTAACAATTTGCCATTTATATAAGTTTTCTTTTGAGGCAATAAACCTATGAATCATCTTGAAATTAAATTGTTTAACTTTATTATTACGAATTTGCTTTAATTTAAATAGAAATACATCCTTCCAAACAAAGTCATTATCCAAATCTAAAAAGAGATTCCAGAAGTAAATGATATTTGGTTCTTTTGACTTATTACGTAATAACAACCGATAGTAATCTTTCACTTTCATAACAAAAACATTCACTTTATCCCCTGTTTCTATTTCTATCATATTCGAAATATCACGTTCTTGTTCAAATTCATAACTTAATCTATCCAACCAACACTGTGGAAATGCTTTCTTTAATTTTGTATATTTAAAATCAAACAATAGCTGTTGGGCTTTCACTTTTGTATTTAGTATTGTAGAATCATTCCAAATACCATTTGCAATCAAATTATGAATTTTCAATAAACCGGCCTCTTGCCATTCTCGATAAAACAGTATTTTGTTCTGAAAGGTAATGTTACTATTTTTCCAAATAATTTCATTTGGAATATTTCTTACTTTAAACATATCAATGAATTTTAGTTCTGACCAAGTACAAAAAAGATCTACATAGAATTCTGGCAAATTATGTTTAGAGCATAATACATTCATATCCTTTATGTTACAATTGAAATGTAAACATAGTGGCAAACCCCCTATTTTGTCGGACCAGTATTTAAACATATTTTTCCAATAAGAGCCATTATCATTAAAAACACGAGATATCCAAGTCAAACGAAGTGAAGATATTTTACTAGTAATATCAATCATATTCAATCCACCTTTTTCAATATCATTTATAATTACATTACGTTTAATTTTATCTTTTTTGGCGTTCCATAAGAAACGAAATAATAGTCTGTTCAATATCTGTAAAACATGTTTTGGTACTGGTACAACAGTTGCGGTATATACAATTTGTGACGCCGCTAACATTTTCAAAACAATTATTCTGCCATAAAAAGTAAGATCTCTCATTTTGCACATATTTAATACATTTCAAATTTTATCTATTTTTACATTCCAGTTTAAGTCTTGTAACAATTTTTTATTTTCGCCTACATATACTCCTAGATATTTTACAGGTTGATCAGTATATATAATGGCATTGTCATGAACAAAATTATCTACAGTATTCAGTTTCATAACTTCTGTCTTATTCCAATTTATTTTCGGACCTGCATATTCTCCAAAGTCGTTGATTTCATTCATAATATATTGTATATCATTAACCGATTCCACAAATAATGTTGTGTCATCTGCATATTGGGAAATTTTTAAACTATCAATACCTAAATCAACACTGAATATATTAATCCCTTTATATGTTTTTATTTTGTCTTATTTTGCATGCTAATATTTCCACTACTATGTTAAAAAGTAATGCCGATAATGGGCAACCCTGGCGAACTCCTCTTCCAATAAGTAACTTTTCTGAAATCCATCCATTATTCATTACACGACCGATGGCGTCAGTATAAAAGGTCTTTATCCAGGATATAAAAGATTCTTTAAAATTGAATTTACGTACTACATGAAATAGGAAAAAATGAGATACATTGTCGAATGCTTTTTTAAAATCCAAGAAGAATATAATTCCCGAACTATTGGATGTCTTTAAATAGTCGATTACATCTTGTACTAATTGTATGTTTCTGCTGCGGATCTTTTCTTCATAAAACCTCTTTGATCAGTTGAAATGATACTTGATAAAACACGTTGAAGTCTTTTAGACAGTACTCTTGCTGCAATTTTATAATCATTATTTAATAACGAAATTGGTCTCCAATTGTCTAAATAACCCGTATCCCCCTTCTTAAATAACAACGTAATAAGTCCCTGCCTTTGAGAAGAAGATAATTTTTGTTTGTGATACCCCTCATTTAAGCTTGCAATAACCAAATCTTTAATTTCTAACCAAAAAACCTTGTAGAACTCAGCACTAAGACCATCACTTCCAGGGGCTTTGTTATTCCCCATACATTGCAATGCGTCTTTACATTCCTTTTCACTTAGCAACCCTTCACACTTCGATGCCTCTTCATCGGTCAGAGTACTAATAATTAAATCTTTAAAATAGTTATCAACATGAACATTCGTGCCTTCCTTAAAGGTACAATGTCCCATTTGCAGGCCAAAAAAAATGAAAAAGTTAAATTCCAACTGCATTTGAAAGATAATACTAATTTAGAACTTCCCTAAAAAAGGTGGGGCTTGAAAATGTCTTTAATTGGGAAAATAATGACTATTAGTCATTTAAACACACTTTTTTCTGTAATTCCTGGGTTTAATTTTTCTGTAATAGGTGTCACTGAAACGTGGCTTAACGCAAACTCCCCTCCTGTATTCAATCTTGATAATTATACTATGGTCCGTGCTGACCGCAAAGAAGGTAGAGGTGGCGGTGTAGCTATTTATTTACTTAATCAGTTAAATATTCGAATACGACATGATATTCATATTGAAGGTGCAGAGGACATTTTTGTTGAAGTTATAAATGATTTTGGTAAAAATATTTTAATAGGCGTAGTTTATAGACCTCCTAATAATCAGATAGAGACATTTTTAGATAATTTAGATGAATCTCTTCATACAATTATTGGTGAAAATAAAGATGTTTATTTAATGGGAGATTATAACATAAACATTTTACCTCCTCTTCAAAATAATAGTTTGAAATTAAACAACATTCTATTATCTTACTCGTTACATCCTCATATTAATAAACCCACACGGATTTCGAAAACATCGTCAACCTTAATTGATAATATATTCTCAAATAATGTTAATAAGAAATGTTTAAATGGTATTTTGTATTATGATATATCTGACCACTTGCCTATTTTTAGTATTATTAAGCAGACAATTAATGTTCATAGATTATTGAACAATACACTAAAAATGCATAGAAAAGAAAATTCTTCTAATATTGATTCTTAAAATATTGATTTATGTCAAGAGCAATGGCTCGATGTATTTGAGGAAAATGATGTTGATAAGGCTTACGAAAAATTTAATCATAAGCTACAAAAGTATTATGATAAAAATATTCCACTTGTTCGAACAAAATATAAGAAAGTTAAAAATCCATGGATCACTAAAGGAATTTTAAAGTCGATAAAAACTAGAAATAAACTTTATAAGAAAAGTCTTAAAAAGATGAGTGATGAGAATTGTAGCAAGTATAAAATTTATAGAAATAAATTAACTTCAATAATTCGACTTTCACGTAAATTACATTATTCAAATAAAATAGACATGAATAAGACAAATAATGCTTCAATATGGCAAATTGTTAAAGATATGATTGGTTCTAAAAATAATACTCCTAAATCATTTTTTAAAGATGGTCAGGAAATAAATAATCCAGTAGAAATTGCAAATATGTTTAATTCATATTTTAATGATATAGGTCCAAATTTAGCATCAGAATTTAATATTGATCAAAATAGTTATAAACAATATTTGGATGAACCATTTTATAAATCTTTATTTTTACGACCAACATCCTCTCACGAAACTATTAAAGTTGTACAGTCTTTAAAATCCACTAAATCTACTGGTTATGATGGGATAAGTGTGAATCTTTTGAAAAAAATTATTTATAATATTGTCTCTCCAATAACATATTTTTTTAATTTATCGATCACACTTGGTGTTTGTCCAAATATATTGAAAATTTCTAAAATAATCCCAATATATAAAAAAGATGATTCTTCATTAGTAAATAATTATCGTCCTATTTCCCTTTTACCGGCTATCTCAAAAATTCTTGAAAAAATTATTTATGAACGACTTTATGATTTTTTAAATAGTAATGATTTACTTGTTCCTAATCAGTTTGGTTTTAGAAAGCATCATTCGACAGATCATGCAATTATTCAACTTTATGATAAAATTATTACATCATTGGCTAATAAGGAACACAGTATAGGCATTTTTATGGACCTGAGTAAGGCCTTTGATACTATTGATCATAAAATATTGATTGATAAATTACACTTTTATGGAGTAAGGGGTATTGCTTTATCATGGTTTAAAAATTATTCGTTAAATAGAGAACAGTATGTATACTTTCAATCTAAAGAGTCGAGTAGATTACCTATAACTTGTGGCGTCCCTTAGGGATCGATTCTAGGTCCTTTATTATTTTTGTTATACGTTAATGATATTGTAAAATCATCTAAACTTTTAACATTTATATTGTATGCAGACGACACTAATGTATTTTATTCTCATACAAATTTAGACACACTTACGTCAATCTTAAATGTTGAATTATCTAAAATATATGTTTGGTTTAAGTCTAATAAGTTATCTTTAAATTTTACTAAAACAAATTTTATATACTTTAGAAATGTTCATTCACCAAAAGTAAATTGTAGATTATATATTAATGATATTTTGCTTTTAGAAAAAAATACTGTCAAATTTTTGGGGATAACCATTGATTCTAATTTAACTTGGTCCGATCATATACATAATATATTGAACACTGTTTCTAGGAACATTGGAATATTATATAAATTGAAATAATTACTAACTCCCAAATCTCTTTTTATGATTTATAATGCTTTTGTACTTTCGCATATTAATTATTGTAATATCGTATGGGGAAACTGTTGTAAAACTAAAATTAATTCACTTGAACTTTTACAAAAGAAAGCCTTACGAATTTGTACACAATCTGATTATTTAGCACACACTACACCTATTTTTAAAACATTGAAAACTCTCAAAGTAACTGATATGCACATTTTTCAAACAGCTATTTTTATGTATAAATATGTCTCCAACTTACTTCCTAAGTCCTTTCATGATTTTTATATTCATAATGTTAATGTACATTCGTACCCCACGAGACACTCTATGGATTTTCATTTAACTAACCCTAAAATTGTTTTGGCACAAAAATCAATAAGACACAATGGACCCGATGTGTGGAACTCCTTGCTTATAACATTAAAATTATGTACAACACTTGTTTCCTTTAAAGTGAAGATGAAAGAATATTTATTGATAAGGTATGAAAATTAGATTCTGGTCATAATATACTACATGTACTTTGTTTTAATATAAATATTCATTGTTTATTTGTATATAAAAAGGAAATTATTTGATAGATTGAGGAGCTCGCGCAGTGCACTCTTCACTTTGCACAGCACTCACTTCACCCGCTCTTTCTTCCTGTCTCCTCTTCTCCTTTTGTAAGGCCGGTATCATTTCAAGCTCTGCTTACGATATCGGTCTTCTGCATTCTCCCCCTTTTCTTTCTTTTCAAATACGATTAATTGTACTATTGATTATTTATATTTATTTATTTGTGAATTACTACTTGTATTACTTATCATTATATTGCTAAAATGTATTCATTGTTATTTTTGTTATTGTTTATGGAAAATGCAGAAATAAAACTTGAAACTGAAACTGAAGTTGTCAAATCGACTTTAGGGCTATAGAGCCCAAAAGTAATAGTCTTGATTTTCAGACAATTGTACCGAATGGTCATACGTTTAATCTTGGCCACCACAAGAAGTGGGTTATTGATGTAGACAAATGCTCATGTACCCTTTACAACTCTTTTCATATATATGTTATTACCAAAGAAGAAAAAAGCCAGTCAGTCACTCAATAGTGTCTGACAGTGAAGTCTAGCAAGTAAACGGGTTTCCTTGCATAATTTGAATATGAGGACACTGCTAACGTTTAAATTTCACAGATAGGACATACATGACATATTCATAATTCCTGCAAAGTTCTACAGCATTTGAGGTTGGCTGCAAAAGGGACATAGTATCTTTAACATACACTTTTTCAAAATATTTATGAATTTCCTGTAAAACCTTTTCATCATCCTTAATAGTTTTTCCATTCACATATAAACTTTCTATTTCTTTTTTCTGCCCATTGCGCTTTTCCAACTGTAAAAAATATTTGCTTGCCTTTTCACCCTTTTCAATCCATTTTGACCACGATCTTACAAACGCCCCTTTACATTTATGTGTATAATATTTATCTATGTTCTTCTGTGCTTCCTTCATCTTACTAATAACATTTTCATTTGGATCCCTATCTAACTGTTCACTCAAGGTATCATATTCCTTTTTAAGTTTATTAAAGGCATCTTTTTGAACATCATATTTTTGTTTACAGTCTGACATCGTAAATTCTTTTATCTTAACTTTACATATTTCCCATTTGTCTTGTGGTGACAACTGTATGTATTCCAATTTAACTTGTTTAATCAAATTACGTACACCAGTCTGATATTTTGCATCAACTAAGATATTATTATTTATCTTCCAAAACCCTTTGCCTCTCTTTACAATTTTAAATTTCAATTTGAAAGAAATAGTATTATGGTCACACTTTAAAGCCAGACGGATGTCCGAAGATTGAACTAAATGGCATATCTTCTTTGATATTAACCAATAATCTAACCTAGAAAATAAAGAGAGAGACACCTGCCTCCATGTAAATTGTCTCTTGTCTGGATATAAATGTCTCCAAATATCTACCAAATTGTGATCTTTTTTAAACTTCTTAAAATAAAATTTCGGAACATTAGCAGAAGAGATACCACGTGTATCCATTTCCTGACTTTGAACACAATTCCAGTCCCCTCCTGCTATCAAAATATCATTATCTTCTTTAACCGTATTCAACCAATTTAAAAGCATTTTATAAAATGGCTCTTTTTCCAATTTTTTTGTAGGAGCATAAACATTCAAAACAAAGTAACATATTCCATTGATGCTCAAACGAGCAGCTACAATTCTTCCGTCACTTTTATTAAAAGCATGTATTAAATCAATTTTCGGGTCTCTGTTAATTAAAATTGCAACACCCTTTGAATGATTGGTTCCGTTATTAAACAAACATGTACCAGTCCACTCATTACAAATATTCCTTTGTAGGTCGTGAGACCAAAACGTTTCTTGCAAAAAAACAATATCACATTTTTGGTGTTTAAGCCACAAAAATATTTTGTTCCTTTTTAACTTTTCACAAAGACCTCTAGCGTTCAAAGATATGAAATGCAAAAATGGATTCATACTATTGAATTAAATATGTATATAGAGTCCGAGTTTTCATATTTTGATACAAAGTAACATGAATTTCTATTTTTTAGTTCATTAGAAAGTCTTGGTATAACTAACCATGTAAAACGTATGAACAGAGTCATGAAATATAATACAGGTAGCGTCCAATTTCCATATCCGATATTAAAACAGCTAGCTAGCAAAATTATTTCTTCTTTGTAGGAGAATGGGTTAGTTGAGTTCTGTTGCAGAGGGTGCTACACAAAATCATTTTTTTGTGAGATAATGAAAAACTGAGTGTCAAATTTGAAAGAACATAATGATTTTTAATACTTGTGTATACCACCACAAATATTATATATTTTTGCGTCTTTTCGGAACAAGGCCTCGGGCAAGTAAGCAGCCATTTATGTGGTTCTTTACAATTTCTTTGATTTCTTTTTAGCTGTTTTTAGATCTTGCTCCTCTGAAATTCACTCACAAGTTCAAGTTCAGTAACATCCATTTGCCTAGATACAAGGTAGATTACAGATGTAGGTTGTGCAAGGTTATTTATAGATCATCTCGCATATATTGTATGTGACATGGCGGGAAGCAAGTGGTTATTTTTTTTAGAGCACTCCCCTCTTTGTGTTTAATTTATCATGATATTTCATGGAAGATCCAGTTTGTTCAATTTCAAATAACCATCTTTTCTCAAGAGCATTCAAAACATTGGTAAGCTTTGAATGATCTGTTTCCATTTACAGGGCAGTTTGTGTTGGTAGACCATTACATTCACCTGATAGACCAGAATCACTAAAGAAGAGTACTACCAGAATGTCAAGCACAGATCAGAACCCATCTCCGTCAAAGAGTGTGTTTCTCAAACAAGAGGTACATGACATCACCTTTACCATTCCCTGGAGTAAGCTGTTAATTAAAGTCAACATTGAAATAATTACTTTCACATCCAAACTTTTTCACAAATAACATTAACAATTTTGTTAAAATTTGAAAGATAATTTGTATGGAATTCAATAATTCAGTAATCACTCTTGCTTCGTTTTGTGTTCTAGTAGAACTACAACCATTATCTTTTGTGTACATTTTGAAATGAAAGTTTGAGAGAGACTTCTGATTCAGTTCATTTTCCCCTCCCAGGGAATGACTATTCACAACCGAGATTTTAGATTTCGAAATTATATGTTGAATCTAATCTGCAATTTCTTTTTTAAATCTTAAATTCTAAGTTGAATGTTGACAAGATCAGATTTTAAGGATCTCAGATTTCACATTGATGAATTATGAATTTTCAATGGTTTGTGATGGCAAATTCTTGAAGGTACACCTGTAAGGTACACCTGTAAGGTACAAGCTGTTTCCTGTCTGTTCCCTGATTTAGTTTAGATGCAGGAAGACTGTACATTCATAATACAGATTGTCCACTATGATTGATCTCATCAATAATGATCTGTTTGCAGACACTCCACAAGGAAAAATGGTTATCTTTAGAGAGAGTAACATACCAAGATCCTCGAGGTAAAGAGAGAACCTGGGAAGTGGTAGAAAGGACAACTAAACCAAAGATAGAAGGAGTTAGTGACTGTAAGTATCTCTCAAGGACAACAACTCAATATGTTTTCAAATAATAGATTTGTTGTTTTCTTGCGGGCAGAAAGGACAACTAACCCAAAGATAGAAGGAGTTATGTTACCAAGGATTATCCAGCCTCTTATGGTTGCAGTATAGTCCTTAGTCCTTGTTGCTTGTTACAATATCTAGTTATCTATCTATTATTAGTATATTGTTCTAGTTAGTTGAGCAGAGATTGTTACAATTAAGTTACAACTTCACTTTGTTATACATATATTTATTTTAAGCTTGCAGTTACAGGTACAGCTTAAAGGTTAGATTGCCTTAGGCCTTCTGTTATCAATTTTACAGATACAGGTTACCTGTTACATTGTATATACATAGTATAGCATACCTGCCAACCCTCCCGGAATAATTTTTTTTTTTGTTTTTTTTTTGTTTTTTTTTTTTGTTGCTTAAGCCAAATTAAGCTTGTTTTATCATATGCCGCGATGTGAGAGTTCATGTATTGTGTGCGTTGAAGGGCTGCATGATTGAGCAGCGAATTTGTATTTGCTTTTTTGCACATATTTACCGCGTATACGCTGCCGCTGCATGTGCAAACGCCTGTTAAGGGTACAGATTTCTTATTTTCAAAGACGTACCATGCTAAAAATTCTTAATTCTCATTTTCAAATGTTGGCAGGTATGGTATAGTTTAGTTTGTTATATTCTTTAGTATTTGTACGATTTGTTGTTATTATACTCATCATGTTCATATTCCTCTATTTTCCCTATCTACATGTATATGTAACATATGTTTTATGGACCACTGCCTTGTGCAGCTGAGTCTGAAATAAAGTTCTAAATTGAATTGAATTGAATTGAGTTAGTGATTAGTATCTCTCAATGGCCAAAACTCAAAATGTTTTCAAATAATTGATTTGTTGTTCACTTGCTGATAACCCATCAAGTAGGAGACTACAGTTTTGTATCATACAAATCATTATAATAGATTTGAACCTAGTAAAATTAGTATGTAATATCTTTATATTATGCCCACAAATGTTTAATTCTTATTATTTAAAATCTATTACACTGAAAGTTGCAGAAAAAACTAAGATTGTAATACTGTGGTATATTAGTTAAATAAGCTATTTTGTAGAGCTCGCCTGATATATACACTTCATTGTAAGACATTCATATCCCGCTGGTACCCTTGTCAGGTAGAAAAGTCAATCTTGTGTATAACTCTTTTGTTTTCTCTTGGCAGGTGTTGCAATGATTGCTATTCTTAACAGATTGCTTCACTATGATTGTATTGTCCTCGTCAAGCAGTTCCGCCCACCGTTCAAAGCATATACCATTGAGTTTCCTGCTGGTAAGATATCACCCATTATAGAATGCTCACTACATGATTCATTTCAAATATTTGTTTAGGCAGAATATGTTGAATTTGCTTTCAAATTTCCACAAAGGCTGGATTTGAAAATTATGATGCATCTAGTATTTAAGCAGTTCATTACAAATTATTTTATGTTAGCAAAACTGGAGGCAAAAATACACACTCTTTATGTTACAAAGTAATGTGTTGTTATCAAGCTATTTACTGGGTTTTTCCTTAGTCCACATTTAAACTTGACCTTTGATATATTTTCAAGAGACCCTGGAGGTAACTAGGTATGGGACAAGTATTTCACATATCTCTCTTTATGTACTTGTATCAAAACACTGATTTTTTAAAACTCCTTGTCTATTAAAATTCTTGTTAAGAGAAGCTTCCTTTTATATTGTCTGATTTATACTTTTTGTTTATTATTATAATTTACTCTGATGAGTGCTAGACCAAGAGCTTTAGTTTTCTTGACATGTATTTGTTGCTATTTTTGATTTTACGATCCTTTCATTTATTTAAACCAAAACAAATAAACTCTATGGTGCAATTTTTCAGAACCTCTACCAGTATGAAGCTGAGATTATTACCAACTTCACATCAGTTCCATTTATTAAGATAGTGATCATTATCAAGATAAGGATGAGAATGACATACTCATAGTTAATGATATAATGTTTACCGGTATACTCTCCTGATTTTTATATTTTGCAGGTTTGGTAGATCCAAATGAGAGTCAAGAGGAAGCAGCTTTGAGAGAATTGAAAGAAGAGACAGGTTATACAGGGACAGTCTTAGCAGTATCTCCATGTAAGTACTTATACAGGGACAGTCTTAGCAGTATCACCATGTAAGTACTTATACAGGGATAGTCTTAGCAGTATCTCCATGTAAGTACCAATAGTTGCACTGGAACAGAAGGTTCTACTTCTGGATTCACTCAAGGAAATGCAGTGTTTATTTGATTCTTCTTATTGACTTTGTCTCGCATTCAATGTACATTTAAATCCTTCAGGGCGCGACAAACCCGCTTGCCCGACGTCCCGGGGCAACCAAATTGAGCCGTCGGGCAAGTAAATCAAATTATCACTTGCCCAATTCGGGCAAGTGATACTTTTACAGTAATTTCCTAGTGTCCAAGAACTCTACCATTCACCCGTCAACTTCTTACCCGTCGTCAAAATCCAGAAGCAAAAAAGCGATCGTTCCGATTTCGAAAAAACTTCACAGACAGCTAGCCAGCTCAGCTAGCTCAGCGCGCATGCAACAGTGACACTTCAAGCCATGAATGCCGCTCCGCCTCCACGCACGGCCGGCCGTGAGCTAGCTAGAGACAGCTAGCGCGATCGTACCAGCTGCGAGCTTATTCGCGCTCTCTCTCTCTAGCTCTGCAGGCCGCACCGACAGGCCTTTGCTATTCTCTGATTGCCGATTGGTTGAATCACGCCAAATATGACGTCATTATTCTAGGGAAATGAACACGTGCGAATCGGAATGGAATAAACAACAGGGATTTTCTAGTAAGTACAAAAAGTCAAATGTTTGATATTTATTCATAATGACTGTTAATGATTGTGAACATATTATTTAAAACTCGCTGCTCATATAAATCAGATGAATGTTTTTGTCTCGTTTTCAATTTATTACTGCGGTCTCAAGATCCGACCGAGCGAGTCATTTTGATAATAGTATCGAGACCCCCAGAATATAAGCCGTTGTTGTTTTGTTTTCATGGTTTTAGCGACGTTGTTTAGTCTAGTTTTCGCATACTTATCCGAGATTTATCGTAAAATATCTTCAATATTATTATTTAGTAAGAATTTACAAATTTTGGCATGATATTTATAGCAGTGAATGATGAAATAAAAATGTCCGTACTTTATTTAAAATAGTTGATTACCCATTATTTACATGACGTTTCTTGATGGAAGAGTTGACCCAAATTACACTGTACATGTATGTGCATTAATTTGCTATCTAAAACACTAACTTATCATTACGAGATAATAAATGCTTTAACCTCGAGTCCTTTTTCGCTTTAAAGTTTTGGGCAAGTGGAAATATTGTTTGGGCAAGTAAATTGAAAACCCACTTGCCCGACAGGGCAAGTGGTGAAAAAAATTCTTGTAGCACCCTGTCCTTGCGTACATATGCAATCTTTCACATGAAAAAAAAAAGAAGAAAATACATAAAATAAATCGCCTATAAAATTCCTCAGTTCTTCCCAAAGAAATACCTGAATTCCCTCATTGAAGTTGATACCATTACCCATCACGTCTCCCCCAAAAGATCTTCAGTTACAATGATTCAGGCATTCCCATGTGTGCTCCCACAGGCAACCAGTGAACCATATGTCTTTCAAACGTTTGATATTAATGTCAAATGATATTTGTGTAGTATTCTTTCCATGCACCCATCAATCTGTGTATTTAGTGAGACCCCCTTTCTCCGTACCCAGCATATATTATATACAATCAAATAGTATAAAATAGAGCTCTCTGATGCAGAGTTGTGGGAAGTTTCCTTTCCTTTTTAGATGTTTATTATAAACCTGTGTTTAATTCACCTTTGTTATGCTGTTGCTTGATCATCTAGGTACTGCCTTAGACCCAGGAATTTCATCAGCATCATGTAGCTTTGTTCATGTTCAAGTAAGTTTATTTATAACTTTCAAATCCAACATTTCAGGCTCCTGACTTAATAAAGCCTATAACAGGATTTTGAACAGACTGTGAACACATGCTGGTATCAACACACACTGAAAAGAAAAACATGTGTGTATTAAACATATTTTTATTGTGGCTTAATCAGTCTTTTCTTTTGTACTTTACATTTTATAATGTGCATGTGTGATAGATATGATTTGAAGTTTTGAACATACAGCGCAATTTGTTTGCTCTGAATGTTTTGTTTTTTCTAACCTATTTCTTTTGCTTACAAATATCTTACAGTTTAAAGTTTAATTGAACCAATTACCTTTATAAAGCTTTAGAAGACATAATTATGATCATTACTTTTGATATAAAAGGTGCTTCATTTGTATTATGTAAGGCATTGTTTTTATTTACCCATTATCACGATATTTATAGATAGCTAATTTTCCCTATTCAAACATTAGTTACTTGTTAATGTATATGTTTCACTAAGATTGACTAATCTAATGATGTATTTGACATAGATTGACGGCAATGACAACGCCAATGACAGTGCAGTAGCTTGTCCAGGTGAGGTCATGGATTTCTTGTACTTAAAACCTTTTGTGAATATTATTCCATTTTCTTTAGAAGATTGATTTAATTAGCTTAGATTTTTTTAGGATATGTTCAATGATTTGTTGTCAAAAAGATAAACGTCTACCTTACTTATCAAGGGGGTTTATTATTTTAAGGAATGATATGGATACTTTCCCAGTTTCTCTGTTATTGATGTAGACAAAAATCTGACGAGGAACATTTATGTGCAATATACTCTCCATCTCTCTCTCTCTTCTTTCCCTCTCCCTTTCTCTCCCTCCCTTTCCCTCTCTTTCTCTCTCTTTTTTTTCCTTTCTATTATTCATCTCATTTGAGGGCTTGTCTGATGTTAATAAGCACAATTAGATATGAGAACTGTTATACACTTCATAACAGGTCTCTTGATAAGACAAATACTTCTTCACCAACTTTGTTTTAACTGTCTCATTTTCATTTGTAATGATTTTATCATAAACATGTAAATGTGATGATATTTAATGATTTTTGTTTTCTTGACTCAACAGAGGATGGAGAGTTTATAGAAATTCTTCTCATTCCAGTCAATGAATTACTTCATAGATTGCAAGGTAAGTCTCCATCTGTGCATTAAGAATGGCCCTTCTTTTATGATCTGGTGATAATATTAGTCATACAAAGTGATATCAATAATAATAGTAATAATAATATAGTATTATTAATAGTTTTGAATGAAGCCATGAATTAAATATTTTGCTTCAATCATGGTAATTTGTAAACAGACTTTATTTAATACCATACCTGACTGAATTCTTGGTAAAACTTATTTATTTGATATATGGTTTTAAATTACTGGAAATAAATCCAGTACCTTCATTATTTGAAGCTTTCAAGTATATTCAGAGTAAAATTTGTATTTGTAAGGGTTAATAGGAATATAGATGGTATAGTATTGTGAGACAGTAACAATTTGAATGGATGTACAGTATTCAGTGAACCCTAATCTTTATGTTGTGTTGCTTGCTCTTGATCATGATAGGGCATGTAAGGATTCTGTATCCCTTTTGTATTGAAGAAAAGAAATGATATGCATTTTTTTTTTTTTTTTTGTAATGTACATAGGACCACATGAGAGAGGGAGAACAGACAAATTATGTAGTTACCCCTGAAATGGTCTATCCACCATATTCATATGATTTACCATGTATTTAACATGATTATATTGTCATGGAAATAAAAAAAATTGTAATTGTGATCCAATCTTCCTCTTTTTTTTCTCTGTCCTAGAAATGGCGAAGCAGAAAGATGTTGTGATTGATAGCAATGTATACATGTATGCATCAACTTTAACTCACCCCCATCTAGGAATGGTACCTTCCACTATCATCAACAGTGATTAACTTCAACTCACCCCCATCTTGGAATGGTACCTTCCACTATCATCAACAGTGATTAACTTCAGATATCAATCAACAGTCTGTTGTCTAGCAATGGACCTCCTTGACTGGTAATTCACATTGACAGTCTGTATGTTGGCTCTGAGTTTGAGTAATGGCTTGTTTACACATGAAGCAGGAAGCCACTAGTGATCTCTGCCGCATGGTTTTATGTTTTTAAAGGTAAATGAATATCAAGTTGGAAGAAAGTAGCTCCGCTCAACAAAAGGCATTTGTGCACTCCATATCTGTGTGTCGTACGTACGATACAGACATGAGATGCAAAAAGTATTATGCTTGCTGCATCAGAGAACGCGCCATGGTGTCATATGTAAACAAGCTTTTATTGACCAGTGTATGGACTGTCTGTATCTTGATTCTAGTGTATGAATCCTCTGTGTCCAGTAATGAGCCCGTTATGGACCGGTTATTGACCAACTGGCGCAGACCTTTACTGATTACCTCATGTAATTAACTTGACCTAGGAGTCTACTTGGCCTGACCTCATGCATTCACCTGAAAGGTCACTGACCTCTTGTTATTTCATGGACTTTTGATCAGCTATAAATAGAAAAGGAAACATGTCTTCTTGGAGAGACAGACTGTTCAGTTATGAAAATTAAGTGTCATTGGAACATGCTTCTGATTCTAATTGTAAAATGTAATGTTTTTTATTGATTTAAACCATGTACAAAGGTGAGCTATTTTTCTGACCAAAAATTTTAAAGATATGCTTAGAAAATTGAGCTCTTTTTTATATTACAGGGATTTTTCTTATTTTTTTTCTTCAATCATGAATAAAGCTTTCATGAGCTTGTAATACTCTCGTAGTTTAGATGCCTAGCCGACAGACAGTTTATCATTGTGTGTTTATTCAAAAAAAAATTTAAACTGATTTTAAACTGATATGTTTACATGTATTTGATCATGCATCTTCTTATTATTAAATATTAATCTGTCTCACATCAATATTTTATTAAACATGTGGATGTGCCATATTTTTCATAACTGTTATTTTATGATGTGAAAGAAGATCTATTTTTGATACAGTAATTGTGAAGAACTGGTGAGAAAACTTGCCTGATATTTAGCAATATTTACTTTTCTTTGCATTGGAATGTTGTCTTGTAAGATACATGTACTAGTAGTTAGGTCCTCACAATGACATAGAGCACTTTTATGTAGACATTGAACCATTTTTATCATACGCTCAAGTGGGCAACTTTTTATGTAACATTTGAAGCTGTTTTGTGTTAATACGTTGATAGCAATCTATCCTGTTGAAATCCTGGCACAATGACTGTATTGCATAATATTGCATAATATAAAGTATGCTTGCTATGGAAACAACTGTTTCAGCCCTCTTACTAATGTTCAAAGTTTATCAAATCTTTTTCTCTGAGAGTAAAGCCATTGAACACAGAATATTAGATGTTTTCCTCCCTTGTGTCATGAAGAGCGCCATCTGTTGTTAAAACTAGCAAAAGTGAATGAATGGAGGAATTCAATGTAATAAAAGAGACATTTCAGATGTTTAATAAATAAAAGATCAGACTTGTGAAAGGGTTGAGATTATTGCCCCTTTTATGTGAGCCCCCCCCCCCCCCCTCACACACGCACACACATCTTCTTTTCTTAATTCAAGTTTAAAGGTTTTCAACTGATTATGTAAATAACTTTTTTTTAATCGTAAGTTATTTTCATACACTTGGTACTTGTACCGGTATATAATTTTGTTGCATAAATCATGTACATGTATATCATTTGTAGAAACATTCCATGTTTTTTTCATGTGATTTTCTCGATATGTGTAGAAATGCTAAATTTCTATTTCTATTTTAGGAAGGTAATGAAACTATATATTTTTTTTTGGGGGGTTATATTTTTTTTCTATTCAGTATAGAGGTAGACAAATGAAGATCAATAATAAGAGGTAATTTAAACAAACATCAAACATATCTATAAAAAAAAAAGTGATTATAAAATGACTACCAGTAACATTGATATATACCAGAAATTGTGCTTACCAAAATATATTGCATTGCAATTTTCAGTTTATGGTATACATTATTTGATTAGTATAATTAAGAGATACATTTAAGGTGTATACTGCTTAGAAAGGTAAAGTTTCGACACAATTGATGTGAATTCGATTTCTCTTGACCATTTTGTGAAGATATTTAAATCTTGTTTGAAACGAGGCATATTTGCATACCTATCAATTATTCATATAATTTGTATTTTCTGCTTGATTTTTTTATTTTTCATATTAATTATTATTCTTATATTTTGTAAAAGGAAGTATCCATGTACCATGTAAATTAAGTTGCCTAATGTAGTACATGTATTTTGATACTGGCTAGTACCTTTGGAATGAAGTAATTTCAATTATATGAGTTGAATTTTTTTTTAAATTTCATTCCATTTCATTGTTTTCATGTCATGGGTATAGTAAATGGCATGTATCATTTGTAATGTTATTATGGTGCTCATTGGGAATCATTGGAATAATGGAACATGATGGTGTACATGATGTTCATATCATGTCTATGTTTACTTGTAATTTATATTTGTATAGAGCACTGCTATAAATGAAGGGCTACCATAGAATATCATGTATGCATTCATATGGTGTTGATTAATATAATTACAAGGGATGTTAAACTCATAATTTCTGCATAATTTTATAAATGGAGAGAGGAGATGTAATGTAAGGGAGATGGTTGTTCATATAAAGGTATGAAAAGTATTCCCCCCCCCCCCTCCCAAGCATATAAATGATATATAGGTATGAGCTTGGTAAAATTCAACTCCTAATCCACTACTTACTGAAATCTTGGACAGCCATTTTTGTCAAGTATATTTTAGCTGCACATTGTGACAACAGTTAATTGGAGCTGTTTGTTCTGGTAGTGGATGAAAGCAGAGTTAGACATAAATTTCTAAGGTCTGAGAATTTGTGTAACATTTCTGTATCAATGAAACATGAAACATCAGATAGTCTGTACATAACTAATATTTAGATATCATTGTGAGTTGGTGAATGAACATAAAACAGTCAGAACAAGTATGATTTATGATTTGTGAAGTATCTTGGGTACGTGCACTCATTTTTCATCTTTTCCAGATGAGAACAGTCCTATTACATGGCAGACTTGATATGTTACAATGTAGCATTGACAGGTTGCTTTGGCAACAATTGCTGTGGGCTATATTTCATGAAAGGTTAGGTATAGTGTTAGGTTCAAGGTTTAACTATTCAGTTAGTTAAGGAAATTAATGTGCAACATTTGTGGCAGAAGCAAGTGCTGTAAAACTGTTCTATTACATGGGCATCAGTTTATGTGAATCTTGATAAAGACAGTCATATTAAATTCATTTGCAGGATGAAAATCAACTCACTTCAAATTTTATATGACAATTTATAATGTGTTTTTAGTTACAAATGGAATGCATTCTTTGGGCTCTTGTACCATAGTTGTATTTTACAAATTAAGTTTAGATGGTCTGTTCTAATTTTGTAACCATGAAACTTACCAATATTCCACCTAGGCTGTTATATGTTCTCTTGCTGTATCAGTATGTCTGGGGTTTGCATCTATAATGGATACTCTAAATGTCCTCATTTGCAAATTGATTCACACTTGAATTTCATAATCCAATGACACACTACAAGATTATTGGTGAATTTCGGGATTATATCTTATTAATCAATGTTTTCAGATTTTCAAATATGATTTGAAATTGACCCGGCAGATATGCTTGTACTATTTGAATTTCATAAATGCATGAAATGGTCATTTCACTTATGTCTTGACTTTCATCTTGTATCATATATTTCTCTTTATAACCTACATCAATAACATCATTATTATACTTTGAATGCCATCGTTATTTCTTTATAGTTAAAATAAAAGAAGACTGATCAGACATATGCTTCCTAATGTTTATGATATATTTGTATACACTGGTGGTTTAGTTACGTTGTCTTGGAGAACCGGAGTGAGTGGAGAAAGTCAATTTTATTCCAAATCTTTTTTTTTTTTCTTTTTTTTTTTTGCGGGGGGGGGGGGCAAATATATTTTCTTTAATTTCTGTGAACTTTTTGCACAGTGGAATTCAAGTACTCGGTACTCGAAAATATGCCTCGTGGTATTTAAATAGAGATAAACGTTAACAAGAAATATAATGATTTATTCAATAAATTCCTATGCCCGAAAGATAAACGGGGCGTTACAGGAGATGAGGACTGACGAAGTATACGTACGCAAAACTCACGAGTGGGATAGAGAGAGGGGGAGGGAGAGTTTGTGATAGAGAGAGGGGGAGGGAGAGTTTGTGATAGAGAGAAAGGGAGGGAGAGTTTGTGATTGAGAAAGAGAGAGAAGAAGAGGAGCTAAAGAGATACCTTTCTTCTCTTGGTAGTAATTTATTTTCTGACCGGTGCATTGACGTATTTTTTGATGGGTTTCAATTAAATACTATTGAATTTCTTAATAGGGTTCTGTAAATTTCTATAGGCAGGAAATCACTAATACCGAATAATAATAACCATGATTATTATTTCTGTAATTCAAAGGTCCTTTATTCATTTTACATAAATTATCATTGTATTCTTTCCACGAATCCTAATTATCTTCGAACTTCGAATTTCTTTTGTTCGCGAATTCATTCATTTCACCTGCGTCTAGGCGTCGCATTTCGGTTGTCAAGGCAGTAACATCCAATTTGATGGTTGCAGGTTTAGAACAAAACTACATATGATTGAAGTATTCAGTCTCCTCATTAAAGCAACGTAACGGACTCACTGGTAGACAGGTTAAATGATTGGCGTCAGTACACGCTTTACAATTAGTGTTTTACGTCAGCTTTTTAAACATACTTCGCTAAATCTAGAAGGCATAATTTAGTCTGTTATCGACTTCTACCTCACTCTCACCCCCCCCCCCCCTCTCTCTCTCTCTCTCTCTCTCTCTCTCTCTCTCTCTCTCTCTCTCTCTCTCTTTCTCTCTCTCACTTCCCTCCTTCCATCTTCCTACTCTTTCTCTAGCCCTCTTTTTCTTTTTTCTTTTTTATATTGAGGTCCGATATCTCGTCCACCGATGGTCCCATGATACTCGCCAACCCTGCAATACTTGAATCTGGGAGGCGCCATCGAATGGCATTGTAATGACAAGGAATATAGCTATACAGGGGAACAGCTAGTGCTCTGTTTATAAATGTGTATAATAGCACTCACATATTCCCTACCCAGCACGGTTTCTGAGACGATATTGCACAATGGCAGCACATGTTTGCGTTTTAAGATGAACAAAACTGAAAGAAAGTCAATAAGGAAACGAATAGCAGTCAGTTAAAACAAACCAACCAACTAATCTTCGAAAAGCGAAATGTTGATACGCCTACGTGTGCGTGTTATTGTTCTTCTTATTACATCATGTCTCGAAAACCCGATATTCTTGTCACACCAATTCTACTGAGAAACGTGAAAAATATGGATGACAATGAGTGATTTCAAGTTGGGTGTTTAAAGCTGGTGTTAGTGTTTAATAAACACTAACACCAGCCTAAACACCGAAATGGAAATCAGCTGGTGTTAAGGCTTTGACCTCTGAATATCGTCAACTTCCGGTAGCTAGTGTTATCGATTTTGCAAAATTGTCGTCTGCTGAACCGACCTTTGTGGCTGGTGTTAATATTTTACGTACAAATGTCCTATTCACTAACACTAGCCCCTAGGGATTAAGCAAATGTTGATTTCCAGTTCGGTGTTAGTGTTGTACCCGCACACAGTCAACGCACGAACGACGCCAATTTATTGTCTGACGATCAAATAAAAATATGTGAAACAGGTAATTCATATATTCTTTCGTGTAAAATTAGTTATTTTCTAAGACCAGAGAAATAGGTGTAAATTTATTCTGTACTTTTCATGATATCTTTAGTTTTGATGAACTATTTTTAAATCATCGTCGTAAAATCAAGTATGTGGTGACGTCACTCGAAGATGTCGTTGACGAAGCTGTTCATGATGACCATGGCCCGACTGGAGATGCCGGTGTTAAGCTATCGATTTTGATATCGGTATCGGGCTCTTAATTTCATCAGCAAATTCTCCGCTCGATTTAAGAGCTCTTGAGTGCTCTAAACACTAACACTAACACTAACACCAAACTTGAAATCACCCAATGTGTGTATAAAATGAGACGGAGCATCCATATCAATTCCTTCGCGCTCCTTTTGGGAGATCAACTGACCCGCGCGCATTTTATATTACATGACATATGGTAAAATTCTCGGCATCTTTTTACACTTTTCTTTACCATTAAAAATCGAAATTGAGAATAATATCCTCAATCGAGATATGAGAAGAAGGAAACATTTCCTTTACATTCCATGTAAAACCATGCCCTTACTTGAAAAAAAACCTCCGTCACTTTGACGTTGAACTTTACAATCCATTTAAAAAAAATTACTCTCTCATACACAATGTCAATGGATCGGTCGCACTGTGCTCGATTGCCTTTCAATAAACCAATCTTTAACTTTGCAGCAACGCGTTTTGCGTCAAATTTGTAAATCCTCAATCACAGACAATGACATATGATACGTAAGCTTTTCATACATATAAATTTCATTTTGATTGATTCATTTTTAGCTCCGTCATTTTTCATGTCAAATCATGCTTCATGTCCCATTTTAGAAGCCCGACCCAGGGTTTTGTGCCAGCTAGCCGTATGCATGTACGTAATGCTATGCATACACATATAACTGAACATGCATAAGTACAGTACATGTACACACGCAGCGCAGCGCGTACGAGCGCACTGCACTACATTTCATTGGGTCAGTACCATTATGAAAATAGGGTAACAATGAGTGGGATGGGTTTAGTGCCGTCACAATAAACTTGCGCATTACACGCGTACGTATAATTAGAGCAATTTATGCACCCCGAAGAAATAATGAATACAGCCCGACCTCTCTACACACAGAACTGCACAGATACCGCACAGTCCGGTCAAGGCGGTACGCGTAGCGTTAAACTGCCAAATTTACAGAAATTGTGAGGAGCGCTTTTGCTATGAAAGGAATTGATATGGGAACAGGTTTTCATATTGCTTTGCTTCTCGATCTCATAACAAAGACGAACTGAAAACTCGATATGATGAAAATCATAAATCTTCATCACCACCATTGTGGAAAATGAAATACATAATTAGAAGTCATTTTTATTTTTATGTTTGAGCTAACATAAAAGTGTATTTAGAGCCAATTTCTTGACCACTATTATCGAGGGAGGAGAATGTAGCATTCCTGTAACCAATATGGCACACATTTTGCTTGTTTTTCACTGATAGGATCATCATAACCATCTTCAGATATTAACAGAATCCTTTTTTTTAATTACTGTAAGAAATTTAATAATATGAAACAATGACTTTATTCCTAACTCTGTGAACTTGAGTAATTCAGTGTGCAAGCCAAGGTAAGTCGCTTTGGAATACTCGCAAATATTATAGCAGACGGTACTGGAGCGGCATGCAAAGTAAAGGGAATAGCATAATTATAAACGCGTTTCCATGCCAGTATGTTCATCCGAGATGAGATCCTTTTCAGTCCCGAGAAGCAGGGCCCTGCAGGGGGTATCAGGATCGACTAGAAAGACATTGTATACGTATCTCTCAGAATAAATTCATATCATAGTTTTTTCTTATTTGTTTAGATCATGATCAATAGATAAAGTTGAGTTCTGGTCATGCGATTGTATTGTGAAAGAAACGTTGTGGAATAGATCAGAAAAGGGTTGATCATCTATAAATTATGTACAACTTTTCTTTATGAGAGAAATGAATAAATACCTATGAAAAAAGAAAAACAAATCTAGCATAATTGTACTTCAAGGTTCTGCATGGAATCATCAAAATGATAAGAAATTTGGCCCAGTTTGATAAAGTTACAAGCACTGCATGTAGGCCTATACAGAAAGATGTAAATGGGACTACACGAACATGTGCATGGCACAAAAATCCGTCCCGATTTTTATGATGTTGTACATGCCATAATATTTAGTATATTAAGGCATTTGAAGAGCCATGCTTTTCAGGGGAAAAAAAATTATCTGATGTTCTTCCACACTTGCATAATAACAAGGATAATGCTTTCAAATGATTTTTCACATCTTCCCAGAACTCAACATTCTATTTAAATTGAATTGAATTGTATCTGTTCATTCCTTGACTTATTGTCGAAGATAATGTTTGGGGTTGGGTGCCCCCCTTCTATATACTATCGATACCTATATAATGTGTTCACATCGAATGAAGATCTTCAAGATTTCAAGATTTAATGTGGTTTCTTGTATCCATACATGCTTTGACTTAATGCCGAACAGAAAATGGAAATGTTTGGGTTCTTACCACCCACCCCCCCCCCCCCTCCGCTTCTTCTTATTGTCGACAACTATCGTCGCAGCGATGCAAGTAATAAATAATGTGTTGTTGCATCGATCGGGCGTAGATCTTGTAAAGTTTAGTACGGTGATTTCTTGTACCAATCCATTGTGAGTGAATATTATTAGGGATGGAAACTATATGGTCGTGCTGCCTATAAAACAGCCACAGCTCATGAATATTAACGCCTCCTCGGTCTTCAGAGTATATCACAAAGATAATAAAACTATATTACAAGTGAAGGAGAGACAAGTTCTTGATTGATGGCTATTTCCACCACTTGACCTTTTCCTTCGCGCAGATAGGTAAATACAAAATGGTTGAGCAACTACACTGGTCGGGTAGATACATGTTTCCTCTTATACGACGTACATGAACAGATGAAATAGTATACAAACTTAATATGTGTTTGCCTTGAAGAATAAGTAAATCTGAGATATAAATTAACTTAGGTGGCACGTCATTTTGATGTTCTCTTACGGCTGGGTGCAGCTCATCTACATAAACGGATGGATCGTGTGAAGCCTGTTTCATCTTCAAAATCAGAAATTCAATTAGTTTCACTGAAATAAAGGATCAAATTAAATCTAAACGTCTCATCACTATTAGCCACCCCCTAGCTCTCTCTTTATTGATGAAATCAATGAAATCAATCTTGAGTGAAATCAATCGGCAGCAAGATGGAGTTTGTCGATCTATTAGAATCGCCAAGTGAGTGTTGTCACTTGTTGAATCTTTTAAAAGCTTTCCATGGTTTCAAGGATGTCACGTGTCGATTTTCATTCATTGATGAACAAATAATTTCAAAGTAAATCGATATTGACATTTACGTCCAACAAAACACACCATTCATGTCTATTTCTACTCTGCTGCATGCATTAGAATAATATTGTATCGCATGTTGTATACTATTTTGGCTTTGTTTTGTTTTTACTTCTTTCTCCATGTTCTCTTAGCTTAATACATACAGTGGCGGATCCAGGGGGGGGGGGGGGCCCGGGCCCCCCCCCCCCTTGAGAAAAAAAATCATGTAAAATCACGTGATTTTTACGATTTTTGGGGGTTGGGCCCCCCCCCCCCCCCCCCTGGCGCTCAAGGGGGGGGGGGGGTGCAAATTGAATTTTTTTTTAGGATAAAAAAAAAAAAATGTGCTCACTACAATTTTAGCCACCGCGTTACCATAATGTATTCCTAATACACAGACAATCAATGATCAAAATCTGGGATCACGTAATTCATATTATTATACATTTCTGTGAAAATAAACGCTTGAAATTCATCATCCTTTTCAGAAGAGATTCCTTTGTCAATATTGTTCCATGGTAGCTCTTTGTTATTATGTAACCGAATTCATAATTTCATGCAATCCTGGACCAAATACTGTATTTTTCCTAGACCTAAAGATGCTTAACCCCTAAAACCCTTCGAAACCTTTAACACTATAAGCCTTTGTCGAAATATAACCCAAAGCAAATAACATCCCAGTAGCATTTGTCTTCGAGTGTTTTTGTATTGCTTGAAACGGTAATAGTTATGCAAAATAGCATTTCGTGCGTGGTAAAATAATTTTGGAGTGTTTATGGTACAAAGGTTACATATTCTTACGGGCCTTACATTCCAATAAACCCAGTATAGAAAGCAACACATAGCGTGATCCTCGATTTCTATTTCAGATCATCAAAGAATGTGATATGCGATGTCTGATATTTTTAATCATCTTTCATCCTCGAATACTTACGATGAGAGCTTTTGATAACGATTCATAAAAACCTTGCTCTTGCCTTACCAAACGTCGACTCAACACACACCCACCCCCCCCCCCCCCCCCCCACCTCACATCCCCCATAATATATTCTTGCACGTCATGCAGGTCATCCTGACCGGTTTGTGTTTTACTCTCAAAGTAGTTTTCTGATTCATTTTTTTCTTCCTGCTTGTTTGTTCTTTTTGGCCGCGGGCATGCAATGCACATCTACTGGCGTCTCTTAATGATGGATTGAACAGTAATTACAGGGCCTGTATTGACTTAGCATCCAGCGGGGACTCTTCTTCTGATCGTTACTGTGTACACAGATTCTATTTCTTAATTATCACTGTCAATCACTGCCATGTGGTCATAATGTCTCTCAAAAGAACACACAATCTAGGGCGTAAGCATTTCTCTAATTTGTAGCTTATAAGATCGCATAATAGAGGGGGTTGTGGTATTTCTCTCATCGTAACTTATTTTAATTGTCCTGTATCTTGTATGATTTAGAACTGATTAGATTTAAAATAATTATGCGGTTTAGACAAACAAATCAAGCATAGTAAAGCTATACCACACCCTGTGCGAGTGTGCGTATAGTGTTGGAACAGCTAAGGCGGCGGGAGGGGGTATTGAATATCATGGAGGTGGTGGAGGGAAGGGGGACTGGTCTCACTAAGGGGGGGGGGCGGTTTGCCAGTCTTCAGTTTGTCAATGATAACAAAAAGGGGTTTATTAAGCATCTTTTCCTGAGGGAAATAAAACGCGGAATATATACTATTATTGCGTCGACTTAGCTATCGTGATAATGCTCAAGCATTTTAGAAATTTCATCCGCTATAATCCTCCCTTCACGTTTCCCATCACCCCCTCCTCTCTTCCCCTCTCTTAGTCCGTTTGTTCCCGTAATTTACCCCTCCCACAACCGCACCAACGCTCTGCTTAGCTTATTTCTCTTTTGAAAACTTTATTGTAATATGTTTATATTTTGATTTTAGTGAGGGTACATGTAGGTCTGAAAAAATAATGACAATCAAGAAGAATGAACAGAAGAAGAAACACCGTTTTTTTTTAATTTTTGCCAGGAAGGCACACGTGCACTATACCTAGCACATTTTATTTTCGTGTTTATTAATGTAGTTAAAGTCCCTCTAAAGTGTTTGGAGCCCCAAACCCGCCAACAAATGGATGGCAAAGTTTCACTTAAATTTTATCAAAATATGACAAAGGATGTAATTTAAGACACAATTCTGCAAAGATTTCCCCCAAAATGTATTTGAAGACATTATATTGATAAAAGAATAAATAATTTGGGTTTTCTGTTATACGCAGAAAACATAAATGTTGTATTCTTTCATCAATATTCGACTTCAAACACATTTGTTTTGAAAATCCGTGCGGAAATGTGTCTTAAATGACATCCTTTTGCACATTATGATACAATCTAAGTGAAATGTTGCCATTAAATAAATTGTTTGGGCTCCCAACACTTTAGAGGGGTCTGCCAGTTGGATCTTACTAGGGGTAATTCCCTGGATCCTGAATCAATTTTAATGACCATAAAACTCATTCTTTGTAAAAGTAAATATAACTTACACAAAGTCCGTTACAAAAAATTATAATAAACATTTCAGTTTGCGTCAAATATCCAGCGATATCTTGTTAAGATAATATTGAAATGTCACGATCATTAAAATGTACAAGCTTTAACTATCCATTTAATGCATATTACCAACATAATTATCATAAATATCATAATTATGTGAAATTGTTCTAATTATGATGGAAACACTTTGCCCCTCAGGAAACCTGCAATATTACGAAACATGTCATTGCAAATAATAGGCATGAACCCAATGGGGAAATTAATTAGAAATAAAGGCAATCTTCCAGTAATTCAAGCAAAGAATAATGTTTTTGCTGTCGATATTCGGTCTAAAGTAGGTGAGTCCTATGGAAAAACAACATCTCCAAATTTATTGTTTTCCGTTTTCGTTGGAACTTTTTCGTCATCCGATTTTATACTTAACTCAAGTTATGTGATAGAAAGGTCTTTTTAATGTTTTTTCCCTACTAACTGGAACATTTCCCGAAAAGGATTTCGATTTTCCAAATATCATGTCTACACATTATAAATATTTTGATGGAAATGTAATATATTTTCTGAGTACGGTTTTTTCCACATCACAGCAAATAAAATATTAATTGCAATCTCAGGTGTCGTACGAATGCACGCGTGAGTGCAGAGACAAAGAGACAGAGAGAGAGAGAGAGGCAGAAAGATTGGGAGAGGTGGAGAGGTGGAGAGAGAGAGAGAGAGAGATAGGGAGGGGAGGGGCTAGTAATGGCGATGAAGATGATGATGATGTAAGACTGTCACATCAAGTGCAGTGGAAAACAAGGTTATCGTCCCATATTCTATACAATCAAATTCACTAGGTTACATGACGAACACAACCACATCATCGCTTCATTTGAGCAACGATCGACTCGAGATCGAGAGAGAAAAAACATCACATCTTACGTGAAATAATCAATATGCAGTGCTCCTCTTCAATTGTTTATCACCATAAATAGTATTCTATTTTACTGACTATCTTGAGAGAGGCAGGTGGTTGGATTACACCACTCTGGAATTGATTGAATTATTTTATCTTGAGATCGCACGGGAGACGATTGGCTTCTCTTCGACGGAAACAACTATGTCACACAGTGATATCAACATCAATCGACTTGTTATCTTCATGCTTCATAACCTTTTATTCACAACACAGTGCGCCGCGGCGACCATGGATGGTATATCATCATAATCTCGATATATTCATTGTGAACTTTGAGGATTCGTAACGACAAATATTACTGAGTTTTTAATGTGTTTTATTCGTCTTTACCCATGCAAAGCCTATGCACACAACTTTTAACATCACTTGGTTCAATCATTATCTAACTATGAGGGAAGAGAAGCGGTGATACCTAGTTGAAACACTTTGACAATCGTAGGTATTAGGCGCTGTTCATTTCGCAGATATTTGAAATGATTTTCGGGAGGAAAATCCTTCGCTGGACTCGGAGTCGAAAGCCCTCTGGAAAGTGAGCATTGTTTCTTTCAGTAATCGATATTTCATCGTCAGTAAGGAGAGCGCTTCAATTTTCCAACATTATCTCTCTCGCAGAAGCGGTTAACTCATTAAATTCACTTATGATTGTGTTGCACCCACAGTTTCTGAGAAAACACTTTGAGTGAAATGATCCCTAAAGTATCGATGTATTGACTTGTTTACAAACTTTTCCAAATTGTATCGGTTTCTTGGTCATGATTGCTTCAAAGTACTTGAAATCTATTTTCTGGATCAACAACTAGACAATAGGCTCATACACTGCAATGACGTGTGCGTAAACGTGTTTCTTTTTAGAAGTTCTTCTTCATCATGTCAACGCTTTTTGATTTAGAAGGATTGTAGGAGAATGGGGACGTTGGATCAATTAGCTTCATTAGAGCATACCATGCAATCCTCTTACAATCAAACATACCAAGAAGAATTAGTGTGCCGAATGATAAGATATCCATGGATATTAATAGTCTCTTTATTAATCATGATGGTTATAATGTCTGCAGGTGTCATAGGAAACGTCCTAGTTTGTATCAGTATGTATACCTGTCGTTCATTACGAACAGCCAACAATGCTCTTCTTTTGAATCTAGCTGCAGCTGATCTATTCGCTTGCTTCCTTTTCACACCGTTACTCTTCACCCTGGTCATCCAATCCCTCGTTTCATATAAAGCGGTTATGCCGCGGTTTTTATGCATTTCTCAAGGTTGGTTGCGGTTCGTTTGCAGTTCAGTTCAGCAGATCACATTATCATCTATCAGTGCACAGCGGTATGCTGCTATAGCTCACCCATTAAAGCGGAAAGGAACTAAAGAAAGAGTCTTAGCTGCAGTGGTTATCTCATGGCTGATAAGTGCGTGCATTTCTATTGCAGCTATTCAATTGCAATCCTCACCTATTTATGAATTATGTCCTTGTAGCTTAGGCTTAGGCTCTGGAATACCGACCAACTTAGTCGACATGTACCTACTGGGCCCTCTTGGCATGATGTGCTTTCTTATAGTAATATTCTTTTATGCCATGATATTCCGAACAGTCCGGAAGCACGTAAAAGAGAAGGTCGGCTCGTCCTATGAACCAACCTCCTCGGTCACTACCGCCAATAAGCGAATACTACCATTGAAGTGCTGTCAGATGTGCGGATTTAGAGGAGGCCTGAAGACAAATGTTGTGGCACCTATTATTGATGACCATAACTCAACGGAATTACCTAAACACGATCTCCTCCAGGGAAGTAGTTCTCTAGAAGCTGCAGAGAGGCAACACACTAGTAATATGTCTATTCCAGAGGTAACAAGTGATGCATATTTACAACACATCGTGACTGATACTGAAAATATCCATAGTAACAATTCAATGCCTCAAGAATATCAAGAGTATGTAAACCATAGTCATGGGTCCTTTAACTTATTGGATCAGCAAGGATTGGAAAGATCTGACATTTTCTCTGGACCAGATGGGACTGAAGATATCGGGGAAACATACAGCAACTTTTTACCATCATTAGAGACTAAAGCAGGTGATGACAACTCTGACATGATCCCAGAAATAAACTCGACATACGACGTTTCAAATACCAATGAATTAAATAATGTCAGAGATTATGAACAGGGCATGCTTGATACCGAGGGTGGAGCTAAAGTAGAGATAGATACTGATAAACCATGTGAAATTCAATGCGAAAAGCTTGAGGATGCGCCTGTGTTGACTATGGGACAGCGCGAGACACAACTGGATGAGCTTTCACAGAGTGCAGTAGACAATACTGCTCGAGAGACAAACTCGAATGGCTTGGTCCAATGTGAAGATGTTCAAGACAATGTAGAGACTCATCACGTCCCTCACAGTGATTCTACTGGTAATGTTCCATCAGTTGATGGGGATAAGGTCTTGACCAAAGGAAACACAATATGGCTAGCTAGTGAAATACTACCTGGTACTTCCATTTCCGTCCAAGATGCTTCTACCGTGACAAAGGAATTATCAACAAAGATCTACGGAGATGTGTGTTTGATGAATCCTAAATCGCGCGAAAGGGGCCGACGAAAAATTGAGGCAAAGACCGCTAAACGAGCTTTATTCATTATAGCTGCATTCATCATCTGTTGGTTTCCAATGAGTATTATAACTTACCTTGAAATCAGTATGAATCTTCCCGTCGAGGTGAAGATTTTAGTTTTAACTTTATCCTTCTTGAGTGCTGTTATCAATCCCATCATTTATACATTCATTAACACGGCATACAGGAACGAGTTCAAAAGACTCCTTAAGAAAATATACCAGAGATAATCATCATTGGGAAGGATCGTTTGGATAAAGAATTTTGATCTGGATTTATGCCTCTAATTATTACATCCTTATTAGACTGAGCCCTGAAGCAACAAATCTCTCTGATTTATATACTGATTTATATACACGGCAGGATATTTATCATCAAAGAAGATGAAAATGAATATGTAGTACAGGTATAACGTTTGATTTTATGTATTCTTTTAACTTATGTAATTATTGACATGATGGAATTCAAGTAAATGGCTTTATATAATTTGTATAATGTGAATGCCATTCAATTGTTCTTTTTATTGTGTAAATTGTCACTAACATGACTTAAGTACCATCCAACATACCCATGGTGATGTATGCTGTTTATGAAAACAATGCAAATAACCCTCCTAAATTCTGTAAGCTTGTGTGAGTTGCTGGTTCGATAAATAAACAGAACTCAAGAAAGTGGGTGATTACGGGATGGTGAAATTCAGATTTGGTACAGAGAGAGAGAGATGATCAATGGAAAGGGGGAAGACAAATAGAAAAGAAGATGATCCGACCATCTTTTTTTCAATGTCCTTATTATCTCTTATTTCATCCTCCTCGTGAATCCGATGCCACTATACCCCCATCCATGACACTACGCCTGCACTACGCCACGAACATTACCTCACTAATTTCCATTTCTTTTTTTCCTTGCAGACTTTGTTGTCACAAATGAAGTTAATTTGACAAAGTACATGTCTTTAAAGGTTAATAATTGAGGCTAAGAGGGACACACATCGATCTTAATCTTGACTTAATCTTGACTTAAGCACACTGTAACTATGTCAGTGTCATATACTATCAGCGTTATCCCTGATATTTAAAAGTTAATTCTTCGTCCATTTTGATATTCATTGTGGAGAGACTTGAAAGACATTCACACAATTCAGATCCATTAGCGTCGTTTGATTATTCTTAATTATAGTTTTGTTTTACTGTAAGTTACATGGATGAATATTGTGTTGTAATAGAAAGATTAAAAGAGATATCTCAAACTGGTCAACAATGATCGATGTCTTTATTATCATGTGCTTTTTCTGTTCCAAGTCGATGACAACGATACTAACCCTTTCAATGCCGTCGGCAGTTTGAACAACCCAAAGTTAAGTATCTGTGTTTGAAACTGGAAAATCCTGTTTTTTTACGTTATTAGATAATTGACAAGATTCATCTCATTTAATGTTTGTCTGACGGATAATGTTTTGTATGTGGAAAAGGAAAAGGATTTCCTTTCACAACAATTTGAATATATTTTAATTAAAGTTCCAAAGCATACAACATAAAGTTGACAGTTGTTGTGGTGTTTCTTCTTACGGAGTATTATTTACGTAATGAAGTCATAACACTTGGTGGTAGCTTAAGAGTTCATCAAATTGCTTTTAAGATCAGTGAACATTAACTGCATTTTGGAAGGGATGAACTATTACACTATTAGCTAAATCTCTTAATAATACATAGCGATGGTTAAAACGGGAATGTGCGAATGAAATACGTTCTATAATGTGACAACATAACGCATAGGCATCCCATGTAACTATTTATTATTATTAGTAGTAGTAGTATTATTTATTCAGCAAAAACAAAGAAAATCATTGAATACAAAACAAGAGTACATTCGGAAAAGAGTCACATATGGATGCAGGGAAAATAAAAAGATTAACTAAATAACTGTAACCCGGAGGTCTTCTTTTCCAATCCATGTGACTTTACAGAAATGGTAAAAATAAAATGGTGAGGTATATTATGGAGCACTGTGAAATCAACAATAATAATCATTGACAAGCTAAAATTAAATATATTAAACAAAAACTTTAAAAAACTAGCCCCTCCCCCTTACAAAAAACCTAAAAATGTCGCTTTGAGTATGTATATAGCACCAGGAAAAAAAGAAGAAAAATGTGAATACATGCACTCACATCCGACATTTAACCTGGAGTTCTATACCTGAAGATGGCGCATTCATCATGTTCATTTGAGAGAAACGTGAAAGAGAATATGTCTCGACAATGAGGAGTAAAGATGTGTGTACTCTGCATTATAATGATTGATGTCTGAGAAAGAAGATTGGTTGGAATGACATAAGTATCTTGGACGGGATTACATCAGCGACTCTATGATCTCTACCACACTATCAGTAAGCCAGTGACATGGAAGGAAGGATTGTGAAAAGTAAATACTTATAGTAGGATGAATCTGAAAAAATATGTTACATTGAATTCCTATGTGTCATACGTTTCTTTTAAAATTGGTATTCTTAGCTGTTTGAGGTTTGTAAAATAATTCGAGTGTTCATCAAAATCTTATATGAAAAAGGCATACTAACAAGAAGTGGAATAGTACATAAAAGTATATTTCACAACAACTCGACTTGAATTCTAGCGTCAAATGTATAAACGTCATATGTTAGCATGGTTCACACGTTTGTGCCATAGGTCGTTACTGGACATCTTAATCCTGAAAAATAACCCCATATTTTAGAAAATGTCCTTCGCCAGAAATTCCATGAATAAATAAATATGTTTAAAACGGTATATTAATATACTGGTATTTTAACTTCTTCTTTTAGTTTCTCGATAAAGTGTATAGATCTGCATAAAAAGTTAATTTGAAAAGCAAATAAAAAATTAAATGCCACTTGATTTTCAACCAATTAGCATTAAGCAGTTAAGATTGACTTTTAGTTTTAGGAGTTCCGTTTAAAAGCTGCTTTTTATGGAATACCATGTGCTTTGTACAATTGTTTTGCTGTTGACAAGATGTATAGTTCAATCGCTACTAGGCCTATAGTTTTCGCGAGAGAAAAACACACATTCAAGCTTGGACTAAGTTTTGTGTTATTCATAATGTTATGGATGTGTTATGTGAGATCATACGTAATAATTATCAAACACAAACACCATTTTATCTATTTATTCGTCTTCTTTCATTACGGAATGTAATTTCAAATCTTTCCAAAATCCTTGGATATATCCAAACATCGCTTTTTAGATCTGGTGAAGGGTAAGGAATATAGACGCTCTGTTTCCAATTAGTTCCTCTGGGGAACAGGTGTTATGCTTACAGGGCAGACACATTCAATGGTTTTATTTCGTAGGCCTACATTCGTTTTTCTCTCTTTCTCCCTTCCTATTTTTCTCACCTTCCCCTCTCTTCCTCCCTTTCCTCCTTAGTTAGGGGTGTCTCAGTGCCCCCGGTGCTATGCCACTTGCGATAATGATGAGGAGGAATATAAGAAGATCATTGGCATTGTTGCATGCAAAACAATAAATTACAACCTCTCCCAACAAAGTAATTCCCATGTACACTGTGAAAAGGTTGGGCAATACTTTCCAACACTTTGCCCAACGTTGTGCCAATAGTCAACCCAACCATCTATTGGGTAATATTTTGCCCAGTGGTATTGGTAAACGTAAGTACCCTACTTCACACGTGCGTAATTGTTTTCTATCTTGACCAAAATGTGGGCAAAGATATGACCCTTCAACTGCCCGACTACGATAGCCCACTTGTTGGGAAAATATTGACCGAGCTTTAGGTCAAAATACGAAACAATTATGCACATGTGAAGTAGGGTACTTACGTTTACCAATACCACTGGATGGTTGGGTTGCCTATTAGCACAACGTTGGGCAAAGTGTTGGAAAAAAATATTGCCCAACCTTCACTAGACCTTTTACATTTTATATTCTGTTTCGTGATTCAGTTCAAGAGTTTGTATGAAGAGTTTAAGTGAAAATTCATTAATAATTCACCATTCAGATAGATAACGCAGCCGCCATTACAACCACTCACTGAACAGATTAATCTTTAAAAGCCGCTTGGCAATTAAGAAGAAAAAATATGGTGCGCGTCAGATATTGAGGGTGATAGGGATATGCTGGGAGGAAGAACAACGGACAGCGCATTATCAGATTAGTTTGAGATGTAAATAGTACCTCTGGCTCTATTAGTACAACTTTTTCTTCCCTTGCCATTCGTTGCTCATTTGAATCATTAATTGTCTAATTATACGATGTCATTACCATTAAATTTGTCGTAGACTTATGAGCTCCATGACGTAAAAGCGTGCACTTATTCACTTATAAATGGCCCTGGCTATGGGTTTTTACATTTGTTTGTTTTAGTTTATCTTTTAGTCAAAAGTGTGACTAATTGAAAAATTAATATTGTTTCTGTTATTGGTCACATTTACAACGCGTGTGAAAAATAAGGTCTGTATACTTATCAACATGGCCTGATGTCGTGAGAAAGGCTAAACTTTGCAGAGTTCCACACAGATCTGGTTCCACATAATCTATAATATAATAACCATATAATCTGACATTCCTATGTTCTAATATCTGTGTAGTGTTCTGATGTTCCTGTTTTCATTTATGAAGTTGAAATATTAGAGCTTCTGCAAAGTGTATCTACCAAATGGTTAGGTATCTGAATGAATCCCAACGTGTTTTTTCTACTTTGTAAACGTTAAGACATACGAGGCGCAGAAAATTTCGACATGACTATTCAGGCAAACGTCATCTCATATGGGCAACGATTTGTGTCTACTCGTATTAATAAGTTTCATATTTAGTATATTTTCAAATTTAAAACGCTTTCATCTTTTCAAAGAATTTGAAAAACGATGTTCAGGAGTCACCCCTTGGATCCCCTTCCTGAATAATTTTGGCCTGTACACTTGTTATTACACTTTAGTCAATACGTATGGCTGTATCAGAGACATGCATACCATCATAATGTCAAGAATTATATCTCGTTACGCCGATATCGGGCGTGAATATACCATTAAAGCTAATAACTGAACACTCTAGTTTGACCTTTCTAAGCCTATTTCTAGCTCTACATTAGTATAATTTTGCATATTTATTCCCATTCCTTTGTCTAGTATAGACGTACCCAATAAAGATGAAATGTAGAGATGATTTACTAATGTTACCTGATTATCATTAGGCATACAATTTTCGAAAATATTACAAAGAAACGTTCCTTTTAGCATGGACTTTACGTTTTATTCCAATCTGATTTCACTGTGTATTCATTTCTTATTTATTCGAGTTGTTGGAAATACCCCTGCGGTTACGAATAATAACGGAAGACTTGGGATTATACCGAGCGATGACTGTAAAGAGCATTGGTTATTAGATTTCAATGCAAGGGAGCCTTTACCGCGATAATAATGTATGTAGTATATAGGATAACGAGACACAGAGTAGTCCTCAAGTTGTCTTTCCCCCATAATAGTCTTGTTTTGTATATTCTTTGTAATTTTGTATACTAATCTTCTCTTCCTTTCTTCCAGTTCTTTTATCTATGTCATACTTCCATTTCTGTCTAATTTGCTTCTCCATCATTAATCTTTCCCATTTACATACTTTCATGTTTCCCTTCACTTTTCTCATTCTTCTTCTATGTGAGTTTACCTATCGATATTTCAAATCAAACATTGAATGGTTGATTCCCATAGCCATTAAGATCTCATTTATGACACATGTTATAGCACTGGATATTATTACAGAACCTAGGAATGCACTTTTCTCTATTCTTAGTCATTCTCCCAATCAATATAATTCCGTGTAATTGTAAAGTACTTAAGAGAATGAAAAATGAATTGCATCGAAGTCTGAATTAGCATGATAATTTTATTGTGATTTGTTCATGCTTGATTCTTGACAAAGCAACCAGTACTCAATTATGTAATTAAATGTCGATATGAAGTAGTTGTCATCGCAGTATTCACGTTTTTTGTCATATATATTTGGATGAAATTGCTTTTAGGCTTTGTATGTTCATTTATTGTATGAAATGTTCCTAAAATCCTTGGCCAAAATAGGGCAGGAAATCGTCGGCAGAATAATTCTGCACGATGAAAATGAACCTAACGTGATAGCTAATTTTGTCTTGGTTACGCACACTACATACACACCCACAAACACACGCGCGCAATAATGCACTAAAAAGTACCACATCAAAATAATATGATTGTCTAATTGATGTACTCATGTGTATAGTTTTATTGATCATAGCATCTGGTTTCCATGGTTTTATGAATTTTTGTTTGATCATAATATATAGGGCAACGAACGAATGATGAAGGGGAGGGGCAAACACAATAATATCAACTAGATGTACGTATATTTCATACATAAATCCTAGGAGCAAGAGCGAGTATTTCTGGCGAACCCAGTAAACAAATCTAATCTAAATTCAGATTAAAACTAAGTTTTTGTAAGTAAACTCAAACAAAAACCGAGATCTTTTCCTTTTTAAAATAAATGTTACGAGTGAAAAGTTACAGGATTGTTAATTGCTATGATGTTATAGAGTACCGAGACGAAAAGAGTAATGTCCAGTATGTGCTCAGATGCGCGGATCCAGGATTTCTCAGGGGGGGGGGGGGCAAATTTGAAATAAATTTGAAATTTAGTGTGCTGAAATTAGAAAATCGTGCCGGGCTAATATTTTGCTCAGTGGGGGGGGGGGGGGGGGGGTGTAGTGAGCACAACTTTTTTTTTTAGCCCTCAAAAATGAAAAATCGCACCCCCCCCCCTTGAGCGCCAGTTTTTACACGTTTTTTTTCTTCAGGGGGCCGCCCCCCTGAAGAAAAGGGGGCCCGCCCCCCTGGATCCGCCACTGTATGTGGTAGTAAGCCATGCATGTCAAGTTATATATATGTTAAACCAATAATACTGCTTGGAGGCGTAGCCTGGGTCCAGCCAGTAGGGGTAGGGGGACTGGTATCAATGTTTAATTACCCTTCTTCTCGGATGGCGGAAATGCGAGAGATCATTTCAGGAGATGGTGTTGGAGGGATGTCAATAATCTTTTTTCATTTTGCTTCTCCTTTCCCCTATCCATTCTCTATCTATATATGTTATCTCCCTCTTTCATTTTCGTCAATCAAAGGGTTGAGATACGTGCTCCTGTGCCCCTGTGAATACTTTGCCTACCATTCTTACCGGTCCCGAGACCGACAGCCTTCTATGTCGATCGTAGTCACGTGTGCTTCCTGAATAGTCATCTGAGGGCTCATGAGACTGACAAGATCATGGGCCAGCGGTCTACTGCCATGTTCATCACGTGATCACCGCATCATTGGTATCTCTCATTTTTATTTTCACTCTCCTTCTCACTCACCCTCTCTCCCTCTGTCTCTCTCTCCCTGTCTCTCTCTCTCTCTCTCTCTGTCTCTCTCTCTCTCTCTCTCTCTCTGTCTCTCTGTCTCTCTCTCCCCCCCCCCCTCTCTCTCTCTCTAATAATAATAATAGCAGCTCTCTGTGTGTTTGCAATCATATTGAAAGGTATTAAGAATGGTATCCCAAGCGATTGAGTAGATAACAAGCAAACACGACCACTCAATAGCTGGCGTTTTCTAAGCCGATGATTTATACATTATGCAATGTAAACATTACAACTAGTCCATGTCTCATGCCGAACCGTACCTCATCACCAATACTTAGCAAACAAAACATAATTAAGAGTGATAGATTAAAAGTGAAATTTAGGACGTGATTATCGTTTGATCTAAAGTGGGATACAGGAGGGCCGTAGTTCTATTTAAGACGAGGGTAACAGTGAAAAATAATTATCTTTTTTAACAAGGAAACCAATAAACGAAATGAAGGCACTATCCATCGGTACCTACATTGTTCGTGGCATTTAATAAGTTGAAAAAGAATTAAAAAACGAATTAAAAAAGAAAAGGGCATGCGTGTGCCTAATCTGATAATGCAAGGTACGTATCGGTGGGGAATGAGTTGCATATAAATATGTAGGCATACCGAATTCGACTCCTAAGCAACGCCCCTGGTTGGATATGTATGCATGTACACCCTTCCTTTCTTCTAGCAACGCCCCTGGTTGGATATGTATGCAGGTACACCCTTCCTTTCTTCTAGCAACGCACCTGGTTGGATATGTATGCAGGTACACCCTTCCTTTCTTCTAGCAACGCCCCTGGTTGGATATGTATGCAGGTAAACCCTTCCTTTCTTCTAGCAACGCCCCTGGTTGGATATGTATGCAGGTAAACACTTCCTTTCTTCTAGCAACGCCCCTGGTTGGATATGTATGCAGGTACACCCTTCCTTTCTTCTAGCAACGCCCCCGGTTGAGACTAGTAGACTGTTATGTATTTCATTTCATTTCATTTATTTATTTAAGCACGGATCCTACCTCAACCCGCGGACTGTTCTTCCGTATAGGGCCGTGCATATACATAAAACATACTATATCAAAATAACATATATACAACATAATTCAACATAATAATGATAACATAAATATATACAAAACAAATATAACATACGCTAAAAATATATATAAAATATTTAAAGGGGACGGGGATTACTCATTAAGGGCTCTTGATTCCATATACTTATTTAGATTACGTTTGAAATTTATAATTGATAACTCACGTTTGGTGAGATTGAGTTCCAGCATTTCGCACCGAAATAGCTGAAACTCTTTTTTTCAAAACATGTTTTTTAATTTAAGGAGTAAAAAATTGTTTATTGAATTTCCCATATTATAATTACATTTTTTTAGTTCAAATAAATCTAGCAAGTAATTAGGACAATTATGGTTAGCAATTTTATACATCATGTAAAGGGCATGTTTATCTCTTCTTCTTTTCTAAAAAATCAATCTTTAACTGCTGATAGAGGGAAATTATAGAATATCTGGCATCAACTTTTAATATAATTCGGAGTGCTCTATTCTGGAGGACCTGAAGCTTCTTAACAGATTTTTTCTTTATATTTCGCCAAACCACATCACAATAGTCAAGTTTACTTTGAAATATTGTTTTATAAAACATAAGTGCATATTCTGAGATATATAGTTCCTTATTCTTTTAAATAGGTACAGCTTTTTAATAATATCTTTTCTTAGAAAATTAACATATTCATCCCATTCGAGATTGTGGTCTGTATATATACCTCGGTATTTGCAATGATGTATCTGATTAAGTTTTACATCATTAATATAAATATTAATCGTTCGATTTTTAACTTTGGTTCTAGATCCAATTAACATGACATGTATGGTCTGTCCTATTGTATGGAGCAGAAACATGGACAATAAGCAAGGCCATGGAAAATAGAATAATATCTTTTGAAATGTGGATTTACAGAAGAATGATGAAAATGTCCTGGAAACGCATGAAAACCAACAAAGAGATATTGCACATGGCAGGGCATAAACCAATTGCACTGGTAGGATTAGTTAAGGAGATAAAAGTCAAAATACTTTGGTCATGTTAAAAGGCACCAAATCCTCTTAAAGGATGTATGGGAAGAAAGAGTGAAAGGAACTAGACTGGGAGGGAGAACTGGAGTAGACTAAAACTGCAAGAGTGCACCAGAATGGCAGAAGAGTGAAATGGAGAAATGTTGCAATCAACCTTCGAACCGGGAGAAGATACTTATTAAGTATCTTCTCCCGGTTAAATAGATAGATAAAAGAATTATATTGTAAACCATCTCGTCATTCTACTACAGCTCTCTCTCTCTCTCTCTCTCTCTCTCTCTCTCCCTCTCTCTCTTTCTCTCTCCTTCTCTTTCTTTCTCTCTATTTCTATTCCTCTCCCCCTCTCTCATTCTCCCTCTCCACATCTCTCTTTCTGTTTCCTTCTGTCTCCCTCTCTCGCGATCCAGTACATCATGAATAAATAATGATTATAACAATTGAAATAAAAATCCTTGAGAGTTCATTTGTTCACTCTGACGGATTCGATTTCAATTTTTCATCTTCAGATAATGAATTCAAAATTACAATTTTCAAACAAGCGCAACAAAATACATACAAACATATATATAACTTTATATCTTTATAACATTTCTGCTAACAAATCTGTTGTTGTTGTTGTTGTTGTTGTTGTTGTTGTTGTTTGGTATTATCGGCGTTTCATTATTTTTTAGAATATTTACGCCTTTCACTTTTTGTTAAAAACTATTTGTAAATGTTGTCAACACTTTTGTATGATTTTCGAGAGAAAAAAATCAGAATCCCAGTCGGCAAATTTCGCACAAAGGATGTAATATTATTAGTCTTTGACATTTTTTCTCGGTAAGCCTGAGCAAAGTAATTGAGGAAGTATTATATTTTATTTAAAAAAAAAACTTTCACTAGAATTCTTTTGGAAAGCAAATGGCAAACTGAAAAGATTATCTCTTTGTTTAATAAAATTGAATAGTGAAACAAATTTTTCTTCTTCTTTCATAATCTCTTCTGATATGATAACATATTCTTAGTAATAGCTTTAATTTGAATTTATTGAATAACATCGTCACAAGGTATAATGACATTTTGTTACATGTAACTAACAAAAAAAGTAATCATGGCAGTTCTTATTCTTTTTCTTTTCACCTGTACACAATTTTCACATTTTGTAAGAAATTTTGTAAGAAATGCATTATTGTGGATCAATTTTTTTACTAGTCATTAATAAAGCAGTCTTTTTAAAACCTTTAGATGGAGAAATTTTAAAAAGTTAACAATTTTAACACATCTTTATGGGAAATTGTAATATCTTACGATTTGGGGTAGTTTTTTATATAATTAATAATAATAGTAATAATAACAATAGTTTATTTATTCCAAAAAATTGCATCGCTTCCCGAGGCTGAATTGTACAATTTTTACAAAAGTATTTACATGATAAAAAAATCCACAACATAGAATCATTATAATACAAGTAAACAGTATGCAATTGTAAAGGATTCATGAGTATAATACCAAGGAACACAGTCATGTGAGTCAGTCTAACATTGAATCTGATAATGTTACAGACAGGGTATTTTACCGACATTGCTACCACTGGTGCATTGTATTTCGGTGAAGGCGTGAAGTCCTGTACCCAAGCATTCATTGTGGGACATGGCTGTCAACACATCGGAACATCGTAAGCAGAATATACACGTACATCTAAATCTGAAGTAGTGTCAGTAGAATGCCAGGCCTTTATTTAAATTAATGATTTATAAACACCATAGCAACCACTTTCGAAAAATTCGACCGACAGTTATATGGCAACTTCAATAGCACTGTGCGTCACGTATTGATAATGTTCGAACATGACAATGACGTCTCTTGAGTTGATTTTCGCAAATATATAGATGTGATCATCGTGTTCATAGCACTTACCTATCAATCAAGCTACCTGACCAAATATCGTTTATATATTATACATTCATTTAGTTTACACATCAGCTCACGCGATCAAATGAGTTAGTTCTAATCAACGGTACAAAATTGGCTTTTTCCATTAGCTTTGACAGCTTCAGTATACTAGGATTGGGTTATCTATCCGAGCAACAGGTTTTCTCTTTGAATTAATTGTATCCTTTAGAAACTCCCAGTATTTCTTTCTTTCTTTCTTTCTTTTTATTTTATTCAAATTAACATAATTTCATCTTTGCATTCGATCGGGGGAAAATATATATACGAAATGTACTCATTGAGCGAAATCAGCTGCATTACAAGATACTTAGAGGCATTATGGTAGAGCCAGAAGGGCGTTAACTCCGTGTAAAAACATATGAGTTAACGCCCTTCTGTCTCTCAGCAGACCTTAAAAGTCAACATTTAATTTGTAAGTTTTTAAAATGCAGTAGCTCATGGTTGATGATAATTACCAATGACGATACGTTTATACAATAAAGAACTAAAGAAACGGTATATACTTGATTATCTCTGTATCTCAATTTCAATTCAATAAACATTAAATTCCTTCTCACTCAAAATGAACACATGAAATATATATACTATGTTATGTACATGTAGGAAGGAGGCGAAATTCTTTAAAAACATGAGGCTTGTGGTGGGGTCGCAATAATAATAAAGAGAAAGAGGAGAAGTGAACAAAATTGTATACATATATAAATATATGTGAGTGTGTGCGTGTGTGCGTGTGTGGGTGTGTGTGTGTGCGTGTGCGCACGCGCGTGTGTGTGTATGTCTTAACATAAAGCTCGAATAAAAGACAGGAAAAAATCATCTTATAAAAAAGTATCGGAGCTGTATACAATACTGCTCTACTCAAAGTATGCACGCACTGTTTAACAAATTGCTAATTATGTAAACGTGGGTGTAATCGATGAGAATCTGATGGCGACGTTGTATAATTAAAGCTCTGTGGCTCATAACTTTAAACAGAATGACATGAAGGTGAATGTCGTTTATTTAAAGTGATCTAAACAGACAATGGAAAAAACGAAACGGTGAAATGATTTTGCCAACTATTTGGTCGTGTTTTTTTTGTTGATAACACAATGTTGACCCTTTAAAGGTTTGGCGAATATTTGGTGCAAGATCAGGAATACTTCCTGTGGCTGACAAATCATAGTTATAGGTTTAAAAGTTATAAATAGATAATTTCATATCATTGTTACTTTTTATTCCTAATTGCATCGGGCTCCTTCTCTTGTTAGCTATTTCTAAAGCTTAATTTTCTAAGATAATTGCCCTTTCTCTGATGTGTAAACCCTAAGCTAAAGTAGGAATATGTAAGTAAACGTGTGTATGTGAACCTTTACTTTTCTTACTTGCTGCCTACGATTTATAATTTAGAAAAAAAATAATATGATATTTGATATATTCCATGTCAACCAATTCTAGAATCAGTAAAAAGATCCTTCTTTTGGATGATTGTTGAAGAAAGCGAGCTAGCTAACTCACCCTTGGGGGGTAATAATGATGGAGTCAATTGGCATGCATGGCCGGCCGGCGCGCAATGAAACCATGACAATACTTTTACAAAACAAGGCATACCTATATCACAGAGATGTGGATTGAATAATGAAAATTGAATCGTTTCCAAAAAACAAAGAAGATGAGATCAAACGCAAGAAAAACGGTATGGGATGCCATCGGAAATATGGCAAGCTGAATAATGACTGTTCAAGAATGAAATTAACAATTTATAGGCCTAGAAAGAAGATATAAATATCTTGAAGAGAGCGCATCCTTTTTTCGCGTCCTTCCCAATTCATTCTACAAGAATAACAGCATCGTAGCCATATACAAGTGACTCTATCATGAGCTATTAGACAGGCATAGTTAATACGATCATAAAAGCAAAATCATCGTCGATACGAAAAGACCTGTTTCAAAATATATTCAAATATGGGTTTTACAGTACAATGGCAGGTGACCACCTGTTTAAAGGTCTAGTCTCATATTACGTACTTCTACTTTATGCATACTCTACTTATTACTTTGAAAAATAAAAGTGGTTTGAATGTGCTCAGTCTTTTCTTAATAACACTCTTGTAAAACAAAAGCAAAATACATGAGTTTGAGAAGAAAAAAAATCAAAGTCAAAACATTCCAAAGGGACATAAATTATGTTTACTATGGTAAAGAACAACTTTGCCTCGTCAATTTGCATTTCTATGTTTTCTGTGTGAGTTCCGTTGGATTAAGGTTAGGCAATTGAACATCTCCCATGCAACCTCCAGCTGTTTGTATCGGTTATCTTGATTTTAATTGATATTTAGTCAGAGCAAAGGTATGATAACTATAGTGGCTTTAATCAACAGGAAAGCAGCGGAAATGAGGATGATGCTGGATTGTAGAGCCATGAAGAGTCGTCAGGCACCACAACAACGTAAGCACCAGTGGAACTTTTTCCCTGTCTGATGAATTATGCACATGTAGTTTCCAGAACCAGAAACATTGTCTCGTTTACTATGGCAAGCATTGAGTGAGAAAGAGAGAGAGAGACTACCTCCCTCCCTTATTTCGAGTGATTATGCTTGGCCATCGGTCATTTCCCTGGGTATATCATGAATACGCTGTCAGGGAGAAGAGATTGGAATTTAGAAGAGAAATGTTGAAGATTTTTGTATCTCAATTTATAGAATAACTGTTAACTTTATCTAACATTAAAGGGATTGGGTATCTTTGACACGTTTGATTTTCAAGATATTCATGATTGGAATTCTAAATTTCAAAAACGGTTATTGTAACACTAAAGTCTATTGGAGAAAGTGAGTATGGTAAAACCGGTCAATCAAAATGTTTACTTTTTTAAAGCAATTCATGATCATTTTGAAGCGCAATTTTGTTAGGGCTTCAATATTTTGTTTTCTCTTATCCTCAAGCGAGGTTTTTATTTCCATAATTTCAATACATATTTACATTAACAACCCAATAATTGAGTGAAACATAACATAGGCTAAAAATTAAAGTATATTCAATAATTCTTCCAGCTTAGTATTGTTTTCTTTGCTAACATATTTATATCTTAAAAATAATCTTAACAACGACTTGAATTAAACAAAAAAAAGTATGGGCTTCAACATTACACCATATCACAGACAAGGCTGATAACACATAGGGCCATGCATCTCAGATTTGTAGAACTGGAAATTTAAACCGAAAAATGAACCGTCATAAAGCAATATTCATGGCGTACTTGCATACTCATGGATAATCGCTCACAAGTGTGTCGTTTTGGGAGACAAACTGGAGCGATCCGCAAATTGAATTTTTCTATTTTGGGTCGACTATAGAATTGATAGAATATCTTTATACAGTGATCTAATGAGAATGAATGTCCGTAAACTATAGTGAGATGAATTTCTTCTGATGTGATCTGATGAAGCTCATGAAATTGATATGTACCGAGTAAATGAAATAGAAATATTCAAGGATAAAAAGGAGCAGGGGGAGATAGAGCTTTGATAACTTGAAGGCTCAACAAGAATAAAGACATAATAATGAACACGTGAAATCGTAAATTGGATTGTAAACAGTGTAGAGCTGCATGGGAGAGGAAGGAGGTGATCTTTCTGTAATTGACAGGCCGTTCTAGGAAATACTGAAAAGAAGTGTAACACGATTCCTATTCAGACAGAAATGCTTGTAAGTGCTACTAAAAACCTGTCGGAGGGGATGCCATCTTGGTAATGTAAAAGAAAACTCACCAAGTTTGATCTTTTGAGGTTGTGGACGTAAGCTTTGTAGGGGAGCAGGTGACAAGATGTTGTTTATTCTCTTGAGTCTTGACAGTTATTCTCTTGACAGTAGGCATATAGTGTTCTGAATTGAATCTTGATTATGATAAATGACTTTCGCATATGGAAAAAGGGTTAGGCCTACGTCATGCTCAGTTAGTAAGATGCAGAAACGTATACCAGAACATGTCTTAAAAAGAAGGAAAAAATGATAAGGAAAAAAAAAGAAACATTTTTTTCTAATGTCCAATATTGCCTTATTTTCTTCGTAATGATAAGACCACCTTGGCAATCAACGGATAGTAATAATGATATTGAATAGGGGAAGTAAAAACTTTTACTTTAAAACATTTGGATAATGGTTGAAAAAAGAAGGGGAAACATGGCGCCTCTTAAGAAAAGTGAAAACTTTTTACTTCATCAAGAGTAATACGGCATTGTCAATACAAAAGACAAATTCCATTTGCATATCAATGAATACTTTAATCCATTCCGTGTAATCAGAGGCATTATTGCTATGTTAATGATTTGGCCAACTAAGCTATGAGATGATTGATGGTGTGTTTTATTTCAATGATTTCTCAACCAGGAGACGGAACGCTAAATGCCATTTAACTTAGCCTCCAAGGGCATAATTTCATGGAAATTAGAAGGAAATGTAGTATATCGATGGGACATGTTGATGGAGCAATTGGTAAACAATTTTTAATTGTGGTTAATTATATATTTCATTGGAAGAGAACGGAGATCATAATATATAACCATGGATGGAATTAAACGCGGTTTCAAAGAAGACGAATTGGGAGAAAAAATTTAGCACTGATGAGAAAATAATTTTCCCCTGCATCTGAGAAAATTGGAAAGATAAGAAGATAAATTTCAATACCTTTTCAGTTTAACCCTAAAGGCGAGCTCTCCTCCAAAAAACAATGTTACATTATTTTGTGTGGTGAGCTTTCGTCTCATAGAAATGACTACGTAAATCGTTCCATGAACTAGAGCTCACTACAAAAAGATAAAACACTCCCCAATCTTCTTGAACTTGCTTAATTCGTTTCTTTCTTTTGTTATAAACGGGAACACTAATATGTCCTGTCTTTTTCAACCTATCCTATTTCGTCAGATGACTGTGAATACTGCCTTAATTGGACGGGCCTGGGATCGACTTCGAAAGATTTGTACAGAAATATGGCGACACGCTAATCATCATCATCATCATTAGCCTAAGCACCATGATAATTATTGTTACTGCAAGGTAATTGTTACTGCAAGGTAATTGTTACTGCAAGGTAACCTAGCTATACTCGAAATTATGTAAACATTTGGCATCAGAAGATTTTTGTTGTAATCACATGAATGTATGTCAGAGGCTGGTTGAGTTATGCCTTAAATCTTTCATTGTTTATGACTAAGTTTCATTGATTTCTATGTTTCTGGTCCTCCGTTATTGTAATAATTAATTTGTACCGCGCTCGTCCCCTTATTTTTATCCTGCCACAAACGTATAGAAGACAAAGATCGAAAATAGAGCCTATATGTCATCGGGCAAGCATAAAAGTTTATTTAAGGTTAATAATGATAATAATATATTAATGCTCTCATGAAATGAGAGGGTACCTTAATTCTCTCCCAACATCCTACTGTCAGACTGCAAGATAAAAGTCAAGATCTTAATCTAATTAACAAATTAATCTGGTCTCATGTGGTTCTTTTGGGGATTGGAATAAAAGATAATATACTCCCAACATATTCTCTCAATACCATTAGACAATGATATTTTAATCATTACACTAAAGTTATGAAATATTAACTCCATGTTTTTCTACACATTTTCTACATCATTATTGGTTGCATAAAATGAAAGAGGAGGATCTAAGCTTTACAAAATTGTCATTTATTAATTATATTTGTGATTATGATCGCAGGGCCCTCAAGGAGAACAGTATGAATACTTATGAGGCTACGCTGGGTAAACAAGACATATTATTATTATTGTTATTATTATATTAAGTTATGATAACTGAACCAAAACATCGATAATTCCCGGTTTCGTTTTTTCTGGGTCGCAAATGCGGCGGTACGCTTACGAGGTGAGATCGCGTCGAGAGACTTAACCTGCGTGACGTCATTCTTGTAAAGCTCCAATTATTATAAACAAAGAAGCCAGGAAGAAGGTTGAAATTTGTGAGTTTACAATACATGTAGAATAGATCTATGTTTCTTTGCTGGGATCATTTATTATTTTAATCTTAATGTTACGTGTTATTATAAAATCCAAATCATGTTTAATTTGCTGTATTCTGTTTATTTAGAGGAATAAAGAGCTGGCAAACACTCGCCCGAAGCTAATTTGAATTAACCTCACTACAGTCCCGCATATCAGGATGTGTGTATTGTAGGGCTGTCAGTTTACCCAAACAAAACATCTGCAACTAAAAGTGCGAGCTCAAGCGCTGTTTGAAATAAGCTTGTGCCTCTGCAAAGCTATATTAGTTGGAACCTTAGAATTGGCTACAAGAGGGATTGTGTGATTTAGTGGGGAGTTTACATACATGTATTGTATAGGCTAGGCTATGTACTGGTATTTGTCATCGAGAATGATGTCAATTGACTAAAACCTGGCATGATGACAAAAATAACTAAACCATCATCATACTCTACTACCATCATGATGTGATTTACTTGACATTATTTCCCATTTTGGTCTTTGCTTTGCAGTTAAACCTCAGTTGATGCAACCATGTCTTCTACACCATTTCTGGTCATGATCAAAGCTAAGAATGGACGCAAGAAGTTAGAAGGTCTCACCATGAAATCTACCATCAGTCATCTACTCCAAAAAATATCAGAATTCACTGAGATTCCAAGCAAATCACAGAAACTACTCCATGGGTACCCTCCTAAACCATTAGATCTATCCAATGAAGGTCAAGAACTAGCCTCTCTTCCTTTTAAATCAGGAGATATGGTCATAGTAGAAGAGGATGAGACAAGTAATAAAACTGATATAAGTCAAGGTAGTGGTGAGGCAAAGGCCACGGTGACACGTCGTGTAGTACCATCAGATAACTCTTGCCTGTTTATGAGCATAGCATTGCTCATGGAAGGTGGCAATACTGACAGTTCACGTGCACAAGAACTTCGTAATCTCATCGTCAATGTCGTAAGCAGTAATCCAGAGCTGTACAATGAAGTCTTTCTTGCTAAATCCAACTTAGAGTACTGCCAGTGGATAAAGAATCCGGACTCTTGGGGTGGGGCAATAGAAATTTCAATCCTTAGTGAGTTTTATGAAACTGAAATTGCAGTTGTCGACACTCAAAGTGTGCGTATTGACAAATTTGGTGAGAATAATGGTTACAATCATCGGATTTACTTGATCTATGACAATGTTCACTATGATCCTTTGATCAAGGAGCTTGGTGGAGATGGTATGGAGACAGTGTTTAGAGTGGATGATGAGGAAGTACAATCACAAGTCTTACATCTTGCAACAGAGGCCCAGAAGAGCAGACAGTATACAGATCTCTCTGGTTTCACTCTACGCTGTCTTGTTTGTAATGATGGTCTCCGTGGACAAAGACAAGCTCAACAGCATGCTATGGCTACAGGACATTCTAACTTTGCAGAATATTGACTTCCTATAACTCACATATTTACCTGGTTTGTCAGTTTCACATTTGTATACAGTATGTTGTTTTCATGTTTCCCACCAATGTAAGGTGGTAAATACCTGCCTAAATAAAGCACCATCAGAATCAATTGTAAGGCATTTAGTGAAGACAGGTTTTACATGTATGTATTACAGTTTTACCCTTCTGTGTAGATACATACCGGGTATATATATATATTTAAAGCACACTTGTATGTCATTTGCCTACTTGCCTTTATAAGTATTATTTTATAATTGCAATGTTGTGTGTGAAACATGAATATTTGTATTTCAGGGAACTTTATATTGTCTTGCAAAAGTTTTTGTTTTTGTCTTGTACATTTGCTAAGTTTTTTGCCATGTTTACTTGACAATGTTGCATCAGGATTGTCTTGTTATAATTATTTACTTTAAAGTTGATCATGTGTGGGTATATAGAGGGCAGCACACAGACGTACGCGCAGGAGCGTAATACCCGTTGGCTCGGTGTTGTGTAGTGATCAGCAAGTTGCCTACATGTACTTCATGAACGACTAGATATACCCACGCATGAACATCTTAAATGAAGCACTTTCAGCATTGTAATATAAAGTCAATGAATTATGACAAAGTTGAAATCAATCACAAGGCTTCATAGGACAGGGCCCTCGTAAAAACATTAAATACAGAAATAATTTTTTCAACAAACTCTCCTGTTTTTAAATTTGCAATTTAATATATTTCATTGAGAACATAGATAGAATTTTGTGTCATTATAGTATGTTAACTTGTGATATTGATTGTTATTTGATCATTGCATATGGTGCAGATTACATGTGAATTTCATCAAATAATTTCATTTATTTTGAAACAATTAATATTGCATTATCCAACATATTTTGATCTTAAGGGTTGAATGCTGAATTTTCTGAAGTGCGCAAAATTGTACATACAAAGCACAATTTATGTGTGTTCATATAGAAATGAAGATTGGAGTTTATTATAAATTTATAATTATAATTGAAATATTGCATTAATTTAGGGCATCCCAGGTGTTTCTGGCTGAGCTGACAATGAATGAATTAAACTCCTCTTTTACATTCACTAATGAAATAAAGGCATATTCCAGTTTGTTATATCCTAAATCTCTGAGACAAGATATTAGAGATTGATTTTGATTAAATGTTAAATTGAGCTAAATTAACGTTGAATTGATTGTTTAATGTGGTTTGTCTTTAAAACGTATAGTTGCAGTAAATAAATGAATATAGGAAATACTATGCTTGACTTACCATTATGAGATATGTGAATTTGTTGACTAATATCAATATTAAGGGAGGGATGGAAAAAGAGAATTATATTGAAGGTAATAGAGGGAAAGATAATGATAATAGTAACATTTTTATATACAGTAGGTTTGCGGGTGCACCATGTGTGAGAGAGAGAGAGAGAGGTTTGAGGAGTCCTGAAAAGGACTCTGACTCGGTCATATTTCTTAGGGGATTGTAAGAAAGATAACAAACAGTCCTTTTCAGGACTCCTCAAACCTCTCTCTCTCTCTCTCTCTCACATGGTGCACCCGCAAACCTACTGTATATCTACATCACCATGCAAGCCGACACTTACAAGCAACATCTAACATTTTTATAGTGTTTAATATAACTTTTCTAAGCGCTTTACACTTGTACATGTGATTATTATAACCCCAGTAATTGGATGTAACTGCTTATCCACACATAATAGTACACGTTCCACTCCCTGGGGGCATTCTGGCCAGTCGCCATTTTACAAGCATACACATGCCACGAGAGAAGAAATGAATAACAAAATTATTAATGAAATTGATTTTGAGGGAGAGAAAAAAGATATTTTGAGTGAAAGGGGGAGATTAGTAACAGAAGGAAAGATTTAGAAAGAAATGGATAATGAGAGAAGTAAATGATGAAATAGAGAAAGAAAACATTAATAATGAGTGTAAAGATGAGATTGATAATGACAGAGTGAGTGAAATAAGATGAATCAGACACAGGGGTACAAAGAGAACATGGCAAATAACCACTGATTACATAGGGAAATATAATTCATTAACAACAAAAAATGAGACATTCACCAACTTGTGCAATGCTGAAATGTATTTATTAACCACCATTTCTAGGCTAGATAAATCTTGTGTCTGGGCCAGCAGACTTGTGTATATCATTAATCAACCTGTATGTCATAGAACAAAGAATCATCCCTTGGGAATCACAGCTAGAGAATAATTACCAAATTACTTTTTAATCTGAGATTGGTTTTCTTGAGATCATTACAACAGATGGCAGGAATCAATCATCTATGAAAACAATCCATTATCAGGAGTACGCTTGTATTTCTATATGAATCTGTTATAATAATCGCCAAAATGACACACATAATGACAAAATATAAAGAAATTCAAGAAAAAAATGTTAGGACAATCAAGACAACATTTTTCTGATTATAACAGCTTCAAAGCTCTTGAACTCTTGAAAGAAAACCTTAAGAATATAATTGCATGATAATGACAGGCAAAATGTTGAGTAGGTTGATGAAATACACAACAACAGTTGTATGTAATAAGTGCACTTCCAATAAATACATAACTAATGTGCATCATGTTTGTATAAAATATATAATTCACATGAATTCGTTATTAAAGCCCATTATATGCAAATTGCCATCTCTTACACCATACATCGCAGAGATACACTATCTCCTTATTAAATCACACACATGTTAACGTTGGGAGGTATGCAGATTCAAGAAAAATGACAAAGAGCAAAAAAAGACAATAGCATGGCTTTAAAGTCTTATCATATTATATAAAACTATGATTTAATAATATACATGTATGTACAACCTTAACAGATAAAGAAATGTTAGGAATCTAGGTATTCATTTGAAGAGCTCATACAAATAACATGAATCTTACAATCTTAACTCCATAAATCACACACTCCTTCAATCAAGTAGCCTTAGTCATGATAGTAGGTAATATCTCACGATTCATATTTAGAACTTTCCTCAAATATTACATGCAAGATATAAGAAAATATCATGAAATATATATTCCTAAATCGACTTTGATTACAAAGGTATTCTTAAAAAAACATCAATCAGTTACAGAAAAAGTCAGAAAGACATCTTGCTAATTCAAATACTTTTGATAATGCAATGTATAACAGATTACCAGAATGAAAGATAGTACTGGATATATCAATGAAAGACATATTTATAGCATTCATAAATTTGTACACATGACGTTGTATGAACTATTGATCCTGAATTGGATATTTTGTTCAAATGAGCTCTTTCTAAATCTTACTTGTGAAATCTAAGAGGAAATTCTATATTCTTTTATTTTTCATGGGTCTTGTTGAGGTTTTTCGAACTAAATAGCTCTCTCCTCATAATGTGTTTTTATGTACTTGATAGTCTTCTATGAAGTGACATAGTATTTACCCACAAGATGAACTTCCTTAAATCAGAGGCAACCTACACCCATGTAATAAAACCCTAGAGCTGTATACATGACTAAATATACTTAATAAGCACAGCTCAATAAGACATCAACCCTTTTCAAACTGAAGTGAGATTGAGTCAGTCTATGCACTAGGCTGTAGGGGTAGCTACCTTGAGCATACCCTTCTGAGAGCGATTGCTGAAGTTGTTATTACGGGTGCTCATGTACTTGTGTTCTCCAGCAGGGACTTGAATGAGAGCTCCTTCATACGAGGGTGGGGCATTGTTCAGAAGATTGTTCATCTCGTTCTTCTGCTGGACTGAGTCAGCACCACACACATTCTGGTTCTTACACCTGTATAGGATACATACAATGATCAATAGATAAAGTCAGCACCACATATATTCTTTTTCTGCACCTGTATATGATACATACAATTTTCAATATATATAACATGCAACTAACAGGATATCATGTGCCTTTTAAATTTGATGGCCCTTTCAGATATGATACAGTTAACACTTCAAAAACCTGTACAGCAAAATATTTCTGTATATTTTAACATACATTTCAGATTGCATGCATAGTGAAAATTGTGAAGCACAGCTATTTGTCATAACCCCCCCCCCCCCCCCCACCTCAAAAAAAATCTTTACCAGTAGGCACTTTGCTAAGGTAATTTTAGGAAGTGGTTTACACTGACATTTCTCAACGGGGTTTTGGGGTTCAAGATTTTGAGGAGATAATTCTTACCGATAATAACCAGAGCTAGCCATGTTGATAGCTAGATCTTCAGGAGTGATGTCAGGAGTTTCATCAAAGTAGATCCAATGAACTTTAGCGGCTGCAAACATGTTGTTAGCATCATTGAACGGAGTGGGATAGTTCTCCAAACTGTTGCTCATCTGTACAAAGTTACTGCGATCCGTTCCTGAGAAAGATACAAAATTACATGCATGTAAACCATTACTGAAATTAGAAAGCATTGTAAATGAATCATGCATTCGCTCCTGCACACTCATCAATTTTGAACTTCAATACTGGACACAACACTACAGTGACTTTATTAACTTAAGTCTTCAAATATTGATCATTACCTGATGTCTTGAGGTCATGCAGTTGTACTCTACAAATGCATATATTTGTAGAGATAAACCTTCAAATACACTTTTTAAATTAATTCTTACTATAGGCAACCCTGCTATAGTGACCACCTGTATAGAAAGACCCCCTGTCTATAAAGACCATCATTTTTGTTTCCCTTGAATATGGTTTCTCTTTGAAACTTGTACTAAAAGAAACCTGTACATGAAGACCACCTGTCTATAAAGACCACTTTCTTGTCTCCCTTGTCTGGTCTCTATACACAGGTTTCACTGTTTCTCATAGAAGACAATTCATATAAAATCTTGATTAACTAAATTATGTACTTTCTAAGCTCACCACTGAATCAATAACAAAAAAATCAATAAGTTGCCTTTCATGAACTACACATAATAGATTTTGCAATTAAAGGTTTACTTATAATAAAGTCACTAAAGTGAATTCAATTCAATTCAATTTCGGTTTTATTAATATCAACATATACAATGTACAATGCAGCAGTCCAGGGACCAATAATGCAATGTTTACATAAAATGTGCATAAAAACAGGAATGATCATACAAAATAATGTACATGATGAAAGATCTTCCTGCTTTTCATAATGACATCTATTGAATATCAAAAAATTACAAATTTATTGATATTCTTATGATTAGCTTTCAATATCAACATGTTTATATTGAAAGGTGATCATAATAGAAATGACATGTCCAACCCGAGGAAAAGAAAAGGCTGATTGGTGAAGATGATACCTACCTCCCTGGCCTTCACCAGCATCTCCTGTCTGCCCATCTCCGCCTGGGGCATTGTTGTTATGACGATTAGAACCTAAACAATAAACAACATGCAGAATAGTTAACACAACAGTCCTATCAAATTCATTGCTGCAAAATATGAAAAGTCTGATCATGGCTCCACAAAATATAAGGATATGTTATCAATTTATTTTATGTCTTTTCATACAATCGCTACCTATTTCCACAAAAAAAAGAAATGTGCCTCGATATACTCCTCCATATATGAGCACCTTATGTTACTTTGATGCCTAGAAAATGGAGGATATTCACTTGTCTTTTACTGTTTGCCCCAAAATGTCATATAATTTAACGGTGTCCTAATTAATTGTACATCGATTCCAGTACATTCCTTAGGATGATAGATTGAAGCTAGCTAGGTTGTGTAATAACTTACCAGTCCATTGGATGTGTACCATATCTTCAGGTGTGATCTCCAGTCTATTAGGCATGAAATCATACTCTACTGCAGGGTATGTCTGGACAATATTGCCTCTCTTTCCTCTCACATTCAAGTTGTAGATCTTGGCTGCTTGTACTTCTACAACGAGAACATATGGCAACAATACATTATTTAAGACTATTCACAAAGAATAGAAGGAATGAAAAACTATCTTATACAATATATACCTAGATGTCTATCTGTCATACAGAATGAGATATAACACAAAAGCCAAAGGTTTAAACGAGAGTATCTATACAATTTTCCATTGTGAGTGACTTTTTTTCAATTAATGGTAAATAAATTACAATCGTCCAGTATGATAATTACGTTTTTCATTAAAATGCATTACTCATAACGAGATAAGAAATGGAAAAGCACAATTCACTCTCAAATTTATATCAACTAATTAATATCAAAGAAATTTACCGCAAGTACTCAATATCATTTATTACACATATAAAAAGAAGAAAGATAATTTTTTGATTTGTAGTAATTTCCTACCATACAGCTACACATGTATGTATTATTTCTAAGTATAGAGACAAATAAACTCTGTCATATATATCTGATTTATTAATCAAGGTCCTTCCATGCAGCTCTACCACTAAGCTTGGAAAGTAAAGCCAGACTCTGAGAGACATTACCTGCAGCCTGAGGACGGGGCATGATCTTGATAGCATGTGATCTATCCTGAAAGGTTCTACCTGTCTGTGCTGTGTTGATAGCTAGACGTAGAGCTGTATGGTCAGCTCCAATGTCTACATATGGGTTCTGCTGCACCGGAGACTGGACATTGTTAGCACTGCAGGGATTACAAACAAGGAGAACAAAAATTATGACTTTGGACTGGATAGGAACTTTTTTTACATCAAATATGGCATTATATCTGAATAGTAATCTGATAAATGAACATTCATAATTCATGCATTAATATTGTAAATTTCTATACCGGTATATAATAAACTTATCAATCTCATTTCAGGGACAATTATGAAATCACATATTTCCTTTGATGACTCCTTCATTTCTCCTTACATGACATACATTAAAGGACAAGTCCACTCGAAAAATAACTTACTTACAATAAAAGTAGAAAAATCAGACAAACCGATCAAAAAAGGTTTGAGCTAAATCGGATAACTAATAAGAAAGTTATGAATTTTTGAAAAAGTATGTAAAACTATGGAACAATGAGAATCACAACACAAATTGACAAGATGGTTATCAGTTTGTGACGTCATGTCCTCACAACTTATCAATTGCTTTATATAATTTAATCACATTAATTTCCCTTTTTATCCCACAAAACTTGATTTCCCCATGCCTTTGCCCAGGTTATATGACTTGTATCATATTGCATGCATGACATTTCCCAAAAACTTTTATGAATTTTGAAGAATTGATACTATTTTCTGAATATTGTTTATTCATAATTATTGATTTTTATATAAATAGTTTATCAAAATTCAATTTTTCATGATTTAAGTGGACAAAAATCACTCTTTATTTGTGCATCCACACAAAAACACATGACTAACAATCTAACTTGGATGCTGGTGTGAAGAAATAAGATTCTTAGGGTGAAAATAGGAAATTTATATCATCAATATAAAGAAAATAATTAGTGGATAGTGAGGACCATACGTCACAGACTCATGAGTGAGTTGCCAATTTGTGTAGTGATTTTCAAAGTATTTCATGTCATTAAACATTCATAACTTTCTTATTAGTTATCTGAGTTTGCTCAAAATTTTTTTGATTGGTTTGTCTGATTTTGTTGGTTCTATTGAAAGAAATTTATTTTTAAAGTGGACTTGGGCTTTAAATCCTCTTCAAACTCAGGTCATGATTCAACATTTAATATACAAACAAAAATGCATGACAAGTCAGATTCTGAGAAACAAGTTTTAAATTGTGGTTCCTTCTTTCAATGTTCATCATGATAAGAGTAAAGTTTTATGGTATCTAAGTTTGGAATTCATAAAGATATTTTGAATTTGCAGAAGAAAGACAATTTCTTCTAAGTCAAAACAATATCACAAGAATATGAACATTTAGGCAGGAATCACAAACTGCCCTGAACACATTAAAACTATTTAAATTAAATCATATGACACATGGATATCATGAATTGATTAATTCCAATCAAACTAAAGTGTATCTGAGACTTCTTGTTTTTGTTTTGTCAAAAGAGCATTACTTACGTGTCTTGGTTCTGTGCAGAAGTAGTGTTCCATGGATCATAATCATCAGTAGAAATATTGTATCTATAAAAGATAACAAAGTAGAATGAAAATTATTAATCCAACTCATACTGTCATTATGCGATGAAGAGAAGGATAGATTAAAGCAATTAAAGGCATGACATGTGATACCTGCATACTCTTAATAAGTTGCTCTATGATCAAAATTCCATGCTAATTACATCCTGCATTCATATCTAGTATCAAACATGGGTCAAGTTACCCCCCCCCCCCCCTTGGCAAGAGCCCCCACCCCCCAAGAAAAAAATATAATAATAAGAGTTAAGCTTTGACTAAATTTCTTTGTTTTTACATTTTCCTTTATTCTGTCAGTTTAAAACAAAAATTCTTTGCCATCATTTTTCATTCTTTTGAACTGTCATGTTTGATAGTCCCATGCCTATAACATGAATGTTTGATAGTCCATGCAGACGATTCGTTGTACTGTTCTTGACTCTTAATCCTTTTTCTTCCTACGTCCTCTTCCTTACTTTATTTCTTTTTTTCTTCTTTTTTTCTTCTTTTTGGCTGGCGTTTTTTTTTTTGGGGGGGGCCCGCTCAAACCGCCCCCCCCCCCCTGGCTGTGCGCCTGATTCTTACCTCAGTCTCATAGCACATCTCATTGTATCTTGTGAAGGGAAGAATGGAAGAGTCATGGTATAACGGCTAGCTTCACCGCCCCTAGTGTTTCCATTATGATTAACTCTAGTCCATGGAGCTTGCTGACAATCAGGTGCTTTCAAAGCAACCAAACATTCTTCATCGTTTCCATTCCATGGTCGACCCCAGACATACTCCACTCCATTACCAGTGGCTTGTGTACAAGCTTGCTCAGTAGCAAGTGCTGTCATGAAGAAGGTAGAAAAAACATGCTCAATTATAGATACTGGTAACCATGAGAATGAAAATACAAGCAAAGCAGAATATGATCATTTATCAAAAGCTAATAGGCATACTATAAAATAAATGAAGTCATCAATTCAGAATAATCATGTTATTTGCCTTCACATGATTTATAATATCTTGCATTGGTATAAATAACTTTGGCACATTGCCATTTGCCATTTCTGTACATGACCTGTGTAAGCTATTAATGAATACAGAGTGTTTTGCAGACAAACTATCAGTGAAAGCATACATTAAAGATGACTGACTTACTAGGTGCCTTTTCTAAGTAGTTAGTGAATGCTAGCCACTCTCCATCATTAGCAGTACAATCAGCTTCATTGTTGTAACGTGATGCATGTTTGCGCTGGTTGTTGTTGTTGTCATAGTATTCTACACACTCATAGGCCTGCTTCACATTGAAGCTCTCAGCCTGGTAGTATCTAAGATATCAATGGACAATGAATAGAGTCTGAGTCAGATACTTCACTTCTTGGTTTAAATGGTAAATGAATGTCAGTTCCTACATCAATCAAGGAAAGACGCAACAGGGCTGCTATCACGTATAATATTTCAGGACATTTGAGAAGGTATGTATTGGATACCACGGTTGTCAAAGATGAAGAGGATAATAATTCTATTTTGTATCATATAAATTGATGAGGGAAATACACACTCCATCTACATACAAAATATTAGAGGGGAAAAACACATAACAAACATTTCATTGATCTATTATTTCTCACTTCAGTGTACAATGAATGAATAAGGTAATTCCATCTTGGTCCAGCAAGACTAGAGTAGGGTAGTGAAGGACACCTTATTATTATCCTCCAAATGAATCAGGTAAGCACTTCATCTCCATATCATATAACAGAAAAAACTGAACAGCCAGGACCTTCCATCATCAATGATAACCAATGAATAGATCTTTTATCGACATAAGACAAGGCAAGTGAACTTACTCGCATTGAGCTACATCTCCCACCAAGATGGCAGCATCTCTCCATTGGGTAGGGTGCCAGTAAGGGTAATAATCACGCTCCTCTGGGCACTCATATCCTCTCCTCTGTCCATTGGGGTTCTGACGAGTGAAGATAGCTGAGCTGTATCCTTGATTGTTATTCTTCAGTTTCTGGTCAGCAGTAAACAAACCTGCAACAAATAATCAAGTTCTTAGTAACTTTTTATTTTCACCATCATTAGGCATACCACTATTCCTTTCTTGTTTCTTCCATGCTCTATTTATTATCCTCAGAGTCATAATCATCAACATTGTTATCATCACTACCATATCATCATCAACATCGCCGCTGTTGTTTTAGTAATCATCATACAGTAATTATCATTGTCCCTAACTCTCTCCCCATCATTATCATTCATTACCTATTTCTCTAGGAGCCAGGCACTCAAATATGTATTGATTTCAAACCAGTAATTGACGCTGATAAATGGGTATTAAACAGGTATGTACTGGCACCAATTTTGTACTGGTATATGGACAAATTAATCTAAAAATAGAGTGAGGTATGAGTGGGCCATGTTCACACAGGTATCTATGACATTTTTATCATGAGTCAACTCCTCTTCCCTTTTTTCAACAATGTTATCTGGGATTTAATCACTTTCCTTCCTGACTAATTTCTGATTAACAAAGAACACCTTCCTTCCTCAACCATATCTCACGATTAAAGTAAAAATAACAAATAAAAATTTGCTGACCTATGAAAAGCAATGTTTGAATACAAGTAGTTGATATTTAACTAAATCAGGGGTAATAACATGATGGCAAGATTGACAGACATGAGTAATATACTATTGTTCTCCTTATCATTGTATTAATCTGCTCTGCCAGAGCCAATTTCCTAATTCCTTACCAGCATTTCTCTCTCTGATGTAGCATCCATCATACGCTTCCCATTGCTCCTGTAGGAAGCGGTTGGCTTGAACATTGTTGTTCTTTCTGTTTGCTGCTTGCTGTTGATTCTCATTTTCATTGTTCCTTGGCTGATGGTTCTGAGTATTGGTGTTCTCTCCATTCCTGATTGTATCATCATCTCCTATATTGGGATAATAAGATGTTACAATCATTATATTCTGAATATTCTTTTTGAGTAGGACATTATGACCGATCTATTCTCTCCATTCCTGATCGAATCATCATCTCCTATATTGGGATAATAAGATGTTACAATCATTATATTCTGAATATTCTTTTTGAGTAGGACATTATGACCGATCTATTCTCTCAATATCATTACCTTCTACCATGGGTGATGACTGAATCAGAACTACTCCTTGAGCCTCCTATGAGCTGCCGGTCGAATGGCTTTGATATTATCATTGTATAAGGTACTTGTGTTCTCCCCATTGCTGATAGTATCTTTATCTTCTGCAACATCCATAAACTACCAGTCTGGAAGACTAGGATATATGACAGTACTTCCTAATTATTACTTAAATCCCCCATTTTGTTTCTCTCTTTAACTTTCCATCTCATTTCATTTCACTTTTCATACCATGTCATTATCATAGCTTGTTTCAAATCAAAATGACCATAAATGGGAGGTCAAGATGATGAAAACTGTCACTGAGGGAGTTACTGATTCCAGGACCAATAGACTGAAATAATTATGACTAACCCTGTGCTGTATCTGCATCTGGTTGGCACATGTATTGGATGACGATATTACAGTTCAGTTTATGTGGATCTGTATCCTCTGATCCACCACATCCATGCTGATTGGTCCATTCTAATGTGTAGAAACTCTTCCCTGCATCATTCGCCATTGTCTCATAGTTTGCACTCGCAAAGTATTGCTGCAATGAGTAGGTAGATAATTAGTTGTCTTATGTTTCACTAAATTGAATGCATCAATTGTGTATGTCCTTTGTAAACTACACTAAAAGCAAGGGATAAAGTAGCAGATAATTTAAAAAATACTGGTAATTATTATTAACGAACAATAGTTTCAATTGCAACATCGGTCTAGTTTGCAAAGCTCCTTGAAATTTGAAACAATTTATGCTTTTGTCAATCCATGAAGACAACATAAACAGAGAAAGAGAGGGAGACACACACTTAAGAGAGAGAGAGAGAGAGCGTGAGAGAGAGAGAGAGAGAGCGAGAGAGAGAGAGAGAGAGAGAGAGAGAGAGAGAGAGAGAGAAAGGGAGACGGAAAGAAGGCAATAAAAAAAACCTCACAACCATGTTCATTGAACAATAACATGTAAATATAAACTAGATTTTATGACCTTAACACAAGCATACACACAAGTATGTATGTATGTAATTGCAAATAAAGTGGAGCTACTAAAAATAAAACGCAGTTATTTTGCTAAAAATAAGTACACAGAACTCACAAATTACAATAAAATTGAATAAACATGAAACAAAAACAAAAATAACAAATATTATTTGCCCATAAATATGTGTCTGCCCAAGCATAAACCACAAAACCTTCTCAACCTTAAACAAGGTGAGAGTTTGGTACTATAATTTAGATTTTTATTCTATTCAATAATATTAATAATATCCTGGTGTATAATAGCGCTATACATCTAAAATGTCTCCAAGTGATATATATTTTAATCTGCTCTAGTCAAAACCACATGAATAACTAATCTAATTCCAAGTACTTCAGGATTTCCTGGTGCCTCATACAAGAGCAGATGCAAGTTCAAATGTTCAATAATACATTGATGATTCATTATTGGTCATTTATTCTGAATTCTATTCATCAAAGTAAGTGACCATAAAAGGAAGCTTTAATGATTGATAAAACTATGGGGTAGCAGAGCACTGTAGCCAATATAATTCATATTTTCCTGTCACTAGATATTTTCCATTTCTTTTTAATATGCTTAACCATAGGTGAGGGAGACCTTCTCAGTCTGAACTAGCAAACTGTTAAAGAAAATTTCAGTGAAGTTTTGTCAGACTAAACAGAGTGGAAAATAACATGGAAGCTGAGAGGGATAAGACAAATAACTAGGATGGTCAAAAGATATGAAACCATTCACTGTAGCTATTAATCCTGGTTAGATATCACTATCTAGGTCGATAGCTATAATACCATTTAATTTTATCTGGTGAATAAATCATTTATAAATAAACGAAAGATACAGGCAAGTATGAAATTGATTCAAATCAAACCAGAATGAGATTGCATACAATGTAGAAGATAACATTGTGGGTAAATAATATTTCAGGGAAAAGGTAACAATACATTTGAAAAAAGAAGAAAAAAATATTAGTTAACAGTTAACACTTTCTTTTTTTCCTCCTTCTTCTTTCTGTTTTTCTGTGGTTGAATAGAGCAAGCAAAATGAATATAAGTACTGTGAATCATTGTCAAGATCATCACAGGAAAAACAAATTCATTTGTTAAAGTAGTGAGCAAAGATGATCTTGCAATCTTTGGAGACATTTTGCCTTCTACACTCTTTAGCATCAACTCGTAGAGATGAGAGGTTTATGGTAATCCTAATTACATGAATTGGTATATTATGTTCATTGTGAATACCATGGCATAGTTAAGAAATATATCATCCTGCTTAATGGTACATGTATTATTTAATCACAGCAGTGCCATTATAAATAAAAGTTTGCCAAAAGTTAATAGGATCTTTCAAGAAATTGTTCCAAGATCCTTGGTTGATCAGTTATCTGATCAGTACAAGGAAGTAAGTGAGGAGCTCTGAACCAATCAACACAAAAGATCTTTGTCCTCTTCGCCGGGCGGAGTGAGTCAAACATAATACCGCCATTGTCAACCTTTAAAACCCATTGACCTTTGCTTAATCACGCTCAACAGGAAATCTATAGGAATGGAATTGGGATTAAAGACCTTTCCTTTTTGTCTCCTTGTCTCTCTTCCTGCTTCTCAGCCCTAGATATCAAGGTTTGTTCTGTGTCCTGGTAACAGGGACTTGATGAGTCTCATCAAAGCTAAACTAATTAAGAAATCAAACCTTCTGTCAAATACACATGTATTACAGCACCCCCACCTCAATATTAACAATGTGCTTATACTTCCTGGTTCATGATGTAACAACTTCCTGAAGTTTCATCACATAGGTGTATCGGGCATTGACAAAAGTTATATAAATTGTTTAGTGGTATATATAAAACAAACTGTCACAAAAATGAAAAGTAAACATCATCCATTTCCTCCTTTCTCCATTATATAAAACAGAATGTGAATGCAAGACTTACCATTCTATACTGGTTTTGTTCTTGTGTATTTCCATTTGCATTTGTTTCACCAACATTGTATCCTCCTCTGTTGTTATTCTGAAGAAGAAAAAACCATCAGAATTAGTTTAACTACTTTTTTGTTTCATGAGAATCAAAATGAAAATCATTGAATGATTTATGAAATTATAATCCTTCATACAGAAATACAAAATGATATATACTATATGTATGATATAGATATTTCATCTACCTAGGATCGAGACAAAGGAAATGTCTATGTCGTTACCGGTAATCAAGAACAACAGCAACAAAATAAAAGATAACTGAGCTACAAACAAAGAAATGTCACATTTAAATGTTTAGTTTTTTTAAATTCCATCTGAATCCATAATCACTACTATCTTTCATCAATTCAGATTGTGGACACATAGTTGGCCTGTATCAATGGGGAATGATTTATTCAGCTAATGCTATCAATGAAAATTCTGAGTCTGACTAACAGACTAACGGTACTAATAATTCCATGACTCTATTCCCAGAGACAGACTTGATTTCTTTCTTGTAGTGTTTTACGATACACTAACCTATATAAATGGATTAAATAGATCAAGGGCATATCATCTGTTTGGAGCCAGAAATAATGCCCTTCTGGCTCGAAACAGATGATACATTCATATTAATGACTGACCTGTGAATCAAATGCTCTGTTAGCATTCTGTCTGTTGGCTGTATTTTCATTGAGTCTGTTATTAGAACCTCTAGGGTTATGAAGGTATACGTCTCCTTGTACCCTTAATACAAGGGCAAGCACAATGAGATAAGCTCCCCTTGGTATCATCATGATTGATCCTGTAAGATAAAAAAACAAAACAAGCATGTACAATGAATTTTAATGATGCATTGTTAAATCACAAATCCAAGATTCTATGGTAAAGTGAAATCATCAACAGTTCTGTCATAAAGCTCTTAAATCACAAGCTTTTTTTTTTTGGGGGGGGGGGGGGGTTGCTGTTGCTCCCCCTGGAAACACATGTGCAGCCACAGGCAAAATTTCACAGGACAAACAAGCATTTGGGTATGTACATGTACATGTTTATTTATGGGGTTTTAATGTACCTTTCATAGTTTGACACAAGGTAAGAAATAACACTTTCCCTCCATGCCCAAATACAATGTGATGGTTGCCAAAGTATTGTTACTTTCAAACTTCTTGGGGGATGAAAACCCCCACCCAAGTCGTTCCTTATCTCCTACACCTATATGCATCCATTATAATCTATGACACTTGGGATTCCTAGGTAAGGGGTGACAGTCGATTGCTCAATCACCATTACAAAGGGGTATATATGTATCATTCTGTTATATAAGGGATTTGGGCCTCATTAACATAAACAGAGACCAACACACTTGATTCATAATCATTGGTAGGCCTATGGGTGAGGTGGGGGGGGGGGGGGGGGGGGGGACATAATCTGTTACTTTCCTATATTTCCTGTCTCATTGATCTAGACAAGGTGAAATATGTTGATATAATGAATGATAGCCCGCATATCATCTTGATACCATAAAACAAGATGCTGGTAGGGGATTCTCTTTCTAAGAAAATTGCCAGAATCATAAATTCTGAAAAGCCTTGACACCTGAAAGCTTGCCCGACATAGCAACAGATAATGTATACAGACAGGATTCCAAGTATCGTAGTTCATTCATTGATAACAGGTTAATAACTCGTCACTAGGTCCACAGGAAAGATACATCCATCAATTTGAATATGTTGGTAAACCAGTCTATTAGGACAGGTGATCTTTAAAAACTGGCTTAAAGGGAAAATTAATGAAAAATTGAGACAGGAAGATATTTTTACTTTCTTTTGTTTTTATGATTAAAAACAAATTAGGTGAAGTCAAAGTATTTTTAATAAACTTTGTACCTGTGCATACACATGATAAACAAGATGAAAGATTTATTATTAGCTTTTGCATTTTGTTTGTTATCCACACTTATTGGTCACTTTTCTCTCCCCCCCCCCCCTCTCTCTCTCTCTCTCTCCCTCTCTCTCTCTCTCTCTCTCTCTCTCTCTCTCTCTCTCTCTCTCTCTCCAATAGCAGATATCTTGTACAATATAACTCTGAAACTAAATATTACCCATGCAGTCTCATTCCCGCAATGCTAAGATTCTGTGTGCACCTATGAATTGACAATCTTTACACATTTCAGAACAGGTTCTACTGTGAATGAGTGTGAAATACAATGATCAGCATCAGCATCAGCATCAGTATACGGAAGTGTGAGGTGATCCTGTTGAAACTTCCGGTCGTTTCATTGAGTGGTGCTTCGTTCAAAAATGAACCTGAACTATTTTTGCTTGCATGGCGGGTGGACGCACATATAAAATGTTATGGAAGCATTTGGTGCTGAGAGGACCAGTGCTTGTCCAATCTAATTTTGAAAGAAGTGAGTGAAGATGCGGAGATGACAGATGTAGGAAGACTATTCCAGGATTCTACTACTCTCTGACTGAAGCCGTTTCTCCTTAGGACTGCGTTGCTCCTTTGCTTATACAGCTTCTGGTGGTGTCCCCTTGTAGCTTCATGAGGTGCAGATGTGAAGAACAGATTCTTAATTTAAGTTACCGGTATAGATTATCACATCATCTTTTAATGCAAAGAACTCACCATTTGTATTACCCCCCTCCCCCTTCCCAAAAAAAAAAAATATATATATATATATAGGGTGTATACCGGTATATAATTTTAAACAAATCAATAAGTTAAATAATATTAAAAACCTTTAAGAATAATTTCACAAACTACATCTGTTGATGAATTACAGATCATATCAATGTAGACTATGCCCTTTTTAATGTATCTTTGTAATAATTGTAATTTTCTATTTTTATGATATTTTGCAAAGCATGTACTTGTATCATGTGTTTTCAATTTGATATTAATTCAACCATTCATGTAGTGATTTCTACAAAATGCATCATTTTATTTCTTGATTTAAGCATTTTGGTGAATATGAAATTAATGGTAATGCGATGGTGTATTAATAATATGCCATCCCCGCCTCTTTTTGTAAATACTTCCCTGCATTCGTCCACTTTTTACAGTCTGAACCAGTAAACTGCACACATTAAATTTTTAAAAATACGTGAGATGGTAAAAACCCTGAATCTCAAATAATATACTGCTAAACACTGCTGGTGGAGTAAAGTGAGTTGGACATATTATATAATATATAATTATTATCCTAACATATCATATAATATACAAATATTAGGGGTCTATATCAAACATAGCAAGACTAAGGCAGAGTAAGTCAAGACTCAGGTCACCCTACTGCTATTATCATAGCTTTGTCTATCAATTGTTGAAACCTATAACTCTTATTTTGTTATTTTATTATTTTTTTTCTCTTCGCTTGCCTCGAAGTTGTAATAGTCTATAACTTACAGAGCCGTAGTGGCTCAGGCTGAATCACTACACTAGTGTCCTGACTAAATCTAAACGTAAAATTCAATACAAGTCTAAAATAAAGTAGACCTACCTCTTCAAACTCTCAATAGATTAACATGATTAACAATGAACATTATGGTTATAAAACATTTCAAAAGCTGCAAATATTCATTTCAGAAAGCCCATATAAACCTTATTATAACTTCGGAGCACTCAATTCAACAGCTGCCAATCCAGATCCAGTGCAGTACACATACATGCATGTTGGTACGTGGGGCTAAGCTAATTATTAATTGGGTAAGAAATTCCACGACCGCAAGACACTTGCGATCATTAAAAGCCATAAAGTAACATATCAAATGTATCAAATATATCAAAGCAAGTTCGAAAATAAGTGTTTTACATACCTTATACTTCAACAGGTTGGTTCTTGGTTGACAGCTTGATGATTACTAGTATTTGTGTTTTGACAAGTATATAGGTCTATTTGGGATATATCACGACTGGAGTTGAAAAGTAGTTCCAGTAACAAAGTAGGCGGGGCTTAGAACACTTTTGAAGAATGGAATGGGGCTCTCTATCTAGAATAGTGTGCAACGAATCTTTGTTCACAAAAGTGGCCCACATCATGGATGACGTAATGTCACAGACTTTTCCTTATTTGGTTAGACAATGTTAATGCGTCATGCGAGGATTATAGGCTTAGGTAGGTGCATTGATTAATTTCTCTTCTTTGTGTGTTTCATAGGAGAAAAGTTTCTCTTTTTTAGGCCTCGGCCTTCCACTTTTTTTTCTTCATCTTTTACAACATCCGGCTTCCCTTTCCTTTTTTTGTTGAAAGGATGATGCGTAGATGTATATGATACTAACAAAACAAAAAAAATTAAGAGAAGAGGGGGGAGGGGGGAGATGACAAATCATAATGTTCAAATATAATTCCATAAGGCCCGTTGCAAATGCTATGAGGGGGGGGGGTGTTCAAAATTACAGCTAAAAAGTACAACTTTTACCGACACAGGAGCTGATTGTAGGGTGAGCAATGAGCAAGGATGGACTTTGACAGAGGGGCGGGCAGGAGGGTACAAGTAGAAAGAACTTAAAAATGAAGTTGAGTTCTGGTCATGCGATTGCATTGTGAAAGAAACGGTGTGGAATCGACCAGGTTGATCATCTAGCATATAAGAATTTGTGTGTATTGCAAGGTTCTGGAATCATCAAAATTATAAGAAATTTGGCCAAGTCTTGGTAAAGTTACAAACACTCTACACAGAAAGATGTATATGGGACTACACGTACACGTGGCGTAAAAATCCTACCCCCGAGTTTTACGATGTTACATGACATATTTAGAATATGAAGGCATTTGAAGAGCCATGTTTTTAAGGGAAAATGTGTTATCTGATGTTCTTCCACACTTGCATAATAAGAATGATAACGCTCGCAAATTATTGTTCACCTTTTCCCAGAACTCAACCTCCTCTTTAACTACATCTGTATAATAATGCTTTACCATTGCATCCAATACTATAAAGATATATTGGTTCGAAATATCGTATCAATTCAGACTTCAGTCTAGTAAAAGAAGAAGAAAGAAGAAGGAGAAAGAATTACATAATACTGTTAATACTTAGTAATGACTATTAAACATTGTTTATTTAGCGCATAAAACACATAGGCACAATATTGCATGTCTCTTTGCGCTTTGCAGAACAGAATGCAGAAGAAATGGTGCAGCACTGGGTTCATTACAAAAAAAAGACATTTTACAAAGTGCGAAATAGTGATATGTTTCAAATTACTTCTGATTTGTTTTGTATGTAAGTATAGGAGGCAGGTAAGTGAGAAAGAAAGAAACAAAGAAACAAGGAAGTTTAATATGTTCATAGCAGGGCTCTGTCGAGAATCAGGCACTCTGTGGTACTAAATGGGACTAACATAATAAATGAATAAATATGTGAATGATTGCTGAAATGGATGTTAACATCACAAAGAATTGACTTGCCTGAATGACAAAGGTCCTCTTTATTAGACTAACATGCAAGTATAAAATTTATGATGTGACAAAGTATAATTGGATTTGGCGAGTGTCTCTTGTCATGTACCTTGCACAAAGCTTCCAACATAGCATGTCACTTTTACATTTATAATTTTGTTATTTAGTACGTAGACTTATCGTATATATATATATATATATATATATATATATATATATATATATATTATATATAAACTTCGACGTTCTTTTAATACATGTATCTGTAAGTATAAATAATTTAAATTAACCATATAAATTAAAACTTGTAATTTTGATCCCATCCTCTCTCTCTCTCGCTCACTATCTGTCTCTCTCTTTCACTCTCTGTCTGTCTGTCTGTCTCCTCTGTCCTCTCTCTCTCTATTTCACTCTATCTTCTGCTCTGCCTGTCTCTCTCTTTCCCCCTTTATATCTTGTCATTGAAGATTTTTAGTATAAGAATTTTTTTACAAATATTTTCTGTGCTGTCCGATTCGTATTCATTTATTTTCAGATTAAAGCAAGGGCTGATGTAGACCCTATATTGTAAAGAAACATTTATAACATTAATATAAAATACATTCTGATGAGATAATACTAGTAATATTGGGTTCAAAACATCAGTGGGAAGCTATTATGCTATAGTTGTCCCAAGTTTTCAATTTATGGAAAGAAATTATGTAAATCATGCGCAAATCATTCCTTTGCGTTATTTTTCAAACTGAACATATTCGGAAATTCTGAGTAGAATATCGTTTGAATACGGAATTCTTATAGAACTACAGATCAAAAATATATTGAATAAAAACAATGGCAGAATACACCCCTGATCTCTCATGATAATGATAATAATAACAATAAAAAGAAGAAGAATACACGGTATACACCCATGATCGCTCATGATAATAATAATAACAATAATAATAATAATGATAATAATAACAATAATAATAATAGCAATATTTACAATAATAATAATAATACTGATAACAACGATAATGACCATGATAATCACAATGATAACAATAATGCTAATGATAATAATAATAATACTATCACTAATAATAAAATGATTATGATGATGATTAATTTGATGATTAAGATAGTAATGATAACCACTTTTACGTTGAAATCGTGAATCGCATGTTAGTTTTGAAGTATCTTGAAGTATACTCTGATAGAAATAGAATGAACCATTTAAAAGGACACATATTCTCCATCGTACGTAATGTAGATCTGTTATATATATAACCATGGATTTTACAAGTAAAATCCATGGTATATAACAAATAATTATACTTTCACTATGAATACATTGGAACGCGGAAATACCCAAAACCTCCAGAGCGTGGAACTTCCTTCTAGTCATAAAGCATCTCTTACTACATTATGTGATTCGGTTTTATAATTGTCAACGCCCCTTTAATACACAATATTGGGAAAGTATGAAACTATTGATTCGTTTAATGACCCTTTAATTATCATTATCGCTCGATTTTTACATGTTTAATTTGACTGGTATTCTAAAACAAGTCATCTTGCCGTTAAACAGGTTTTAGTTTGCTCTACAATAGAGAACTTTTTATTTTGGCGCGGAGGAAGATCAACTTTGTTGACGCAAAATCATTGTTTACATATTTGAGTGACAGGCGGGGCTTCAAGCGATTCGGTGTATTTGAGGGAATAGAATTGCATGACTTTGGGTATAACAACTGGTAGAATTTGGCAGACGTAGAAGTGAGCGGGCTCATTTACCGTCATTTGGAGGCAGAGCTCATGTTTTCCTATTAAAATATCAGTGTCAAAAAACAAAATGAAGATATTTGCAGCAGTGTTAGCGGTTATCGCAGTGGTAAATGCAGATATTTATATGCACAACCCAAGGTAAGTTGCTTAACATATTTAGTTTAGACTTGTGGCTTTACGTCTGTACTATCCGTGAGTAATTAGCGAGTGCGCATGTACTGTACCAAGTCATGTACATATTATATAAGGGACGTATACGGTAACATTACAAATATGATAATTCTGGTATGGGAGATGTGCATTACGGTCGACATTATGCACAATCAAAGTAGACATACGATGTAGAGTAACATAATAAAATGATGGCATTTTGCAATGATAGCTTGCCTCTATAATTATATGGTATAGTCCATGTAATTAGTTGTATATAAAGTTCTATACTTATATGTGTGTGTCAGTGTGTGCAATATACAGAATCCCAATATACCATTTCACAGAAGATATATGTGTGAGTTTTTTTTATAACCTCCAGTTGTTTTATATTTTTTATATAAGTGAATAATATATGTACAATTGACTTATAAATTAATTTAATGTACTTTAAGTTTACTTTCAATTGTTGCTTGTCGTACCAGTACTGTAATGGGTTTTTTTTTTTAAATTACGTTTATGTTTAAGCAATTAAACATTGAAAACATTTATTTATTTCATTCAATTGTATGTTTGAATTACACATTGGAGGAATGAAACAAAATTAGTAAAAAAAATATTAAAAAAGCCTCAAAGGTATAATTATGATATAGGAGGAAGCAGCTCATATTACAATGAGGCTTTAAAAAAAAATTTATTGCCCTTTGCGACCGACCCAATAATCTTAAAATCTATCGTCAGGTTTTTTTTTAAAACCGTTTTTTAGAAGAAGAAAAAAGTTTAATGAATCAAAAAATTAATGTAAAAAAAACATGTAAAAAAACAATAAAAACTGACAAATATCAGCCCAAAGAGGGAAAAAAAGGGGGGGGGGGAAATCAACCAACCGCCCCGGGCCAAAGGGCAATACAAAATATTTTTCTTTTGGGCCTAATTGAGTCTGATAGTTTATCTTTTATCAGCTCCTGGCCTGCATCAACTTTTGTTTTGCTGAGTAAAAAAGTCAAAAGCAAATTGGTGTCAATTTGATGTGTGGTGTAGTAATAAGTGCATTATAGCATATAAATGTATTAACATATATAATTCTATATATTTCTTTGTGTTGAGGCCGAGCATGTATCTTTCCATCTATTAATTATTGCCAACCTTGTATGTAGCTGTCATTTCATAGAGACAATTGTGTCTCCAGGGTAATGATTTTGAAGCTCCATATAAGTGTGGCACCATGTGCTGTTTGGCAAGTGCCCTTGCCCCCCCCCCCCCCTTTTATAGTGACTGATCCAAGATTTTTTGAATGAAAGAAAACTGAGGCAGCAGGGCCATTGTGCAAGGTGCTACTTAAAGGTTGACAGTGTGTCCAAATCTTCACCTTGTGATCTGTAGAAAGAAAGAGATGTCTGGAGGAAAATATTGAAGAATATCAGAACAATTTTTTTTCAAGATTTCATTCTATAGTTAAAGGGAATGATAAGGGGAAGGTAACTTGGTTGGCACGTGTATGTTGGGAGACATAATGATACATTCCCAAACTAATTGGTAGCTAAATGAAAACATGAGGTACCAGTAATGAATGTTCACCTACCTGCACAATGAATAAAGGACCACTGTTGTATACAGGATTGCATACTAATTGATCTTATATTGCACTGGCTGGCAACTAAATAATAGGTCAATTGTCTATCAACCAACAATATTCTGGCCAAACTTATACCATGCTTTTACAGAGAGGGTTGTTATTGTCTGCTTATTCAGCTGAATAAGTTTATGGGGGTCTCCAGTAACATTTATTGTAATAGTGATCTTACTGTATCATGTTGTATTAACTACTCAATGGTTCCACTACCCACCAACCAACCAAACTGCCCTGACACAAAGTCAGAAGAGGCCCAAGGTTCAGTTATTAAATTTCTTTAATTTGATTTTAAGTAATTCATTGGGTGATTTCGTTCAGCCAATGGGCAAATTATAAACCCCTTATAGGTACTGTATGATAATGATACAAACTTACAAATGGGCAAGATAATGCAGCTTATAACTTAAACAGTAAAATAATAATTGATAATTATAATATTTGATAATTTTACGTACTGAGGGGCAGGATTAACTAATAAATAATATTGATATTATTCTAATACTGAATGGTATGGGATCAATTCACGACAGGTTACATGCATGTGATTAACATTTAGCACTTCAAGGGTGGTTGAACTCAACCTATTATTATGCAAATGAATTTACCAGGAAATAGAATAACACAGGCTGAAGTGTCATCCTGTTTACCAATCCCTCTATACAGAATATAGAGGACCCAAATGTACTATCATTTCAGGTTGACTTTCTCTGGGAAATTAAAGTTGTGATTTGTTGTGAGTGATCATGTACAGTATGTTTATATTTCTATCAAATTGATTTGATACTTTCATTTTTGTTTGTTTCTACTGTAACTTTTTCATTCTGAAACAAAATGATATACCAATGAAATTACAGGGAAATACTTGAGTGGGCAAATATATAACAGAGATATGTGATCCCTGACGCATATCATAATTGGATTTGTGATGCAACTTTTGATAACATATGACATGAGATAAGAGTGACAAAGTACTTACTTGGAATTTCTGATTTATTTTATTTTAGGGGAAGCAACAACAGACTTGATGAAAATGGAAGAGAGAGAAATAATGGAAACAGGTGAGATGTTATTCTTGATCAAGTTGAAATATAATGAAGGTTACTCTATATATGAAATATTCTGTACAAATGTCCATTTGTCATTAGATGAACCGTGGAACTATTCCTGTATGTCTTTGCTTTCATTGTGTGAGATAATGAGACATTATATGACAGTCATTAAATTGTTGCACATATGCCAAAAAGGGCTATGTAGTCAGAATACACATGCTATATATACAGGTAATAATTTGTTATGGTATTATGATGGTACAATATTTCACAAAATTAATAAAAAAACAAAAATAGTTTTCATACAGTAGTAGATGTAATTCAGCTTTAGATGACATTTCAGTTTGTCATGACTAAGGAATACAAAAGCTTAGTTTTTGAAGTGTTTGAACGTGACTTTTTTTTCTAATTGTTAAATGGATGTAATGTTTTAAAGCAAATTTTTAGGAGAACACATTTTGACAGTTTATGCTTTTTACTTGTATTTTCACAGAATGTTTGACTCCCAGAACAACAATCGAGGAGGTTACAATGTGGGTAGTTTGTACTACACTGCTGGTTCAGTACTACCAATAGAATGGTGAGATGAGCCCTTAGCATCCTATCAAATGAAATAGTCTCACAACATTTCCTAATGTAGCAGTGTTAACCCTGTTTAATAATACTTAATTTTAGATGAACGAAATATACATCATTTTCCCCATTTTGGAATATACTGGTATAGATAAATATCTGCAGAGATACATAATCTTTTTATCCCCTGCATGGTGCATTCTTAACATATTAATTCTTTTTAAATGCCATGATGAAAGACACGAGTGATGTAGATTTATTAATGTTCCAAAATAACTGCAATGATCAAGCTACAGTAATGCCATTATTCCACTAGAAATTATTCCTCTCTACGACCTTAACCTTAGTAATAATAGTAAGTTAATCAGATAGATTGATGCCCAGGGATCGAGAGAGGCCATTTAATTGACCTGTCATTAATCACTTCCTGTCTCTACGTCTGGTGAGGCTGATCATATTCCTTAGCAACAGTTGTAATGTTTCACTATGAGGCACAGAATGACATCAGATGGTTTAGTCAAAAAATGGGTTTGGCGATCAAATCAAGTGATGAGTAATTAGCTAGGGTGTACATGGATATAGCTTCCACTAAACACTAAAAATGCCTGTACAAATAATGGCTTCTACTTAACATGTACATGCTACATAGAGTCATATATTCTTGGAATGTAATATGCTACATAAATATCAAATACAGTCAAACCTGTCTAAAGCAACCACCCAAGGGAAACACAAAAAGTGGTCTTTATAGACAGGTGGTCTTTGTAGACAGGTTCCTTTAGTACATGTTTCAAGGGAAACAAAACATGTGGTCTTTATAGACAGGTGGTCACTAAAGCAGGTTTGACCGTAGTAGTAGTAGTAGTAGTACAGTGTGTAGTAGTAATAGTAGTAGTAATAGGAGTAGTAATAGGAGTAGTAATAGTAGTAGTAATAGTAGTAGTAGTAGTAGTAGTAGTAGTAGTAGTAGTACAGCTTTCTTTTAATTAACATCCTTTGTGTTATGCACAGCCAGGCAGTAGGCCTACCGATAGGCCTATCTTCCAGACTTGCAACACATTATAGTTTCATTGGCAGCCACTTTGTGTTTTACAAGTGGACTTACATGTATTTCATTCACTAGTTTCATGTAATGCTACAATATACCTGTAACAATTGTGCTTCATATAAGTCTAATTAATGTATTGATTTTTGTTTATTAGGACTAACCAGCACAGCTGTGGAGATCCAAATGCCAATTGTGAGCTTGTTATGCAATACATGTGTGGAGAATGGGTCAGAGATGGAACTACTACCACGTGAGTTTGCTCTTCATGCTGCCAATCTTAGAGATTGAAAGAAATTTCAAATACAGAGCTCTACATACCGGTATTGCCAATTTGAAGGGGAAAAAATCAATTTCTTCTATGAAATGATGAACCATAATGGTGTTATATTAAGTTGTTGATACCTATCCCTAGTCTCCTTCCACAATTCTGATTTTAAATCCACTTTCAATGTTTATATACCCAGTAATAGCAACATTTTTTTTTTTTTGGGGGGGGGGGGTGGGTGATCATTTCTCATTAAACATGTAAGTGTAAGTCACCAAAAAAATTGGAAGTAAAAGAATAAGGCCTAAAAAAAAAATTGATGACTTGGCGTAACGGGTCACTGAAAATTAGGGTAGGTAGGGCGATTTTTTTTTTGTTTTTTTTTGTTTTTTTTGTTTTTTTGTTGTTGTTGCTTATATTTGCATACATGAAATTAGCCATTCATACACATACATACATACAGTGACGTAGATAGGTCCTCAGACCTTGGGGATGATCTGATGAGAGGGGTAGACCACAATATGTTCAAATAACTCCACGCACACACACACATATATATGGACACACACATATATGGACACACACACTGTGTGAGCAAAGTGAGCAAGAAATTGTTGAAATCTTGATCACCTTGGGACCTGGGGGATGCATACATACACCTGGCCCCCCCCCCTGCATACATACATGTACATGTACATACACCCTCATGCACATAAAATGCAAACATATGAACGCATTAATAGGTTTCCAACAGACCCCAGCCTGAGATATCTCAGACACTGTCTTCAACAGGATAAACAGGTGAATATTTAGGTTTAGAAGGGCTGTTCACAAATATTAGTATTTTCACAATGTATTGACTAGCATTTTTATAACTTGTCTAGAGGTTAACATGTTAACATTAATACATGTATCCAAAATCTTGAAGAAGGAGGGTTTAAAAAAAAGAGTAGCCAATTACAACTTGTGAAAATATTTACAATTGTGAATGGCTCTGTAATAACAAACAGTTAAAAAATGTCTCCAGTATTTAAGAATCCTTTATCAAAAAAAAAAAAAAAAAACGTAGGGTCGGCGATAAAAATAGGGTCGGGCGGGTTACGCCAAGTCATCAATTTTTTTTTTTAGGCCTAAGGTAACCACCACATCCACACTTTTACAAGCTGTTGTTTGTCTTTAGTAGTTGTGTTATTGAAACTGTGTGTTCAAAATTTCAATGAAGTCCAATGGATTTTCTGCTTGTTCTTGTATACTTGGTTTTATGCTAAAGTGATTGGTATTTGTTTTTGTTTTTTGTTGTTGTATAGAACCATCCCTGAGAACCCTAACCAGTGTTATAATTATGACTGTAACACAGACATCCGATATGGTATGAATGAGAACTTTGATAACTACCTCAATTGTAAGATTCGCCAACGTGAGGCCAACCTCTTTACAGCTGACCAGGTAAGTACCATTATTCCCTTTGTAGCTCTCTTCTTTGTATCCAACCAACCAGAAATAACAATCTGTGCTTTGTTGTATAAAGAGAAAAGCAACAATTGGCACCCGAAATGTGTTGCTTTCCAATTATATTTCACTATTATTCAATGATTAAATGTGTCCTGTATATCTGGCATGGATCAATGTTCTACTCATATACAGTTTAAGCACAGTATGACATGTACTTTGAGAGAAGCTATCATAGGTATTTAACTGTTTATTTTACGGAAGATGCATCTGTTTACAATGTGATTTTATGACAATTACTATTAAATTATTATCTTTATTACATATATGTTAGACATTGAGCACTATATAATCTTTTTGAGGGATAAGTGTTACATTAACAAAATGTATGTTATATGTTTGATAAAGTTTGATGGTGAAGGTTGAAAACTTGTACATTTACTTCCCTGTAAAGAAAGGATGCGTGAACTACATGTGCCCCCTGTGTTCTTTCTCTAGCTCACTTCAGTAGCATCCCACTAAAAGCATACTTTTGTGTTTCACAATATATAGAACCTTAACGGGGAGACTGCAAGGTATACCAGACAGAATCCACAAGGAACTAGGAGGGGGTATGAGTGTCCAGAAGAGAGGGATCATTACCCTTACTGGGGTCCTACCCCATGGATGGTAAGTGGTAGAAATAGCACTGGAGGGGTGTAAGTATTACCTACCTGGGGTGCTAGCCCTAGGGGTGCTAGTCCTAGGGGTGTTTCACAAAGACTAAGGTCGACTTTAAGTTGGACTTAACTATGGCAGGCCATTCATGCCACTGATTGCTCTCATAATATGAACGATCAAAAAATGTAATTTCTGTAGAATTGTGAACATGATTTGTACGTCCCTTGAGAGACCAATGCCAGTAAATGGTGAGAGCAAACAGTGGGATGAACGGCCTGCCATAGTTAAGTTCAACTCAAAGTTGATCATCTTAGTCTTTGTGAAAAACTCCCCAGGGATGGTAATTGGTAGAAGTGTATCAGTTATGCAGGTGTGGGGTATACATTGCCCCCACCCCCCCCCCCAAAAAAAAAAAAAAAAAAAAAAAAAAAAATCATGACAACTCTTTAAAGTAAAGATTTTTCCCAATTGTGAACTTGCTTAGATTCCTTTTCTCTTGTGCATTTCCTTCAAATATTTTTTGTTGGTCTTATAAAACTTCAATTTCACAAACTTCAATTACCCACAATCTTTACAGACTCAATTATAGCCACAATTATTGAATGCTACCTGTTAAGACTGACACCCCCCCCCCCCCCCCCCACCCGTCAGTTTAGCATAATATTATTTGTATATCTCAGGAACTGTAATTCAGACATTGTTTTTTAAGTTTATTGAATTAGATAAGAAGAGATCATTACTTTTACTGCTATCTTCTAGTGCTGACTTTTCATACTGTTGTTTTGTTTAAGATCAATAAATGATCTATTATCAGATTTTATTTGATAACATGTTTTTTGTATTCTCCCTTTGATGCATGAAGGACATTGCTGTTTTCACGAATGATGCAGAGCGATGCGAGTACTACCAAACTGAAAGTCAAAATGTGAAATCACGATGGGCTTGTGACCTTCCCTTCTCCTATTTACAAGAAAACAGGAATGCTAATCGTAACCGGCCAGTCATTCCTATCACTAAGGAGGCATGTGAGGTAAGATAGGGAGCAGGTAGACTCAAGGATACTCAAAGCAATCTCAATATATAAGCTCATACAATACACCTTTTCTTAGTAAATGACAGCCTGGTATGACTACAGCTATTTTTAAAAACAAAAGCCATGAAGTTAAGCATGTTATACCAGAATATCATTTCCCCTATTTAAAGAAAATAATTTATATTGGCATTTCTTTGTATTTATATTTGTCTTTCTCCATTATTAATTCCTCCCAGACTAAGGCAGTGAACAGGCCAGTTTCTTATTTAAACTAACTTATTGTAATAGCAGTAGATAGAAAGAAATGTAAATGAATCCAAACAATACTGTGCATTTGTAGCTTATCATGCAGTCACTCCGTCATTGTAACATAAAATGTAGATATTAGCTTACGGTGTACAATTAAATTCCTTCGCTCATGAACATCCAGTGTATACTTCCATTGTAGTGGTAATATCATTTTGTTTACTCATTCATTTTGTGCAGGCTGTAGAGATAGAGAATGCTGCTGGGGGTAATGCAACCTTTGGAGTCTGGAAGGAATATGCTTCATTTAACATGTCAGCTCCAGCATGCAGAGAAAACCATTGGAGTAGAGATAATCACCTTGGTAACGGAGTCAACGGACAGCCTAACACCTACAACTGGACTATCCCTGAAACTCTTAGTGAGAGTTGTGTTTTACGTATAAGGTAATTAATCCTTTATTATCATTACATAATACGGGTTACTCCAGTATATGATACATGCTATACCGGGTACTAGAATGTTGCTCTTTTATTTACACAGAGTATGCTGGTATGTTGTTCATTTTATACCAGTTTGTGGCAGTACCCTTTCGTCTTCATTTTTCACACTGAACTGAATATGTTTTTTTGTATTACCAAACTTATATAACTTTCTATGATATCATTGTAAAACTCATGTTGTTACACATCAAACTGATAAAGAAGGGTCTTTGTTGTATACCCAGGTATAACATTTCTACTGGTGAGTTTGATGGCTGGGATGGTTCCACTACAGCTGAACTAAATGCAGAGGGAAACCAAGAGAGCACACTTGATGTATATACAAGGTAGGTTGTAGACAATATTTAGTGGCTTTAGGGGTAAGTCATATTTCAATGAAATTACTTGTTGGCATTAATTCATAATCATTTATAGATTAAAGGATTATACATAAATGTTTCATTTGAAAAATGTAAACTTTAAATACATGTGTAAGATATAGTTAGCTTTTTCTGCCAGAAATATGTTTGAGCCAAGAGGATTCAGATCAAGATCAAGACAATATGCAATGTTTTATCTAACAATACAATCTTGTAACATGAATAAGAAACTATATTGTTGTCTTAGAACTCTTCAGTGGGACAGCTGTGCTGTCATAATAGCACAGCTGAGCAGGGTGATCCTTTGGAAATAATTCTGTCATTATATTATGTTTGTTATATTCTGTAAATAAATAATCAATCACTAAAACAACTACTCTGCAATGATTTTGTTGTAGATATGGTTTAACAGCAGAAGAAGCTGAGGATAGAGGCTATGTCTTTGAGAACAATCCTAACGTTGAGATGTTCACTGATGCTGCTAATGGAGATAACTTCAATCTACAACTTGCTATTAACACAGCTCAACTTGGTAGGACGTTTCAAGACAGGTAAGAACAAGATACATAGAAAAGGTTTTGTGTGCAGAATGAGATGCTTTGATAGCTTTATGAAATATGAAACTTTTACTGTTGTCATAAAGCTCATATTACATACTAGGCAGCATGTATTGTGTTTGTCATCCATCATTCCTGTGAGTTTTTATTGAAGGTACCAGTAATAATTGTATGGCATGTCACAAAATCAGCCCACAGTGTTAGACAGTAACATACCCATGTAGTAATAAAAGACAAAATGAAAAAATATTGAAATTATAATGACAGACTAAACTCTCTCTCTCTCTCACTCCCCCCCCCCCCTCCCCCGAAAAAAGAGAAATTTCATTAGTTATGATGACTGATTTTTTTTCTTCTTTCTTTCAAGGTGCATTATGTAAATATGCTGTAAAAAAGGCAAGACTGAAGGAGCTGTTTTTCAACCAGTTTAATGTACACTTACCATATACAATTCAATGATTCATTTTTATTTGAAAAGTTGTAAACCCCTCTTGAATCACAACCATGCCATTTTTTTTCTCCATTCAGGTCTCATACCTTTGCCATTCGTGCTAAGCCTGCAGAGGTCGCTGCTAACACTGTGTACAATCTCAACGTAAGAGGCAAACGAGGCAACATTGTTCAAGTCTTTCCCGGAGTGGAATATGATTTTGTTCCAAATAATTTGGAAATGATGCCTGGAGATTTCGTTCATCCACAGTAAGTAGCTAAAAGGGATTGTTTTCAGAATCACGAAAAAGTCAATTTAAATCCTGTTTAGCTTAATAGTACGACATACGTTCTCAAACTATTTTCTTGAAGAAAAGTGTGGAACTTCATTAATGACAATCATTTATATTTTCCAAGCTTTAATGCAAACTGTATGAATAAAAACAATGTTTCTCTCATAATGACACAGTAGTAATTAGGCATAATCTTCAGATATGATATTTCTCCTGCATCCTGGCTTCATGTATTTTCATTGCAGAGACCATATAATCTTAGAATTCTTCTTTTTCCTCCAATCTTCACTTTATGAATGATTTAATCCATCCTGTTTGACAATCTTTGATTTATTGTTTAGATGGACTGGATCCAATTCAAATACCATATAATCTCAGAATACTTCTTTCTCCTCCAATCTTTACTTTATGAATGTTTTAATCCATCCTGTTTGATGATCTATGGTTTGTTGTTTAGATGGACTGGATCCAATTCAAAGACCATATAATCTCAGAATTCTTCTTTCTCCTCCAATCTTTACTTTATGAATGATTTAATCCATCCTGTTGACAATCTTTGATTTGTTGTTTAGATGGACTGGATCCAATTCAAAGACCATATAATCTCAGAATTCTTCTTTCTCTTCCAATCTTTACTTTATGAATGATTTAATCCATCCCGTTGACAATCTTTGATTTGTTGTTTAGATGGACTGGATCCAATTCAAATCCAAACAATAATGATGGTCAAGGCCGTCAAGGGACTGACCGTAGCAACATTGCTTTGCTCAAAGAACAGAACTATGAGGAAGGTACAGGAGCCTACTATGAACCGTTTGGTGTGAGTGGGCAGTATGGTAACAGCTATCCTAAACATCTAGCAGATACATCATTTGTGGGATTAGCTGCTCAGACTCTCATAAACATGGCTGTTCTGCAACCAGGTAAGTCATCTGAAGATTTTTAATTTTAAGAAAGGTTAAATTGTAGAAATAGAACCTATAGTTTGGAAACTAGTCCTTCCTTTTTCTGATGTAACATTTTAAGGCCTAGTCTGTAGTTCAGTAAATCTATCAGTAGGTTATTTCAATTTAATGCAATTTGAAATCTCTTTTGATGTTGCTGTATTTATAGGTTTCAAGTCCTAACATAATTTGATGTATGTGTAACCGTGCAATCTCATAGTGGTTGACCCTTGACCCATATCAATTTGACCTTGCAGGTCAATTTCGAGGTGAGATGTCTGAGTTGGATGATGCTGGTACTTATTTTGATGCCAAGCCTCTCAAAGTCACAGAGACTGGGACGCACCACTACATGTGTACAAGGAATAATAACTTCTCCAACCGTAGCCAGAAGGGACGTATGAAGGTTGGTGTGGAGCAGACAGCTTATAGTGCTATTGGCTATACAGGAGGCAATGTGACTACTTCTCATAGGTGAGTTAGTCATGAAGCTATGTTGATTTGATTTGATTTGATTTGATTTGATTTATTTTCCACTCAAATATCCACAAATTAAATGACATATACAAACCATACAGTAATACAATATATAATAGAACAAATGAATTATACAAGTAACAAAATACTGACAAGTATGCTCGTAATCAAATAAGATTACAGAGTACATTTAAGTTTGAGAATACGACAAAATATTTTATATTGCTTGATTTAACTGAGAGGGGAAAAAAGGCAATCTCAGAATAGCTAGGCTTGTTGAGCGAGATTCCCAGTATAAATAAAATAATGGACCATCAACAACGTGCATCAAATTCTGCACATGTCCGCTCCCAGAGAGACCATGTTATCATTGAGCTACCAGTCATTCTTCATGCTATGTTCCATATCATCAAACTGAACGGTTTTCAATCAAAGTGGCATTGTTTGTATCATCATAACCTTTCTTTTTTGTAATGTGTAGTGAGCTGAACTTTGGTCGAGGTTCCCTGGATCATTTAGAAGACATCAAGGTTGTTGAATGGGATCCCCAGCAGGGTAAGTGGGAGATAGAGCGAGTTGATGGTTCACCAGATGATATCCCAGGAGATAAGATAGAGAGTAACTTTGTGACCATCTACCCCACCGGTCAAATCACCACCGCTGATGAGACCTTCACTCTTCGCCTCTTCCTCAACGGATCTACTTCAGATGTCGTTGAGCTCTTCCGTAGCGACCCAGAATCCTTTACAACTTGGGAGAAGGTTGAATTCAGCAGACAAGGCAATGCTCTAGCTGTAGAGACACAGAGTGGTGGGACTTATGTAGCTACAGGATCAAGTAATGCTGGCCAGATTGCTGGTATTGTCATAGGATGTATTGCAGCAGCAGTCTTGATCATTGGTGCTGTGGTCTACTTTAGAATGCACCCTGAGAAGCTTACTAATCTTACCAAGTCAGGTCCTGTTTAACATAAGAGCTATTATGACAGTCAAGGTGCATGCCTCATGCCTCAATGTTTGAAGACCAATGTTATATATCTGTTCAAATTGGTTCGCAGATTCTATTGCAAGTTATTTGCATTTGTGACACAACTTCTCAAAACCATTAATATGTTGCGAATTCAAAAAGATGGCTGGATTTTTCTGAATAAGTGTCATAGATTACTCCGAGTAATCCATGGTGTTACAGTGGGCTCCTTGGGAGTAACTACTTCATATATTACTGGAGAGTTGGAATGTCTATTTTCAGAAAATATACACATAATCAAAAAGTATAAGTTGTGCGAATTATTGGTGGTTATTATTGGAGTAAGTCACTTCAAGTAAATAGTTTAATAGACAAGCCTAGTCCTGACATCTAACAATAGAATGACACAAAAACTCTTTAAATGTTGCACACAAGCTGTTTATATTCTACTCATCTGTGTTTCTAGATAAACTTAATTTGTTCATCTTTCCATAAGTATTTCAACATGTACATGAGAACATTGTAAATATAAGATATATCTATAATTTTTACATAGAAATTCATAATTTCTTATGTCTAGTTGTCATCATGTCCTTATTACGTGTATTATAAAAAGCACTTTTTTCAATGTATATTGGTGTACTTAATATCTTTCATTGTAGTACAGAGTTCATACAGATGGGTTTCAGTCCTTTTGGAGAATATTGATTGGTGTTAGAGGAAGATTGGTCTCTAGTAGAAGGAATATGTTTTATACAATGTTTATAATTCTTTCATGAGACAATGTTTTCTTAGTCACTCAAACTGCGAATACTTTGCTTTCTTGTGATGTTTTGAGTTTTTCTTGATAAAGTGTGGTCCAGAAATCATTTGTGCTTGCAGGATTAAAAGTTGTATCTTTACCAAATATTCCAATGTCTTTCAAGTTAGTTACACCCTCCGACTCACTGGTACTTCTTGAAGAATGAGAGCTTTTTTAAAGAGAAAATATATTGAAGAAATATTTTATTTGTATGGTTATCTGATTCTGATTTCAATGTGCCTAATAATTATCTTACGATTGAACGAGTTTTGCAAGGTGTTGATTTCATTGCTTTTATCTAGATACCTTGCCTGCAAGTCTATTTCGTGTGTGATACTTATATTTATATCAACAAAAGTACTATTGTGATCTGATGAACATGGCATTAATTTCATAACTTACTTGTAGATAAGTGAGCAGAAGTAATCATGTTCTCGCTGTTGTATCGGTAATAGTTTGGTTTACAAATCTATCAAAATGATATGAAGGAATCGGACGAAGGGGATTTATTTTAAAAATACTAATGGGTAAAAAGAACCAACAAGTGAGCAATACTGCTGTCAAATATTTACAATGTGAGACTTGTGTGTTGATAAAGGTGAATACTTCATAGGATTAAAAAAAAGTAAACATCAGTTTGTGGTGCTGTTCCGTAAAGATCAGTCAAAAGGAAAATGAGTTGATCCTGCAATGGACAGTTTCCTGTATTTCCATTCCTTCTGCGCTCATGATGTTCTCACAGGCTTTAGATATGTCTGTTGGCATCTACTTTGAACAAGGCATAGTTTTTTTTTCTACATGATTCTCATCCGCTGGTCGGATAATGGGAGGAAAATGAATAAATGGTGTTATCATGTAATTGAAAAGAGAAAGAAAAATATGTTCTTAAAGATGAACTGAGAAGAAACAAAGCTCCAGTTTGGTGGTTGAAATCTAAGACAAATTCAGACTGATGATTTAACATTACTTGGCTACATTCACATGGTATATAATAGCTAACACTATGATAAATTGTAACTTCATTACATGTAACATTTCTCACCGACTGTTTATGTAGGTGGATTTTTTGCAATAAAGCCATTTATATTTTTGCACTTGACATGGGAGAATAGAAAAGGTGTAGACTTGTATTACTTGAACATTAAAATTCCAAGCTAGTTGTGCATGAAGAAAAATGAATAGTAAAATGATGGAGAGAGAGAGAGAGAGAGAGAGGTGGGGCGGACAGGGTAGTGAAAGAGAGAGAGAGAGAGAGAGAATGGGGGGGGGGGGACTAGTAGACTGATAGAAGGAGAGAATAGAGGGTGAATATAGAGAGAATGAGGAAGAGAGAGAGAAGGGGGGGGTTGGAAAAAAGAAAGGAGAAAGAAAAATACAAGAGAAAGAGAGGAATGGGGTCGGACGGGGTAGTGAAAGAGAACGGGGTATGAGACAGACCGACGGGATGTGAGAGATAGAGAGAGAAAGATAGAGACAGACAGATAAGGAAGGCGAGATGGCGGCGGACGGGGTAGTAAGAGATTGATAAATAGAAAAGAGAGCGAGAGAGACAGAGAGTGAAAGAGAGAGAGAGAGAAAGGAGAGAGAGATGCATGGGCAGACGGGGGTAGTGAAAGAGAGAATGATAGAGAAAGAAGGGGAGAGAGAAATGGGGCGGACAAGGGTAGTGAGAGATTTATAGAGAGAGAGAGTTCAACAACTGAAGTGATATTGGATATGGAGGGGATAAGAATAACAGGAGAAATACATAGTAAAGACGACATCGAAGATTAAGGAATTCCACGTTTTTTTCTTCATTTGTTGCAATCGTTTTTATTATCATCTTCATTGATATAATAATAGAATGTTGTCATTTGGCATGAATAACATTAACAATATAGATGAACACGTGCCTCACGGAAAAAAAAAGAGAAACTGACATTATGGGATCATCTCGAAAGATACGTTCTCGGAGCTCCCTCTGCAAAATGTATGCTCTTTCAATATTTATTTATTAGTCTCTTCACATTAATTTCCTCCCATCTACTTTGGAAGTCTTCCTCTCTCGTTTCTCTTGCTTCTATTCCTTCTCCCTATATCTCTTATTCTACTCTCCTCCCTACTCTCTCTCCTCACTTATCTCTCATCCCTCTCTCTCTCTCCCTTTCAGTCTCTCCCCCTCTCTCTTTCTCTCTCCCCCCCCCCTCTCTCTCTCTCTCTCTCTCTCTCTCTTTCTCTCTCTCTCTCTCTCTCTTTCTTTTCTCCCTCTCGATCCTCTTATTATCCCTATCTCTCTCGCTCTATCATTCTGTTATTCGTTGTTCGTCGTTTTTCATAAGCATAATCTCTCCACGCTCTTTGCCTGAGTGGACTATACTAGCAAATTTTCATGTAACAATATTTCTGTAGGCCTATAGTTTTCGGCGTTTAACGTACATGATGTCAAATTTTGAAACTCACATATCCCTGATTGGTCTTTTCTTATTTTCAGTTAGGTCGTTGCAGATCGATCTTTTCAATACCCAACTCAATGATCAATAATGTGGTAATAGAAACAATACTAGAAAGAAATCGATTTAAAAAGAGAGATAAGACGACAGTGAAGTGACAAGGAAAGGATTGTCATGGTAACGGCATTGTTGACATCGCACCCTTATTCAATGTATTCCCGGGGTAAGATTGTATTCAACGTGTGATCGGGTCAATGCCGATCGAAGACAGTCAAAGTTGGCTTGAAAGAATTCACCCTTTAACCACGATGTCATCTAGTCTTATTCCAAATACTCTGTTGTGTGTTTTCGTTGAAATGTAAATAAGTAGGGTCTTTATACTAGTCATGACATATCAGAGACACTGCAGTACTAAACCTGTGCAATTTCGCAGTGAATGTAGCTTCGATGATCTCCGGTAATGGTCTCGAAACAGTGCATTTTGTACAGAAGGAGCCGTTAATTCACTTTGTTTAACATATTCACGTGAAAGTGCTTCGTTGTTAAGAGTACAACCAATATGTAGAAGGTGTGTACAGTAAGCATACAAGCTGCAGTACGATCTCTCGTATTACCCATTCATTCATGGCAGAGAGTTGGCCAACAAGTGTGTAGTACGGTAAATAAAGACCTGCTACAACAAACTACACACATCTAGTATTGACAATGACAGGTCTAAGTATATGGTGTCAAGATTGCGAGCTCTTATTATCACGAGAAGACTAATTTGCACCTCATTACAACTGGACTATTTAATCCAACCAGTGTGTGAAAAGACTCTGAGTTAACAACTATATTCTGAGAACGATAAACCGTGAGAGTCTCATACACGGTAAGTATACTACAAACTTTATACAGTGAAATAGGCGTTTACTTATATTATATTACTCTGTATATTTTAATTTCAAGCATATCATAAAGACCATGCAAATGATATAATGTTACATTTAGACTGCATGGTTGGGAATTCTGTGAAATATATTGGCCCAATTCGACTTTATTCTCACACAGAGTAAAGATATTGATAATGTTTCAAGGGGTATTGATCACAGGAGGGGGATAATTTTGGATTTATCTGTATATTATTATGAAGCCAGAATATCCTTTTAAATGTGGCTGCGGTCCCCTCCCACCCAAGATTCGATGTGGCCTAATTGTTTTCTTTACTAATAATGTTCATTAATTACACATCAAAATACTGATTTGAATTAATCCAATGTTGATGATAACCTACATCTCATTAAATAAGAAGTTTGTTATTATGATGTTTCCAGATGTATAATATTGAATCTCTTATATTTTGAGACGAACGGTGTAAGCTTTCGGGTTGCTATTTTGTTTCTAACTCAACACAGTTTCATTCATTTACCATGCGAATTATTATTACCGAAATGAATACAGATACAATTCAAAAACGATATGTGTCGTTAATAGGAGTGTGAAAGGCTATCATGGGATTTTTAGAATGTACTTTTATGAACTCCTCTAGTTTATCTAGTCTATTCATGTTGAAATAAAAATGGTAAATTTCGATTGCAATATGTTTGTATTTCGATGAATACCGAGTGACGTTTTCAGCAGAAATAAAAACAATTATCTTATTGCGTCATACCGGGTCTTAAACCTCATCAATAATCTATGTGTATAGTTGGTGCATATAGGCTTTAATATGATAATTGGAGGTTACTAGCAAAGCAAAGAAAACCTGTTTTCATGCAAACTACATTGCATTATTGATTGAACATATATATCTGAGTACTGATTGAGAACAAAGGTATATAGATTATGTGGGATGTATAACCTTGTAGTTGTTTGTAAGCATTATTGGTTAAACATCATTCATGGCCTGGATGCCTTGTTTCAGCTATTCACATTCAGGTTCATTCAACCTCTCTCACATAACGGCTTTCTTACTCTCTAGAGCCCTTTAGTATGTGCACAGAATGTTTGTAGAATATATAGGGTATATTGGCACACACTGTATATATATATATTTGATTTGATTTGATTTGATTTGATATGGTTTATTGATTAAAAAACATTCAAATAGCAGCTAGAGGCTGAAACAAATTGAATTTACAAAATATACATTCAAAAGCATAACATATACATGTAAATGGCGATTCATAATAAATAATCAAGGATATGATCAAAGAAAAGAAGAGAAACAAGAGAAGAGATTGAAACGGATGACTAAAGGATAATTGAAGGAGAACGATCGCGTAGCAGAAGACAATAAGACAAATGTAACAGAAGATTAGAAAGGACTGGTAAGATAATAACAGAGAGAGGGGAGAGAGAGAGAGAGGGCATAGAGAAATGAGAAAGAGAAGCTGGCGAGGAGACTACACAATAAAAGGGACAATTAAAGAGTAGGACAGATAAATAGGCTGAAATGGAGAACTTGATATATAATCGGATAAAGTGTAATAAACTATAATACAAATATAATACCGTACAATGTAAATGCAGCATAATTTTTGAGACCAACTTAAACCGACTACAAAATTAAACAATGAATCCTAAAGCACAAACCGCAATGTCATTGATATATTCATTATAGATATTTAAATATAAAAAGCTTTACATAATTAGGCAAAACATGGGTAATACACATGTATTTGCTTCAAGATCCATATTAAGATACATAATTATTATTGAAAATAATATATATATTATTAACCTTACGCATATGGATATAATAAATGTCGGGCTTTTGAAGATATTATAATATTGTTGTATTACTTCACTTCAACAATCTATCCTTTTGCATATTTTCTTTAATTCACGTTTTCAAATGCACAGAATAAAGCTTTTTATTAATGAGTGCAGGATCTATGTCAATGCTTCGACACATCGACTTCCAATACACATGTTTTCCTCTTTCTTCCCAACCCGTGCATTTGACCTAGCAATTAATATTTTCAATGATGTTGAGTGTGATTTGTCTCCTAGGCCTACATCCTTTCATCAAGAGGCTTGCGCTTTGTGCCAAAAAGAAGCTTACAAATTCATTACAATGGAGAAATTATAAATGACGTACCCAGTAGCTTAGCCTCAACATAGAGTTGTCTTGGTAACATCATGATTCTTTTTAGATATGACAATCATGGCACTCTGTTATGACAAAGCCCGACTAATTGTTTCATACACCATAACATGAAATACTATATAGCCTTTTGTTTTTTTAGTCTGTCTATTTCCATGATAAGAGTATATGCACATAACGTTAGAAAATGAGTAAGTGCAATGTGGGGGGAACTGAATAGAATATTTCTCTCTCTAAAATAAAAAACATTCGAAAATAAGTTTTGATTTGTTGACTCTACCATTTATGATCAGACTGTCTTATGATCATTATTTGAAGCCGATACAACAAGACTTCCAACATTGAAAAAAATCCTCTGATATAATATTAAACTATTATCAACCTTACCTTCTCTTGTCATCATTTAATTATATTCATTCCCCCAAAAGTTATATGGCTGCATATTTCACTCATAGAATGGTCTTCCATTATTGCCAATTAATTTGTTGAAAGGCCTAATTCATGCGTGCAAGATATGATTACAATGTAGGTCGACCCAGTAAATCCTCTCTCTTCGACTATAATCTCTCATGGATTGTTTACCTGTATCCCTGGTAACCGTGGCTCTGCTAATACTTGTAGTATTCTTTGGCTTGAAATTATTTATACATATCTCGCTATCTTCCCTCCTTTTATCCTTCCCTCACACACTTACACTCTTTCTGTCTATCTGTCTCTGTCTCTGTCTCTCTCTTTCTATCTCTCTCTCTCTCTCTCCCTCCCTCTCTCTATTTATATTTCTCACTTTTAAAAACAAAGACCTTTTGACGTATGGAGGCGCGAGTACTGATACATTGTCCAACAATTTTCGATATCGTGCAATATATTTATAATCATGTGTCATGTTTATTGTATCAAATTTCAATACATAATTGTTCTATATACTTGATGGGATTATGATATATTGTTATTCAGTGCTCAAAGTTCGAGGTACAATTGTATTTTTTATCTTGGTTATCACTAAGATGTTTCCGATAAACCCATCATTTCGTGTGAAACATATTTAGTTCGTAAGAATTTTTGTCACCACCCAAAGATACACGTAAGCTTTAATTCGATTTTTCATTAAATTTTAATACCGGGTACATTATTTTGAAAGAGTGATAGAATGGTTGTTTATCTGTTATTACCGAACATTATACTGTAGTTTAGCGTTGATTGAAGGATATCGAATTATGCTTATTCATTCACACAGGCATTTCATTTTGTATTTTCACAAACCATGATATCACATTATCATTATTCTAACTGTGGGTAGGGGTGACAGAACGGCTATTGATGCCATCAGTACATAAAAGCTAGTCAGCATTTAATGTCTTTATATTTACATCTTTTTCACCGTCATCTGTTTTCAAACAAGATACATGTAGCCGACTATAGAATAGTTTGTTTCATCATCATTTTTTTTTTTTTTTTTTTTTTTTTTTTTTGGGGGGGGGGGGGGGTCAAATTTCAGAGCAGAAATCATGGTTCATCATTCCATTATGATTCCTACATGACAAAATACATACCAGACCGTCCACATGGTCCACCCGATTGATTGAATTCAGTTATGACGCAACAAACTGTCTGTCTTTACTTTAAAACCAGGCAGATGGAAGTATAACTGGATGCTGCAGAAACAACCTTTTATTAACGCCCTTCTTAAATTGAATTGAAGCTGGTCATTAGTTGTTTGATCAGAGAACACGGGTTAAATGAATGGAAGATGCTAGAGCAAATAGAGTACTCTCAGTCTCCTTAGTGACAACACGTATTTTGCGGCTGAAAATACCTCGATATCCAAATGCTTTTTTTATAAAATATTATCATGGCGATGCCACGTCGTACATGAGGAATCTTGTAGATTGATGGGCAAGAATATAACAATTCTCTCAGTCTCAGGAAAGTTATTTCTTGGGGTGAGGTTTACTTTAAATGTTCTTCCCCCTAACACACAAATATAAATGAATTGACATTTCTGTTCTTTAACAAATATCATCCATCGATTTTCTTTTACAGAATTGCAACAAAAATAGACATCGTCATCCGGTCGCATCCGTCACCCTCCTCCTCCTCCTCTCTCTCTCTCTCTCTCTCTCTCTGATTTGAGAATAGAAGATGGCTTCTAACCAGAACCCTGATGAGGTGTTACCATACCTAGCTCGTGTTAACTCACAGCTGTCTAATGAACTTCGTGGATTACGAGAAGGAACATGTCAGAAGCTATATAAACAGACAAGAAGCTTTATTGATGCATTGCTAAGATCACCAACTGGACAGAATACAACCTATGGTCCGAGCATCACTACCATTTTACAGGTACACTTCGTTATTTGAATCTTAAATATTTAACCGTTTGATTATTCATGACACACCTCCTAAAACACAAGTTACGCTAGTTTTTTTATAATGGTATTTCAGCGAATATAAAATGTTAAAGCCGCTCTCTATAGTGACTTAAATTTTTCCACCTTTATTTCCTATCTCAACTGTTTTCTTTTGAACTTTATAAATGCACAATAATTGTTTTAATTCAAACATTGGCACTCTTTTCAGGTCCGTGATTGTTACGAACATTCTAAGAAGTTAGACGGTGATCGACCAACCCATTTCACCAACGTACTCCATCTTTTCCTCACATCGGTAGAAACCCTTCAAAGATTATGCAATGAAATGCATAGCTGTATCGGAGAGAGCGTCAGGGCTCTCACACTCCATGAAAAACAGCGAGCCAAAGCCGAAAAGATCCGAAGTGACATCGAGTTCTGTCGAGAGCATCTGCAAGAGGATACAGACTTCAGCGATCTTGCTACACATAAAACGATTGAGAAGTTTCGAGGATTGAACACGGGTGAAGTGTCGAATTGGGGCGCTGTTCTCAATCTCATCCCCGTCATTGTGTCCATTTTTCAAGATGTTTCTGATGCGGTAAGAAAAGAAAAAATGAAAATAAGAAAATACCTAACAGTTAGATTATCGTTTGCCAAGCTGACCACTCATTTTTTGTTCTTCCAAATGATTTTCCTAACATCAACTAAATTCCGTGAATTCATTGAATAATAAACATTTTTTAAAAACTATATACTTAATTGATTATTTATTTATATATGTGTTTTTTTTTGGGGGGGGGAGGGGTGTAGGGCTGAGTTGAAGCCTAATCGGTTATAACTAAATACTAGTTTCCAGTAATATTCCTTAACCACTAGAGTGATCTTTAGAGAAAATGCTTCTTAAAATATGATGATTTTAACGTTTCTATAAAGTAAGCGAAAAACTAACAGTAGTTAGGCCCTCCATATGATGAAAGTTAGCAGACGAACCTTCCGATGTGAGCCCTCTACGGCTATTCCCTTTTCATGTACGAGCTCCAGTCAGCTGGTCGTTGCTATAACAACCCGTACCGCTACCCGCGACACAATGCATGACAGACGATCGTGCCTCTACACAATAGCATTATCGCGCGTGTAATGATCGAATGGTATAACGTATCAATAAGCACAGGTGCACAATCTAGTTTAGTATAGATAGGTGTGTTGTGCTGTGTTGCGAGAAGACAGGTGTTTCCTTCAGAGCCATTTTTGGAGTCTGACAGGTAATAAATAATATACATATATCTTTGCTTGCTGCTTACCTCTATAAGTGAAATTTCCTTGTTTGATAATAATCCTCTTCCAAATGTTACCGTTTCTTTGAAGGTTTACTAAAGTGAGGCATTTTTCTTTAATGCGATCATTATGGTATATGATTCGGGGTCTTTGCCATTCGTAGTATAGGTCTGAATGAAATATTTGAGTCGTATTGCAAGCTGTGGTCACATATAGAAGTATGCAGTTCTCTTGATACATATTTATAAATATATCAAATCAAATATCAGTAGACATTCATACAAAACTGGTGCAAGACTCGAGACCAAAGGTCGGCATACATTTTTTTCTCATTAAAAGATTGTTGATTGGCCATCAGCATGTGCATGTAATATATAAAACAAAACTATTATACGTCGATACTCATTTTATCCAATCTTCTTGCCCTTACGGTGTTTTATCAGCTAATATATAATTCATAATAATATAAAATTCAAACAATGAAAATTAGCAGATGTGTGAAAAAAGGGAATGTGCAATCATGAATTCCTCTTGTATTGAATTGATTTAGAAGAATAACTAATTCAAAAATAAGTGGGACATAATCATACGAAATTCTTCAAAGTACGAACTTCTATTTTCCAGATCTTGAAAGTAGGGAAGTTAATACGTTGTTGTAATAGCGGTTAGCTAATGTGCTGTATTGTTTTCGTGGCCTAAATAGCAAGATCAAATTTGCAGCGTTTTTTTTTCTTCTTCTAACTGCAAGAAAATGTGCCATTTCAAATAACTTAGGTATTGTACAGGGAATGTCATTTAAATCGTTGCAATGTATTTATTCACACATGATACTACTCTATATTTCATATCCAATTAAAAACAACCACTAAATAGTTCATATCATATCAGATTTTTCAAGTACATTTTTGGTTTGAATATTAACCATCCATCCATCCATCCATTCATACTTTGTTAAGTACTTCTACTTTTTCCTCTTCTTCTTTTTTTTTTTTGGGGGGGGGGGGGGTCCTTCGGGCCCTGAGTCTGCACGGTCCTGTTCTTGATTTCATCCAGTTCAGTTGAAGAAACGTCTTTGAAGTAGTATTGCAGAAAGTCATTTTCACAATCATGTTTGTCGGTTGATGCATTGTTTCATCAAGCTCTAATAGAGATGGCATTGTAAAACTAGACTTCGTCCAATTTGTATGATGACGATTCTTTTTTGTCATATTGTTCAATCGTTTTTGCAATAATTTGTATACAATTTTATTATTACGATTATACTTCTTTTGCGTCTTCTTTTTCATATTTTCTTTTTCATATTTTCTTACAGGAGAGCAAGACATTGAGTGATTTTTGTATCTCTATTGCTTATATAATTTCTTCTATTTTTTCCCAATCGATATGACAGACGGCGGAGTGGAGTTCAATCACCCTCGCTGAAAGAAACACTATCTTTACCCCACCAAAGAAAGCCTCCAGCTCCAGACCAGGTTCTAGATCCGGTTCAAGGCAAAGTGGACGAAACTCAGCACAAAGCATGAAGGGAAATCAACAAACCAATGAGGCTCAAGGCCAGACTAAGAAACCAAGAAAAACTTATGGTAAAAGACATTTTCTTTAGAAATACTATTTTTATTTTTTCTCTCTCGCCATTTCGTTTAACTTGTTGAAAATTTGTGAATCATCTTGGCCACCGTTCAATAATTGTTAAAGTAGTTCATGGTCAGAATAATATTGAACAGTGACAATGAAAAAAGATATATACTTTATTAATGTGGAATTTGTGGAGACCATAACACATCCTTAATGTATTATCTTCTCTATCTGCCATTTCAGCTGATCGGGTAGATGAGCGCAACAAGGGAAGGATATCTTTGTTAGAACGCCCTCCATGGAAGCCTTCGTCCAACCCTCCTCACAATCTCTATCCTCAGCTCCACATCCATCTTGGTGACCCCACTCAGCACGTCTAAAGATCGCATCACCATCCCCTTAGCTCCACACCAATCCTGGAGACCCCACTCAGCATAATATTTGCAGCTTAAACATTATTCATCGACATGCTCATGCTCACATTTTTAAAGCTCACGTACTGATTGATAACTGCGAATTCCATCAATGTATTCTCAAAATACGAAGACAGCATTTCTACTTTGTCGATGGTTAAACACACATCTATTGTTCTCAATTTATTTCCCAATAATTTTAGATAAGTGAATTATATCCCAGGATTTCCAAATAACTTGACATAATTGCGTGTACAATGTTTGATGTTCTGGGTAAGATTGAGTTTAATAGCTAAGAAATATATAAAGTTGTTCTTTACAAAAATGCACGAAGATTTCTGGGTTTATGTTCGGTAGCACCATCCTCCCCGTGTGTAGTGTAATTAACGCAGTCCATTAAAGGCCCACTGCACTACTTGTAGCTACTTGCGCCCTCTATATAACAAACAATGCCTAATCGGTGACCATTGGTCCCCCATGATCCTCTTTTTCTTATGTTAACTGAGAGCTGGGTTGATTAGATAACCACCTGTCCAGTGACCTTGCAGGGCGATCTAATCCCTCCTGTAAACTATGGCAGATAAGCTTTAAGTGCATGGATTTCATCTGCTAAATCCGGGCTTTGCAAATATGTTTTGTTGAAACGCAAAATTAATTCTTGAGCAAACTGAATTAAATGCTTCGACCTGGCGAACATTTTATGATATTGATTTATAACCTATAAAACACTAGCAACATTTCTTCGTATCTGTACAAGTATATACATACTGTTCACTTCGAACGAGCAAAGGTATAACACAAACTTACACACACGCACGTACTTGAACAGTTCACATAACGCTCATAGCAATGCTAAAATGTAATTATTAATGAAAATACATTCTAGGCTTTGTACAATGTATACGAAACGTATTTTTTTTTTAATGCTGTTACTTCTAGTTGTTTTAATAGTATACGTATAGCTTGCCACACACTAGCCGAAAATGTTTATATTTATTATGCTATTGATGATTATTAAGATTCATGAGATTATTCCCTTTTTTCAGTTAATAATCTCCCTCAATCTCATTAGTTTCCATTCCTATTTCATTTGCATTCAGTGAAATTCAAACGATTTTTTATCGTTATATTGGGTCTTTCAAAAAAGTCGCCTGTACTTTGATATTTTTCTCTAAGTAGTATGAAAGGTCGACTTTGGTTCGTGGAACAAAACGATATATAGTAGGAAAATTACTTTTTGGATATCAACATTATTCGAATTTTTAAAGCTGTATTTGACTTTGACCATGCTGAAGGAATGCTATTCTTTCATTTAAAATGATATATTATGAATATTATGAACTATATGTATATTTATACCTATCTGTATTCTTTCTAACGGTGGAATTGAAGCAAATCTTTCTATTTCTATCATTATAATAGCTGTATTTTATTTGTAAAGTTTTATGAGAAATAAAATGAAACGTTTGAGTAATTGATAGTATCAAACAAAATCATTTCTGTTTCGTATTTGTTTAACCTCTATTGTTTTTATTTATACTACATTATTCTATAGGTCCAGATTTCTTAACTGTAATTCTTAGTTCCTTATTTTGCTATGAACGAACTTAAAAGGGGCTTTTGCAATGAACGTGAACAAATTTTTAAAAAATATGAGAGTATAGGCCTATACAAATTAAAAGTAATGTATATATATAGTAACTACACTATCAGTGTAGTGATTGTCCTCATGATATACAATAGGAAAGACTTTAATAGCGTTTTGAGTAACATCTTATCCTTACAATGATTATGATTAAAAGAAGTATCCATGGTAACGACACCGTGATCGGGGAAAGTAACCCAATACCTAAGCAGATATCCCATAAACGGCTTCCCTCGTGGATAGTTCTAGATGGACAATCACATTATCATAAACACCGAACATCAACTATAAGCAATCAGACGATTACATCTTCGATTTCTGGGTGAGGAGAATTTGTTCCTCTTGGGTATTTTTGTTAGTTTATCTGGGAATACGTTTATGATCGATAACCTCAATATCTATTCGAGTATATCTGAAATCACGCAATTATGTGAAATGTAAACACTTTCTACATATTATAGTTTTATAAAAGGCTTATAGCTTCCTTTTGCCTCTTTTTAAAGATTATTTGTTTCATTTTAAACTCTCTCTCTCTCTCTCTCTCTCTCTCTCTTGCTTTTCTCTCTCCCCCTCTCTCTCTCTCTCTCTTTCTTTCTATTTCTCCCGTACAACTACCTCAGTCTTAAAACAGCTTTCGCAACTCTTGGACTGGGTTTAAGGGGATACTTGTCGGGGTGTTGTCAGAGGGATAGTTAATAACAACACTAATATTCCGTTCTTGTTCAGCGCATATCACGTCACGCCTGTATATAATACGCTCCCAAAGGACTTTGGATATCAGTATTTGTCCTAGAGTTTAGATGACTGACGTAATAAACCTGGACAGGTGGGAGGGGTATAGAACCCTCACTATTCAGACAAATAGAAAACAACATCACATCCTTTACTGTTTTCTGAGTATTTTATTACACATTGTTAGAAATACACTAATTCTTGCTCATACCAATTGAAGCGAAAATAAATAAATAGATATATAAACTTACGATCTTGATAACAATTTTGCATTCATCTTGATATCAGATAAATAGTGTTGTGCTATTCAACTTGAAAAAAATGCCCTTCACAAGTCATTCTAACGTTCAGAGCTCCAGGGGCGGATCCAGCCTGGGCCAGGGGAGGGGGGCCCAATTCGTGAGAAAATATTTAGCGGCGAAATAGACGGCGGATAATTCGCTCAGTCCGGGGGGTGAGCACTAATTTTTTTTTTTTTTTTGGGGGGGGGGCCTCGAAAATTTAAAGATTGCACCCCCCTCCTGGATCCGCCACTGCAGAGCTCTTTCCATTAATCGTGTTTGAAGAAAAGGATTTCGAGATTAAAGAAACAATGCGACAGGAAGATAATAGTTGACACTGACGTAAATTTGTTAGCATGACGTGGGAAAACATGCAAATTTAAAAAATACAACATTACAAAGCATTAATTGCAGTATCTTAGAAAAAAACCTTTCTAATATAAATTTCCTTTGCATGTTCAAACATCTTTGAGAATATAATTTGCTGTTTTTACATTGATAAATTATAAAAACTCCCCTGGGTTTGAAAACGAATGAAAATAAAATATAACTTAAACAGTGTCAATATAATTTTGATAAGAATTGAAACCGAAAAACCAAATATTAAACAAAAAGTGAAAAGTGTTGTAGGCAGAATGAAATATTGTCAGATGAAAAAAATTGTGTCAAAAATGAAAACTGATGAAAATCAAACAAAGAATAACTGCAAAGGGTGAGGAAATAAGAGAAGATAAATTAAAGTGGTAAGTGAAAGCATTGATTGAAATAGCCATAGCGTGTACTTGACTATAATTATTTTAAAAAAAAGATCTTTTAGAGAGTGGGGATCTGCTATTTGTGATCCATGAGCATTTAGAATGCTGCCATCTTGTGGGCACACTACATCACAACACCACAACTAAATAAACAAAGTAACGAGGCTAACCATTATCTATCATATACATGTAGATTTGTGTATATGAAACGCATGATTGAATACAATTGAAGATAGAAAGACAGACAAAGCAGACATAATCAAGTGAAGATTTAGGAGCAGAAAGAAGAGAATGAAAGGTAGTAGAGAAGAGAGGCAGAACACAGAGGAACAAAATAAAGGAGAAATACGGTAAGAGTGAAGAGAAAAGAGAGAGAGAGGGAGGGAGAAAGAGAGAGAGAGAAAGAGAGAGAGACAGAGAGAAGAAGAGAGAGAGAGAGAGAGAGAGAGAGAGTGACAGAGGGAGAGAGAGAGAGAGAGAGAGTGACAGAGGGAGAGAGAGAGAGATAAGGAGGGTTGAAAAATGAGAGGAGATAGAAAAGACATTTATGCACTTTCTATAAAAATGGTTGAATAGTGTGAAAAATCAATGTTGTCATAGTTACAAAGAGATATTACGTTTTTTGCTCAACATTTTATCATTATTAAATATTCATAAGAGATTTATGAAGCCAGGATGTCCACAAAATATTAATTTCTTATAGAAGATCAAATTTAATATCAGCAAACCAATAAACAGACGCGGGTCTTCAAGGTAAGTCTTACCGTGATGAAAATGCTCTATGGGATTGTGAGTAAATATGCTTTCACAAAGGGCAAAATTATTTTCATTTTTTTTCTGTCGTCGGGAATTAAAGCAGAGAAAGAAATAGAGACATCCAGTGCACAGAACTTCAGGAGCTAGATCAATAACCAAATCAATTTCAGATGGAACAATGAATATTTTTAGCTCCTGAAAAAAAAAAATCATTTTGTTGATGATGAAATGAAGTCAATATGAGAGAAAAACTGGATGTCATAATACCCAGAATCGACAGATGGAATTTGAAAATATCTTGTGAAATTACAACTATGCATGGTTCCTTATAATTATATTCAATATTTTATTTTCTATTGAACCAACATACATACGTTAGTGTAACCATGGTTACCACCTTGATACACGCAAAGTGATACCTCCACTATGAATATCATGTCATACCATGATTCTAAAGAAGACAAAACTTCAAGTCTATAAATGTTTTATTTCCAGATATATTTGGAGAAAGATAATTATTAGGTTTACGGCAATTTGGAAATGTTGTGGCATTGATCAATTTTTTACAAGACTTTGATGTTATAGAAGAAAACTCTTCCTCAATAAATAATGTATATCTCATTATCATATTTGGACGGAATAATGTGACTTGTGCTTTTCAACATGTAATACACTAAATATCTGACAACTCACGCGCAACATATTATTAATAGATTGACACAATACTGACCATATGAAAAACCTTTAAACTCCTCGCAGTAAATTCAACATATCATTACTTCCATCTGTTGATTTGTTAGGCATTTACATGATTTAAAAAATAAGCATCAGTAATTTACAGTGAGTTATAAACGTTCTTTACGAAACAAATGTACTTAGAAATATATCCCCTCTAATGACTAGTCATGGAGCTAATGAAAAGTAAAATGTATATTCGCGCTAGATGAAATGCATCCAATATTCCAGAGAGGCTACCACCTCTGATCCCTGGGTATTCCAAGGAGGTCTCGTATATTCTAACCTCTACTTCTTGGTAAAAACAACATAGTCACGACTCATGGTTTCTGATATACATGAAATGGGCTATGGAGGCAATCATGAAAAACCCTAGCCGCCTCTTATTGGAGATGATGGGGAGAGAGAGGGAGGGAGAGAGAGAGAGAGAGAGAGAGAGAGAGAGAGAAAGAAAGAGAGATAGAGAGAGAGAGAGAGAGAGAGAAAGAGAGGAGGAGGAGACGATATAGGGGAACGATGGGAGAGGGAGAGGGAGAGAGAAGGGGAGAGAGGGGAGGTTTCATAACCTGTTGTAGCATCATAATGACATCAATTACCCCTGCTCACAGGTAACAATTTGACTTAACTTGATAATGTTTTTAGATTTATTGACTTTAAATACATCTCTAGAGAGGTAAAGGTGATTTAAAATTTCAAGAAATTCATGGATTTTTGTTCTACTCAAGCAAACCATGAACTCCACCTGTAATACAAAAAGATAGGGAGGCTATCATCTTACTTAGTGACATGGCTCCCTTCAATTGTATTTTCAAAAATATATATGACAAAGCAAGCCGAGCAAATTTTGCTCCTTAACTATAAATGGAATGTTTATAATTACGATTAGAATTCACGAAACTTAACATGTATGTACAAAAATAACAAGACTGTACTTATAAACATAATCCTTGAAATATATCTAAGCCGATCCTTTCTTCTATATCTTTAACATGATTACAGCCACTTCGGCATATGTCAAAATACATGTTTTGCATGTCGTTCAGCAACCATCATCGTAACTGTTCCGGGAACTGTTCCTTGTCATAGGTGTGACGATGACAAAGTTATGACTGGTGACAAAGTTTAGCTGACCTTCATGCCATTCAATCATGAGCTTTAAACACCATTACTAACACCACGACTAAGATCAGAATCATCAGCAAAGGGATCTTCTGTAACAATATGCGCTGTACATAAACGAGGTACCTTCATCGTTACTAATGATTCATCACCATTATAATAACCTTTTGCTTTGTGTTCAAATACTATCCAAAATACATTTGTATTTCGAGATTCAAAATATGACATTTCCAGCATTTGTAGAAAAGTAAGTAAAACCATACAAAGAGGACTGACTCCAAATCCGATGAATGATTGTTCATTTTGGTTGAAGCCTCCCAAAGGTCTCCTGCTACGCCAGACATTTGCTCGCATCTCCAACTCCGTTCCTCTCCATCTTCTTAGCCTTGCAGTAGAGCTGCACGACATACAAGGCTGTACTTATAGCCACAGCTGATAGAGATAGTCCCACAATCAGTTGAATAGCTAGAGCAGAAGCATAGGTGGTGCAAATCATCTGAAATGGTTTGACAGTTTGCATCTCTTGATATTGGAATGACTTGGGTGTAGCACACATCATCTCATCCGCATCTTCATACCAAGGGAAGAGTTCTCCTGTTTCCATGGCATCTATCATGGTTTCACATAGGTAACGAACCTTACAATCACAATGCCAAGGGTTCCCAGATAGTGTGATTGTACTCAGGGTGGGCATGTAGGAAAATACGTGCTTGGAGAGTGTAGTAAGGCTGTTATTATGCAAATAGATAAGACTAATCGATGTGCCTTCAAATGCATTCGTCTGGATTGTATGTATCTTGTTACCACTAAATGCAAGGAAACTCAAAGCAGTTAAGTTAATATACTCTGCCCCTACTCTCCGGAGGGCATTATCGCGAAGGTCTACGGTAGTAAGTCCACCGTTATACCAAAAGGCTTGAGATGATATTTCAGATACTTGATTATAACGAAGAAAAATCTGTCGCAAGCTGTACGCTCCCGCAAATGTGTTTTCTGTCAACGTGTGGAATCTGTTTGAACCTATGTACAGAGATTTTAGATTTGTGTTGTAGAATATCCCGGCTTCTATTTCCTCCAGACTGTTTGATGACAAATCCAACGTTGATAACTGTGTCACATTTTCAAAAGCATAATATTCCATTTTCGATATTTCGTTTGAAATAAGCAAAAGTTCTTCCAAAGAAATCATTCCCCAGAAACAATAATCTGGTATGACTTTGATGTAATTATGGCTTAAATCGAGAAGCTGCAGACCAGACATTTCTCTTAGAGCATCACAAGGTAGGTCAGACATCATGTTTCCTGCTAAATTAAGCTGTTGAAGATTGGGATACCGTACAGATTCATCGGTTGGTAACAGATTTGTTGCTTGAGATTGGTCGATGATGGCGCCACTCATCTCAAGAATCCACAGCGATCGAAGACTGTTCATCCAGATTGGTGATAACTGCTGGATATGGTTCTTGGACAAAGACAGATCCTCAAGGTGTGTTAGAGCCTGGAAGGTATGATCATCAATCGACACGATTGTATTGTAACTCAGGTTTAATCTTCTTAATTCTGACAATGGTTGGAATAAACCCGGAGGCAGAATAGATATATTATTAAGGCTCAAGTCTAAGACTCTCAGCTTAGTCAGGTTCTCAAAATCGGAGGGATTCAAATCTGTGATAATGTTGCTGCTTAGAATCAACTCTTTTAAAATTCTTAAAGATGACACGGCGTGTGGCATTGCTATCAGACTATTCCCACTCAAGTTGAGACGTCTTAGTTTCGGCGCCATCACTAAAGCAGTGTCTTGTAATTCACGGATACTGCTTCGCACCATCTCCAGTTTGCGGAGGTTTGTTAGGTTTGACCGAGAAAGAGCACTTACCGATGAAATGTTTTGATCAGAGATGTGCAGTGATCTTACATCACTCGGAATGTTAGTTGGATTTGTAGACCAACGGAGCCCATGAACATAGGCACACCGTACTGTTTGCAGTCTAGAATCACACTCACATTGGAATGGGCAGGGCCAAGCAATGACTGCATTAGTCGTTCCCATGGAAACCAAGACAGCCATCAATGCTCCAGTAAAGGTTGGTAGCGATAGAGACTTCATCCTGTAAAGAGAAGAAATAGTTTTGTTTTGAAGATTATAACCTGATAAGATTTCAAACATAATATGAATTTAGAGAAAGAGAAGGGGAGAGAGAGAAACAGAAGACTTGCAAGAAGTTCTGACCACAAATATCCAGATCTTTGAAAGCTGTTTCAACTTGTATTGAGGGATATACGTTGTTTTGTTTTTCATCGTGAAGTGGCTACTTGGTTCGTCTAGAAAATACTTGATTTTCGAAGGAAAAAAAATGTAATCTTGCGCTTTATATCTATTACATCCATATTTAACGGAAAGAGTCACATCTGAAAGTGTCGTGTACATTTACATGCCAGAGTGTAGTCTTGACCCGTTATGTTCAGCCGATGGATTCATTCAACAAGAGGTGTCATCCGCTCGCGCCATTTGAGGCTATATAAATGGTCAAGTCAGGTCAAATGGCAGGCATGGAGTACAAACAGAACTCTTTGATGCAACAGTTCAATGGCTTTATACGGCGAAGTTTTGAATTGGACCATAATAGCCATTCGGCGTTGCCGCATTGCCGAGGTCAGGCCATATGCATGTGCTTCTCTGCAGGGTCTTAAATCATTCAAATTAAAAAAAATATGCATCGTGCTTTAGTGCTTTATTGTTTAGACTTTCATAAAAGATTACAACCCAAATAAACATTATCCATTTTGTATAACTCATTAAGAAAAGTAACCTTAAACATTGGATGCGAATGAAGTCAAGATTGTAATCATCATAACGAAGAGAATATCATAAATATTGCTTGTAATTAGCATTTCCTTGAGTTTGAGCTGATATTAACACCTTTTATTTTCAAATGCCTAATATTCAATCTAGATAAGTGAGCAATTGTTTTTGAAATGAGATGACACACAAATAATGGCTTTTAAACCACATTCATTACTTCAGTCCAAACATGGTACAAGAATATTTTGACAATGCTTTTTGAAAAGCCTTCTGCTCAGTCATCCGTGGAAGTACAATAATGAATGTGGTTTCATTACACAGGTTATTAGTTTCCCTTTACCATAATATAATTATGATCCAAGGTCACATAGGTTATAACTTTTCAATACTTAATACACTTTTTTCAATATACACACTGTGTAAATAGTTTTGATTTACATTTGGTATTATGTTTAATTACGATATAATCTTCATGTTCTATCAAGTAGCAAATGCATTAATCTCACAAGAGCAAATTAAGTATTCAACCAAAATTAAACGAAACGCAACACGTACACAACATTGCTTTAATTTGCACTGTGTGTCGATGTTTGTAATGGCGTTTTAAACGGTGCATTAAATACAACACCCCAACAATAACAGATTGCTTGGCAACCTCGTCATGCGTACACTACAAAATGAGAAGATGATTTTAAAACGGGGCCACCTCTAAAACCTATTCATCTCTAGGGATCGATGAATAGATTAAGAACGGTAGTATTATGTTCTGTTCATTGCATGTCTCTGCATCCATTACCATGACAACTAAAATCCGCACTGCATAATCATTATTTAACCGAGGAAAATGTATTCGGCTGTGAAAAGGAAAAATCGCCAAGAAATGGTGTATTATGATTGCCCAATAGATAAAAACATTAGGAAAATATCGTAACTGATTTTAAGTGGCTTTAATTTCTCCTTGATGTTGTTAAAAATATGTAATTTCCATTGAGGGCCATTCCATTGAGGGCCCCATGGAGACAAAACAATTGTGATTTAGAGAGGATTGGGAAGATGCACCCTTTCATTTTTTTTTAGATTACGGCAAAAGAAAATGAATTTGAATATTCTTCTTATGTTGTTTGCTTGTCCAACAATCAATCATAAATTACATCTTATTTCTAGCATCGATTTGTTGTGCCTTCAAGGCATGCTGTTTATCTTGGACAACCAAGTGCCTATGCGATGTGTTCTTTTCCAAAGAGGCGAGACCTTGGATAGGTTTTCATTTCGACTTGATCAAATTACCCTCCAGCTAAACCAAGTTTTCTGGACAGGAAAAAGAAGAGGAATCCATTACCAACTAACTTCACAATTCTCACGGAATAATTTGCGATCGAAGCTTTTTCTTTACGGAAATTCAGTGCCAAGCAGTTTCTATTTTTTCTTCATGCGAAGACACTTACGGGCATTTACCTTTGATGGGAGATGTCAAGGAACAGAGAGAATAGGAAAGTGAGAAAGAGAGAGAGAGAGAGAGAGAGAGAGAGAGAGAGAGAGGAGAGATGTCAAGAGAGAGAGGGAGAGAGAGAGAGAGAGAGGGAGAGAGAGAGAGAGAGAGAGAGAGAGAGAGGGGGCTGTATATTTTGAACTTGTTGATTTCCAGAATACATTTTGAGTGGTAGTATGGCGTGTTTTGGCGATGGACCGAGATTCTTGTTTGCGATTATTTTAAATAGTGGACATACTATTTCAATCGAAAATTTAGAAAATCCTATTGACGAAGACTAAAGCCTTCCTTTCAGAAAAGAAAGAAAAATTAGGATTTAGTTCACAACAGAGAATATCTCCTACAGATCTTACATACTTAAGCATGCTCAGTTTTTGTGTGTCCCTATATTTGAAAATTAACGTGATAATGCGGTATGTTCATATGTTTTCTTCTTTTTAAGAATGCAATTCTTTGTTTTAAAATAGAAAACATCACAAATATATATTAATGATAAATAACATGCATTTCAGGCTTCTTTATTAAAGCAGGCCATATACTTAAAGAGTTCACTCAGTATATATATAAGGAACACGTGAATAATCCAATCAATGTATATTCATGAATTTGTTTCATGTAATCACCTGATAGTTCCAATATGTTCGACTAATGGTGAACCACGTGACTGCGATGGAATTCAAAGTTCACTTATACAGAGTCCTCTACCAGAGATTTGTACAGCCCATCGAAGATCAGCTCCGGCCAATCTGGAATATAACATACATGAAGAGGCTTTAAATAGAGAGTCGGCCGTTCATGAAGTATCTAATCAATCTGCTTTCTTAATAAGGGAGGTGTAATTTCGGTTTATGTATCTACATTTCTTCTTTCATGTTATTTCTATTCCGTAAAACACCACTTTATTTTTTTTCACTTACATCGAAAAACAGTTATACAATTCGACGATTTTACGCTATTTCATAGATAATAATTATGATTTATTGTCGCAATACACACATTCTTATGCTTTCAATCAATTGTTCAGTGGGATAATAACAAATTCTTTAAAAGAAAAATCTAAATTAAAGGAACAAAAATAGTTTTTACAGTTATTTTCTTCGCCCTGTCAAACATAACTCGAGACTAAGGATGATAATTATCTTCATGCTTGGCTGCCATGGCCTAATATACACCATTACTCATTTACGCATCATTCACAAACATTTAATGGTATACTGTCTGATGACGCACATGACTAGATTATCCTCATTATCCTAACCTACAATCAAGACAGTATAGTAACAGGGCAGAAAGATATTTAACAACATTTTCCCAGGAAACCAACTATCAAAAGTCTTTGCTTAATCTTCACTGCATTATTATTGTATAATATCGATCGTTATTGGCAAAACCGAATCAAATGAAAAAGGAAAGTAGAAACTTGGATTAAAAAGAATGGAGATAAAATACAATTGAAAACACAAAGATGTAAAGAGAAACGCAAAAATAAAATATGAAATATATAAAGTGAAATACTATATCGTTACCAAAGTTTCAGCTGTTTCATAATATTGTTCCAATTGTATTTTAGTAAGCACTTATCATCGCCTCTCTTATTGCAAGCATGTTTCAAATCTTAATAAAATGAACAAAATATAGGCTATACGCATTAAACACTTAGCTCTATAATTATACACACTATAACAAGTGTTTTTCACAAACTCTTTGACTAGTTTCACTTCAACCGTTGCTGCTCATGGCAGTAGCACAATGCACTGCAAATATTGTTATACTTCTCTTTATTGCACCTGAGTAACTCCAACCGGTAATACTTGGAATTAAATGTACTGATTTCCGGTCCATGTCAGACGACACAAAAGTTATCATCAGTAACAAATGGAGGGGCAATTAATATTTACATGTACCTCCTGCATGCAGACCTAGTAATACGTTGATGGTGAATGATTACTACACCAATGAGATCTTTATCTGTCTGATCATGTCATGGGTTTTATTTTGTTTCTAAGATAATGCTGCATTCGTATCTTCGGATCGAGGGAGAGCGGTGAGGTGTATGCGTGCCATGGTCAGACCATGATTAGATATCCTTTGCACGTCATGCAATCTCTTATGCCAATCCTTACGAGATTGAATCAAACCGAATAATGATACCTTCACCAAAGACGGATCATCACAAAGGCTCTTTACTCATTTCCTTTTATGTATCACATTGCTTGTTTCAAGTAACGTTATGTCTTCCGGAATATATTATTACGTAGTGATAAATTAATGATAACTGTATCTTTTGTATACCATTGTGCCCTTATTGAAGAGTTAAGAGCAGACCTTCATCATTAACTAATAAGACATGATTATGTAGGACACTAACATTCAGACGAATGGCAACGCATTAGAGAGAGAGAGAGAGAGAGAGAGAGAGTGATGAAACGTAAAAATGATTCGCACAGGACGAAAATTTATACAATCGGGTATGATAGTAGAAGTATTATTACCGCCAAAATGTGAATTGTAATTCGATGTCTCAAAACATTCTCCCAAATATGTGCCTTTTAATCATGACGCATTCGGGCATCAAGGGAAATTAAGTCAGACAGCTATAGCTTGATTACATGTTTCAGATTGCTAGGAAGTTTTATCCTGTATTTATAACTCTTGTCTTTGAAGGGCGATTAAAAGCTATAACTAGTATCAGATGACGTTATTGATTCAGAAACATGAGCTCATGATGAATTAAAAAACTACAAAATTGAGCCAAGGAATGATCTTGAGCAAACACGTTTTGAGGCCGATCTTTAGAGATGGTTTATTAACTAGGCATGTGCCCCATTAAAGAGTGATATAGTAGTGACACGTGAACAAGTATTGTATATATCTCTTCGGCTCTGATGGTATCAAGAAAGGGTGACCTAAATATTTATATTCAATCGACAGCAAGATAACAACAATCGTATTTCAGATCTTACTAATATCAAACGTGAATAAGATCTTTAACAACTTTCATTTTCAAAACAGAAAGTGACTATACGTTACATACGAAATAAATGCAAAAAATCATGATTCTATCACCATTCGCATTCGTATAAAGGGATGTAAAAAAAAAAAAAACTTATATATTTCAAGATATCAAGTTCCTTGATATATTTATTTTGTGAATGTTTAAAATAAGTACACGGAACTAAGATTATGAATTAGGTAGAAAGAAAAGCTGCCTCAACGAATCAGTAGAAATATTCATATTTTCATCCTCAATCATTCAATGGCTGCAAAGGATTCCTTAAGAAAAATGTCGAAGAATAATTATGTATTCTGTTAAAGTGTTTTGTCTGCATTCTATATAAAACCTTCTTGACATGTGATACCACAAGAAAAGACCTCAATATGGTGATGAATTTATAAAGTCTGAGTTGCTGTCATTTTAATGGGATACTCGATGATGATGTTATACTGTGGACCATTATGAAGCCCTTCTAACTATTCCGTCTCAACCTCCATGCATTCCTCGTCATCAACTCAAAGCCAACCATGTTTATAACAGTTCTCAACATTGGTCGTAAGGGAGGAAGATAAGAACAAAGAGGGCAGAAAATTAATGATGGTAGAAATATGTTGAAGGCGAGAGAGTGAAGAAAATATCAATTTTTCAGTTGAGTGTAGTAATATGATTGTGTCAGTCCAATTTTCTATTTTAGATTCTGGACATTATGCTGATTTGGGTTCTAGTCCGGCGGAGTGAGTCGGAGCGGTGTTCTCTTTCTAATCTATTTCATCGAGTTAGTCTATTATGATGACGTGAGAGGCATAGGGGAATGTCCTACTTCGCATGAGTTCATATCGACTGCCTCAGGGGATTCAACTAAAAAAAAACATAGCTATGTTACATAATTAATATTGATTCTCCTCATGAAGGATTATGCATGATAAACCATGGATATCAAAGTAGTAGACAATTCTTCAAGAATGGTTCAGAGGTGTCAATATTTAGTGATGGATTGTTTTCTATTTCTGCATTTTCCAACATACTCATTTCACTCAGTACAATATAAATTTTAAAAAATATGTTTGGCCTTAATACATTTATTTAAAAAAAAATCATCATCCTTTTAGTTTGCTGATGACGAGTGACGTCATTTTGCAATTCCATCTGTTCTTGTCTAAAAGTGCTTTATATAGGCTTTGAATTACTGCTTACCATATACATAATATTAGATTATGATACATGGACAATGTACATTGTATATACATTAAAACACTAGGAAAGACACGATGATTTATTCTTCTCATATTAATATGTTGTGTTTGTATTCATGATTTTTCAAGATTGTAGATGGGAGACCTTATTCGTCGCTAAGTCCAAATGTTTTGCATAAAACCGACCCGCATATTACACATGCAAAGATATAAAAACCACTCGTCTTTCCTAAAAGGTATAACGTGTGAATTAAGGATTGTTATCTTATTCTCTAATACGGCAATATACTATAGAAGTGCACCAAAGAGTCTTAAATGCCGCTGGGTTTATCAAACTGCAATATTTAGATGTTAAGCTCTTCAGAAATTGCTGACTTAGAAATAATTTATTATATTTCAACGCGGAGAGTAAATTATATGGCTGAAATCATACTCATTTTTGCTATTTTCATTTATCCCCAAAAGGTATTTACCACGCGTTGTTTAAAAACACGAGTATTTACCAGCCTATAACCTGTTTATTTTTATAAGCATTTTTTATTTCATTATTCCAAACTGTTAAGATTGTCAAATAACTGAAACAACAAGCCAGTAAGTGGGCGTTCTAGAGTGATTAGGTTTCGGTTCGAAATGTTCTTAATTCAATTCAGATGTTATAAGTGAGATAAGCCTCAGGCAATTTTGACGGATTTCTGACTGCTTTTCATATTTTTTATAAAAAAAAGAATACTGGCTTCAGTTCGATGAATTTGCTGACACGAGACGGGTTCATGATATTTGCGGTCGATCTCTCTCGGGCTTTTTGACTATGGTGTAAGCGTCATATATGACAGCAGGATAAGAGCAAATGCTTCGTTCTGAATATTCCCGCTAATCTGTATGAAGTATTCTAAACACCTTGAAATATGTCAATGATAAATCAGCTTTCATTATGCCTCAAGCTTTCATTCAGTGATATGTATTATGATAGATGAAGATGAGAAAAATCATGATTACAATAGAGGAGGGGGTTTATACAGGCAAAAAATGAAATAATCTAAATTATCACGAAGAGAATTTACAATAAGTTTTCTCTGATATACCCAACCAAAATAATGATGTACTTATTATTCAGACTGAACAACAGCATAATATTTACAACAAAAAACAACAACCAATGAGAGACATAAGTTACTTACTGCAGGTTCAGAACAGTACAAGATGGAGAGGTGTAAATATATATAAAGTAAACCATTTAGACACAAAGAGGGAATGTATTAGAAGAACCAATCAAAGGACATGAAAAAGAGGTAATAATTTAATTCTGAAAATGTTTACTGTTTATTTTTATCATGTAAATTGTAAAAGGTAGATTTAGAGATAAATTCGAACAACTACGTCTACTACAACAACTCAATAAACTCCAACTTAATAAGGTTGGTGTGCATTATACTACTTTGTCAATGGAAATATTCATGATCATAAAGAAATTAAGGCAATCATGAAGTAGTGAGCTTCAAAAATAATTGAGTACTAGCTAATAAAAGTAAATCATAGGCATCTTAATCTTAAATTGTTATTTTCTGGTCTGCTGAATGCAACTCAAAAGGTTTGTTGAGAGGCATCATTATTTATTACCGCATTACATTATAATAATGTAACTACGATTATAATATATCAGAGCTGTTGATTTGAGTGTATCTGACTGAGTGCGCTTGGGTGAGCATGAGAAATTATTTGTGCATGTTTATCAAGCCGACTGCAAACGTCAATGCTTCACAGCAATTGAAGATCTGTAAATCTGGTCAAAACATCTATTTTAAGAACCACTTTAAAGATTATAGATACAACGTCATATTAGCAGTTTACAGGTTTCTACTCCCAAAATGCAATTTACAGCGTTTATTTAACTTAAAGTAAGATGAAGTGCCGTAGATACAAGGGCTGGGGGAAGAGGGGGGGGGGGGGGTGAGTAAATAAAAAGAGAGAGGGAGGCAAGGGTGATTATAGGGCCTGGTAGGCCCCCTCCCCCCATGATACAATTGCCCCTCTCAATGGCTGGGCTCACATTTTGCCTCTGAATATTATCTCTCATCCTATTTGTGTATAGAGTTGAATAATAAGCATATGAGAGGGGCATTAGCCCCGTGGCCGCGGAACTACTAAAATTGTATCTGTTTTTTTTTATTTTTCGCAAGACCATCAAACTTTGGGGGCCAATAATATTGTGTATAATAATGGTGGTAGTTTTCATCGTGATCTTATTGCTAAGCAACTGTTGAGAGAGGACAATGTCATCTTTACAAGAACTGAATTACGTCAACTCCCGCCTTCCCTCTCCGAAAGTCTTTTTTCCCTGTTATTGTTAAAGAAAATTTATAAAGAGCAAGGCTGAACAATTCTTTCCCCTCATTTACTTAAAAAATGAAAATCGAAGTAGCGGGAGTTGGCTATGCCGCGTGGACAAAGAATGCCCTTTTCAAGGTCTATTTAAATTAAAGAGAGGTGGGAATGGTAAAGCATGTATAACAATTCGGTATTGATAAGGTACAAGGTCTGTGTATTTCATCGATTTTGATTCTGTGCAGGCAAAAGGCTGGAAAAATAGCCAAGATACGACATTGACTGTACGCTCCAAAGCGAAATGTTAATTGAGAGGAAAATTGGGAGGGTAAGGGGTATTCCAAAACAAATTATGGGTGGAGGGAATAATATAGGTACAGAAAATAGCTTGTGTGCAAACAATTTAAAGCGTGAAGAAACGTTTCGATATGAACATGAATTCAGTAATTGGTGAAGAAAAGAATCCTGATGAATGTCTTTTATAGATGAGTATTTGTTTTGTATTATACAGAGAATGTGAGAGGTTTACAAAACTTTGACCACTTTGTTTCAATGTTGTCAAATACCATCAGTACGTGTCGTACAGACACAAATATTGTAACCCCTTTATGAGCCTATCAAGATTTTTTTTTCTAATTAGCTTCATTCTTTTGAATAATTTGTTTTCTTCACATTTTGGCAAAATTGACTATACAGTCTATCAGGTTATATCGCATAAAACTACGGTTCTAAATGTTGTATACAAATTATTATTCTGACCATTACAGTCATGTACAAGTACACGTTCCCACAAAACCTATTACAGTACATGTATATCCTTCTACGAGAGTTAACTGTCAAGAAACAAAAATAAGAATAATACTATAAACATGAAAAACACGATCACAAACATTTGCCCAAATTATATTTTCCATCCCTCCATTGCCCCAGAGAGATGTGGTACGATTGATTTATGTAAAATGCCATGTTTTAGTTTTATGAAAACTTAATTCAATGTTGTCAGCCAAATTTTGCAGAACAACCCTTAAGGATTTCTGACTACTCTGACTACTCTAAAGAAAAGAAGGACAAACAATGACTAGTTTAATTGTCTTGTAAAGAAAGAATGTTATTTTATGGAAAAGTTATTTAAGAAAAAAGATATGAAGTGGAGAGGTAAATGTGATCATTCTAACCTGTCTATATGGAGTACTCAGATCAGCAGACTCTGTATTTCAAATAAATGAGCCTGGATACACTCCCTTATTATTTCGATAAAATAAACCGTACACGATTACTGATTACTGACTTTTCCCAGCACTATGGGTAAAGGGCTACTATTTCTAAGGACCGCTATTCATAAGGACCACTATTCATAAGAACCGCTATTCTTAAGGGCTACTATTCCTAAGGACCGCTATTCATAATTTGAGAAAAGGATGATTATTCATAAGGGTCATTATTCATATGGACTGCTATTCATAATCGAAGAAGAGGGTCGCTATTAATACAAAATCGGGTGTCGTTATTCAATACGAGGAGAGGGTCGCTATTCATAATACGAGAAAATGAATCCGTATTCTTGTGTGATGTTAGTGCAGGCTGATATTATGAATAGCGACCCTCATTTCGTATTATGAATAGCGATTCTTACGTATAACGGTCCTTATGCCTTTATGAATAGTGGCCACCTTTTCGTTTTATGAATAGCGGTCCTCCACGTATAGAAACTTCGACTAGCGGTTCTTATAACTAGCGGAATTACCCCGTCTATCTCTCCTCTGTCGATCTGTTGTTTCGCTGTCTTTCTGTCTCTATTTCACTCTCACACACACACACACACACACACACACTCTCTCTCTCTCTCTCTCTCCCTCTCTCTCTCCCTCTCTCTCTCTCTCTCTCTCTCCCTCCATCTTTCACTTACTTTGTGCCCATCATGGTCATCATCAGCTCGCCTGTTTTTGTAGAAGGTGGGAAGCTTTACAAGATAACGAGATGATTATAAACTGACATTAAAGAATGTGATGTTGTGACGTCATCACATTAATAGGATACACCTGCATGAAGGCGTGATGGTGGATGTGTTTTCGTGATAGAAGTAGAGCGAGAAAGCCTCCGGGATAACAGACATGACACATCCCTCATTTACAAAGATGTCCTAAAGGGCAATTGAAATAGGAATGCCGCTAACCAGTCCACTACACGGATACATCCATACATATTTCTCTCTATGTTTTCAGCTATACTAATGAATGGTTGAAAGCATGAAGCTTCGTATTGATGCATACATTATTTAAATGAATTAGGTTTCATACGAAGTCTCACACGCCATGTTTAGGATGCATTGTTCTCCACTGCATAAGTAATCTGCAGTGTTCCAAATGATAACAATACATTGTTCTTACCTTTGATTTGAATTATTCCGACAACATGACCAGGCTAATAAGCGAACTTTGACCTTTCAACTTAGGGATCCGACCGACTCACATGTCTGTTAAACAGAAGTAAAAAGGAGAGAGTAACATTAGTTATTAAACGATTTAATTGAAAAGAATGTGCGACAAAACAGGACAACAAGTTAACTCTCATCTGAACATTTATTTGAAGTATACATGAACATATCCTTTTCGCTCTTATCTGCAGCGAATACTTGAGGATCATGAGGGTAAGGGTGGCATGAATGTATAGATATACACATCGTGGTGCATCAAGATACAATTTCAATTGATGTCTTGGGGCAAAAATCTGTCAGGGTGTTCCGTGAACTCATATCAACGGTAGAGAAAATATTGAACATAGATATTGACCGAGAGAGGTAGGTGAGACACATTCACATAATGAATTATAGGACAACGCCAACCACTACTAACTCTTATACTGTAGGCCTACAGAGACATTTGATAAAGAGTGTACAGACTAACATTAGATAGTGGCGGATTAAGGGGGAGGCACAAAACACCACCCCCCCCCGAACGCCCCTCCTGAATCCCAAATTGGCATTCCTCGACGATTGCCTCTTTATTGTGTAATTTTTCGGAATGTGCACCCTTTTCTTCTTTTTCTTCTTTTATTTTTTAACTTTTGATGCGTTATTTTTATGCAAAATTCTCTATCCTCCTGGGAAATAAATGGACATTTCTAAACCCCAAGACACGATTTGTTTATTAATTTCGTTATTATAAAACACCTTTTTCAATCGTTTCTTTATTGTTCTCACTAACTCAGTTCTCTAAACATACTTCGAAGGTCCCTATGCTCCGCCGCTCTTTTTTCAAAATGTTTCTTTGTCGAAATCGCCGCAGTTTTGATTAATGACAAATTATTATGCGCTGGGTCAATACAGCTGTGCTCTATAGAAAACACACTCATAATTGTTGATCGATAATACACATGCCGGGCCTACTATGTCACAATTGCCATACACTCATAAAAAAGATTGAAAATTCGAGAAAAGAATACAGCCACGTTTAGCCATATGTTGAAGAAACACGTTCACCGCATTTGTTCACTTGACATCAAATTTAGGATGGCTAGGTAAGTTTAGAGACGTTGTGTTCAACGGGGTTTTTAAAAAGAAGTTTTTTTTATTGCTCTTTGAAAGCACTCGGTAGAATTAAACAAAGTCATCAGAAAATATTAAACAAAGTTGTTTTAGAAGTCAAATTCTTTCATCTGGTCAAAAATTGGTGATTACTTAGACCTCACATTACACGTTGAAAACATCAAAACACCATCTCAAGTAGATATGAAAACATTGAAGAATAGCAAATAGGTATTAAATCGCTTCTCAAGTTAAGTGAAGAACAAAATATCCTCAGAAATGATCATCTTCACAATAAATCACCACAAACATACTCTGGGTAAAATGTAAACAATCAATTATTCAGAAACAATCCACAGATGTGTCGCCTTGAACTGTGCACAGGGTTGTATACATAATCATTCCAATGTTTACGCAATTTCGGGAGAGTAACTTGCCAAAGTTGAGTGCAGGATAGAGGCGTCACAACCGCACACACGCCGAGCAGACGATGAAGGTGCAACGCCAGAATGCAGAGATGTAAACTGATGGCGCAATGCATGCCATGTCGTAGTGTTCATGTTTGTGTGTGTGTACGTTTGTTCACTTGGGCGAGTGGTTTATGATTGTAACGTCACGACTATGTTGTCCAATAGGAGGCTTGTGATAGGAGGATGGTTTAGATAGAATCGAGTGGGGGAAGGTAGAGGGATGAGAAAGGATGGCGGTCCAGTAGTCTGAAAATCAAGACTGAAAGTTGTACCTCTGAAAAAAAAACTAAGATGAACCAAGAAGGTTATTCATTAAGAAGCACTGTCAACAAGAGCTCATTGTATGCACATCTATTGGTATGCTATGCCATGCTTGTTAACAAAGTAACAATATCAGGAAGAATGCCTTGAAATCAAATAGAATTAAAGGTCTGTCAACATGGAACGGTTGCTGTCAATGGTCAATTAGTTCAGAAAGCTTTTGCCAAATTGAATTCTATTGACTGTGTAACTTGGACTTGCAGTGGCAACATGAACTTTGAAACTATACCTCGTGGTTTTGTGACCTATAGCGGTGTTATTCTAGATCAGAAAGCCAATGTAATTACATATCGTCGACAGAGAAGTACTTGGAAAGATAGACAGTGGTCAGACCGTGCAATGGGGACATCCGGGGACATTCAATGATTGTGACACATATAAAGATTGGTCAAACAAACAAGACACTGACGGAGTGAAATAAAGGATGTAATCAGCCCAGGGATTGAACGTACTCTTAGTATAGGAAGTATGAATGAAACCCGAGAAGACACGGTCTGACCAGATGACCATGAATATTATGAGGATGTATATCATCACATGGGACATACACACGTCAGGGAATCCACATGCAAGGGATAGACAGACATTGAGGATGGGTAGAGTAAGGATAAAGAGGGAATGATGTAAGTGAATAGAAACCTAATATTCAGCCAGGTGCGGGTTGTTTGGGAAGGAGATCCAATGTGAATAGCTCGAGGGATTATATCAATTCTACACACGTTCCACACCACCAGGCCTCTTCTGCATATACAAGTATCTATGACCTTGGAAGAATGCCTAGTCTGCACACGACATAAGAGTATTCAAAATACACACTAAGATCATCCCGATTGTAAACAAATATTATCATTCTAGACTAAAGAAGGAAAGGAAGGAAGTACACAGTAAAAACGCTGCTTAAAAAAGTGATGTTCACTTACAGTTGTACACTATCTTAAACAACAGTTGAACAAATTGTAAACAACGTTGCTCGAAACGAAAGAAATTTTGTTAAACATTCGCTGTTTAAAATTTAATGACTGCTATATTTACTACACGAGAGCTTTTAGACAGTGTTGTTTACATATGACGTCAATGTGTCACGTGGCAGTAAAGTGCGCGTTGGCTAAAAGCTTTGTTTCACATCATGGCCGACCAAGCTGTAGAGGTGTCGTGGATGAGTGGAAACGTCGCCGGACTGTCGATCACAAGGTCCACGGTTCGAGTCCCGCCGCGGCACTAATGTCCTTTGGCAGCCTAGCATAGCCGGGTAATGTTGGAGCGCCTTGAGGACCTTGCAAGGTCGGTACGTGCGCTATATAAGAATCCAATAATATTATTAATATTTAACAACAGCTCCTTTTTAAACAACTTTCTTTAAACAACCCAGTTGGTGTAAACAACCCCCACTGAACAACAGCTCCGTTTTAAACAACCGTCTTTAAACAACACCGGTTGTTTAAATTGTGATTTTAAACAAGTTGTTCAAAATGTTGATCAACTAAGTGTTTAAACTTTAAACAACTCGAGTTGCTTAACATTTTAAACAACTCTTAGATCAGGTCACCCGTTAATCCAAAGTTGTTTAAACTTTTAAACAACATGTTCACTAAAATTTTAACTGTGTAAAGCTTAAAATACGACCATGCTTGACAGACCTTTCTCTATTTTAGTTGGCAGAACATTTTAGTGATAAATGCACTAGCCCTTGAACTTTCTTCTTATAATTCTTAACACCTAGTACATTTTGAAGAGCAACAATACTTATCTTTGACTCCGGGTCCCTTTATTTTCCTTAATTGATATAATTGTTTCGCAATTTGTAATTCTATACAGGTGTTGTGAATGAGTAAGCTATATTTTGGATTCCATGACATTTGCTCCGGCGACAATTGCTCCGCTGTAAATTTCATACACTAATCGAATGGCTAACTTCAACCCTGGATTCAACACTATACCCTACCCTAAACCTAACCCTAAACCTAACATAAAACCCTATTGAAACCCTAACCCTAACCCTACATCTTAGACGAAATAAAGCCCGGAGCAATTGTCGCAGGAGCAAATGTCGTGTCACCATATTTTGTGATATGAACACAATGTATGAATCCTCCATTTTAACGCCTTTCGACATCATGTACTATATGTCTTGACCAATATTGCTTGTTATCTTTCGTTTTATGATCTTTTTCTTCTTCCAATTAAATTCACTTTCGTTTCATGAATTGCAAATGGTTATGTCTGCATTATTATGTGGTGACGTATATGCATGTAGGATATTAATACACGGGGTTATCCTTTGGTAAGGTGAAGCAGCCTCATAATTCAAGCGAGGGTGGGGGAGGGGGGGGGGGGCTGATAAGAATGAATATCTTCGCTGCTGTGTATCTACTATATTCATGCCGTTTTGCGTTTCCCCTTTCTTTCTATTACATGATTTTATCCCTTTTCGACGCACCTGTGTACATTGTAACTCAATACAGTCGTCTCAGCTTGCTTTTGCATATTGACTAATGATATTATCGTTCAGTATTTCGTTTGGACGGCTGCCTTAGTAAACGGTCGTTGAACCTTATTCAGTCTCTCTACTGCATAGTCGTTATAATGCTATTTACACATCAGAATACGTATACAGTGAAAGCAAATGGATGTGACCATATTAAGATAGCTGTTTATAAAGCAGAAAATGTTCTTTCTTGTACGATAATTGTATAAGCAATAAATCGCTCTTATGTATACTGTTGATACATTTCTTCTTACTAATCGCTATACTATCACTTTTCTCTACACTTGCCCGTATTTTAGAGCAAAAGTTTCTCATATTTACGTTTCGCGTTATTTATATTCTTCCATAATCCGAAAAGAGCGCAAACATCGATGATGTAATCATGATAAGGTATTCTATTATGAGCATGAAGAAAGTAAGTCAGGATTATTTAATAATCTTAATCAATTTAACGAATTGTTGAGACAAAGCAGTGGTTTGTACCCCAGAATGTGATGTCTGTCAAGTGCGAGTTACAATAATATTGCTACGTTTGTTCGTGTAAGTTCAATACACATACATTGCTATCACACGAGGCAGATACCTCGTTTCGATATATCCCTATATTCTACAGAATATGAAATACATACCACTGACAAATTCCTGCAATTGTCAACAAAGAGCATTCATTATAAAATATTTCCCATTATAGCCATGTGAATTCAGGTATAAGGAAGCAACTTACTGAATCAGTTAGACCAAGACGATTAAAATACAACACAAGATGAAAGAAGAAAAATAAAACTTTCTGACAAACAAGGTCAAAAAGTCTCCCTTACTTTACTTAAGAAGTTTAGAAGATATTCTTTCAACCAACTAATCTTGGCTCATAATCTGTCTTATCTTTCAACAAAACGTCTTATCTCCCATACATCATGGATCGGAAGACACGCCTCTTCCTCCAGAGGAAAGATATTATTCTTCATTTTCCGATTTGGAGACAAGTGAAGCATGAGAGAAGGAAGGCATCACCTGTGCATGCCTGGAGCCATGCTGTATTGTCAACCACTGAATCGAGATGGGTTCAACAGTCACCCAGATGGTGATGAGTTCGGTTACAATTCTACCCCAGAAGGAAAGTGCAAAAACCTGCCACAAAATGGATCGAACATAGTCGAACAATCTTGTTTTTCGCATCTCTATAATTGACGCGTACTTTCTACCCAACGATCCCCTCGCAGTGCCGGTCCATCATCTATGACACATTATGAGTAGGAACATACGTGGGATAGAGATAATACTGCAAAGGATGCTTTATAATGTTAACGTGGGGGTGAAAAATGGCCATCGGGAAATTTGTTGATATAATAGGTATAAAGCGAAAAAACTTACATCATCAATATACATGTAATTACTTCTGCTCGCGTTATCACGATTATGTTACACGATAGCTTCGGAGTAGGTCGATACGTTCCTTGGAAAGCAAGTAGCAGCGGAGGAGGTGTGGAGCGATAGATCTCAATAAAGTTTTAGTAGTCGATATTGAAAAGATTTCATCACGATATCCCCGTGATGAAGAATCAGAGCATGAATCTCTAATCTTGATTTCTTTCAAGTTAAATCCAACAGCTGCATTTACAGCGCCCCCACATTATTACCTGGCCCTCGGGAAGAAGAGTACGTACGAGGTTAATACTGCTTGGGTCAATAAGATGATTCTTAGAAAAGGTTCACCATGTTGGTTTGCTTTCAAATCAGAATCATTGATGTAACCAAGAAACTTCCAAGCAAAGTTCCAACTTTCGAAGGAAAGTGGTTTGATATATTTTATCAGGACCATAATATTGATGTAAAATGAATTAAAGATAACCCCATTCTACTTCCTTTTATCGATATTTCTCAAAAACTTAGTGATAAACACATTTAAAAGATATTTTCATAAAATATCCATCAGAATGAATTTTATCGATTTTGTCAGTAAAATGGTAAACACGGGAAAATCAAATAGAATCTGTTGGAAATCAATTTTCCCTGGGGCCTAAGCTAAATCTGATATAGCATACCATTTTCTAAAATGTCAGACGCTGACTTCTTTCTTCCTTCAATATGTAAAATGAGTAGACGCTGTCATTTCAAGGAATCCATACATATGAGAAATAATGTTCTCATGTAATTGAAGAACGTTGTTTACAGGGTTGCTTGATGTATTCGAATGCATCATGCTTTGCGCTCCTATTTATCTTCGTCTGAGTGTAAAAGAAAAAGACAGTTGTTGATTTGGAGATCGAATAACTCATGATGAAAGTACACATCTCACACAAAAGGTGAATAAATAAAAAATGGTATAGGGAAAGAGAGACAGAGGCAGAGAGAGAGAGAGAGAGAGATAGAGGTAGAAGTTTGCCTACATTTAATATTCCTCGAAATGACATTTCTTTTTTCTGTTTTTCTTTCATACAACATGTTTGTGAATGTCAGTCCATTATTATAAATGAATTATACATTCTAACTTTAATAGTTACATTATAAATTCATTACGTGAGAAGAAGAAAAAAGTTTACTAGTATTTCAGACATGAATAATACAAACCCAAATCCTATCAACAGACTTTCTGATAGGCCTAGTTTTAATGCATATGTAGCATGTATATTTGAAATTCCATAGTTAATTTATTAGTGTATGTGATTGAATTCAATTGGGGGTATGACGTAGAGTATAATTCGTTTCTCACAGTTCGCAAACCTTTTATAACACACTCTGTCTTGAACTGAAAGATGTACAAATAGCCCTCAGGTGAGGGGATAATTATAATTGTTTTTCTCCACTTGCCTGTCAGTACATCAGGCTTGTGTTTAGATATGTCCTAGATAGATAGATGTCGTTCAGACGTTCTAATACGTAATCTTCGAGCATGCATTGAACTTTCCCAGCTACTACGAAGTACTATAAGGTTAACAATATTGGATTAACAGGATAAAATATTAATAATAATAAAACGAAATAATTTTTGTTTAAAGGTTTGAAATCTACAGCATGTCACTAGTATCTGGATGCCACTGAATTACTGTTGTTTTTAATTATTCAAGATTAAAAAATACATATTTGTTGACCATCGTATCCTTCTGTTATGTTTTGTACTGTAACGGTACTATTATATATACTCAGAGCGATATTGGCAAACAGTTGGATGATGACAACACATTAACGGATAAAGTAAAAAGTGATATGGTAATGTTTAATTTTTTTTTTTTTTTTTAAATTTGGTGCCATCAATATTGGGTAGAAGTAATGACTCCTAGTTACGCAAATATATATAACTGCGAACAAATCTAATTATATTTCATTTTGTGTACTTAGATATAAATAAGAGTCTGAATTTATATCGAAGAGTCAAAAGTAGACATAACTCATAAAATTGTCAAGACTGGTTCGAGTGAAATATTTACAGAAGTAATGAAGATTGACAATGGAAAAAATTATGACTTTTTTCTGGAGCATTACATCAAGCCAATAATAAATATTGGGTTGTCATAAATGGTGGATAAAGGTGATCTGGATTAAAATCAAAATTGTTTTAAATCGAGAATATTAGATCTGTTTTCATATGAGTACCATTTTGAGGACCATTTTCTTCAATGTTTCTCATGGAGCCACCTTTCCATGGCTCGCTGTCCAGTGCATACACGGTATTGGTGAACATCGCTTGAGAAAAAGACAGAGACTCACCGGGGAAAAGCTAAAAAGACCGATATTTTGTATATAATATTCTATCCATCCGGCATGGCTATAGATATGATTTCCGTATCTGATCAACGTAAATATCCTTTGTCGTACCGTATATGACTAATTTAATGAGATATTATCTCAAGCTTGGCTTCAGGTGTTATGTTTAATGGTTACTGTTGCTGTTGTTATGATCCTCATGTATTTAATTCAATGTGAACCTGGTTAGATACATGCCTGATGAACGTTTTCTTACTGATTTATTTTACTTTATATATTATAGTCATTTAAAGTTGGGAAAACTCTACAAAACTGGGTAGAATTATCTATCATAAATGTTGTGGCGCAATGAGACCCGTCGCCACCACTACGATGTAACTTGGAATGATTATATTACCTCATACAATGATACTAATAGTGAGTTTTTCTTATAGCACCAATGCCTGTCGTACTTGACAATCCTGACGTTCCTTAATATCTTGATGAGTAAGCATATTAGGATCCTCAATCCCTCCATTACCAATACAATATAACTATTTTGTAAAGAGTGGAGACATTTCATATAATCAGGTTCTTGGGTATCTTTATTTTAGTTAGTCCATTTTATTCATATGACAGAATAGTTTTAATCAAACATGACTGTGATCCATATACCTGACAGCAGTTGCTTATATTTGATGAACGTCATGACATTGTGGAAAATTTGATCTTTACTTTCTAAAGAATAGTTTGATAGTGAAAGCCTGGTTCGTGTTTCACTCTTGGCTTCATCTCAATTGGCTATACTCTCTTACACGTGGAGCCAGTGTTGGAGTATAATATACCTTATCTGCCCGTCCGTTTATTACATGCAGAAGATGTAAAATCTTATCATGTTTGTGTAAAAATAAATTGTTGCTAAATTGTCCTTCTTTGCATGAGACGGACAAATTTTTATTGATGTTTGCAATTCTTTGGAAGTTCGTATTATTGTCTTTTACATCTTCTATTTCTATTTATTTCTCTCCTTATATTCTTATTTCTTTAGAGGTATGTATGTTCACATCCTTTTTATTTCTCCATGCCTTTCTTCATGTTATGGTTCTAATCCTTTAGAGGTCTACATATTCTATTTATTTCTTCATCGTCGGTCTTCCCTTCCTTATTAGATTACTATTTATCACGTGGTAAGGCACGAGATGTAATTTTGCGTGGTCGTAATGTAAGAAAACCTTGATATTATAAGTTACTAGTAGATGAATAATGAAACAGCGCGGAAGTGATATCAAATGTCCTGAATTAACTTGTTCATAATGTATAGAATTTAGACGAATGTTTCCATCATAATGCTCCACGGTGTGACAATGTATTCTACCGCCGTTAACAATACACCCGGGACTTGAATCTTCGAATAGAAAACTGAGAGGGATCAAAGAATCTTGTGCTTTACTGGCATGTTGAAAATGCTTGACTATTGCTATTAAAAAGAAATCCACAATATGCCAGATATTGAAGGCAAATAAATTCAGAGCAAAAACAAAACGAGATTACAGAAGCAATTACAGAAATTACAGAAGGTCCACGCAACATACATTGTGCAAATTCATTAGTTAAATTGGGAACAAAATACACGCCGTTAGCACGCCTCTGTTTGCCTTCGGTTTAATTTCATATTAGTTTAGTATCCATACATTACAAACAGATTGAATGATTTAATATAACTATATCGATTATAAAACAATGAATTATACATTATTGGAAATAGCACTGCGTGACGAGGCATTCATTAACGACATTAACGCTCGCTCTGAAAGTTTCAGTTGAATGGTTATACGAGAGCGAGAAAATAAATTGCGAATACACATCAGGGAGTACTATACTTGGAAATATTTTCAGTCTTGCTCTGACGAAAAAGGCATTCTGAATTGAGTATTTTCCGAGGTTTCATGGTCCAGAATAGTCCAATAATAAGATATGAAACTACAAGATATTGTTTTGTAGGTATCAATTCAAGCAGAATAACTTGATAATCCATTGAAAGACACCGCGATACAGCATTACTCTAGAAAACAACATTCTAAGGTTAAGAAGGATTTATGGCTCAATGAAGTAGATAGAATACGACCAGGTCGCCATGAAATAACCCGTCTGAAATTAACAAGACATGGTTAGTTATTATAGCTTTTCCAGATTACTTCGATGGCAAACATGTAATGATATGTTATTACAGAGATTATGATTATATAAGTTGATAAGTAGATCATAAAAGTGCATCGGACGTGGATTGATCTAGTATGAGGTAGTATTATAAGTCTTGCCTGTTTGCATTAACCTCGTCAAATTGGATAGATGTGAAATTGAAGATGGGATAGTCATCGAAATAAAAGAGGTGGGGATAGAAAGTTAGAGGGAGTAAAATATAATATAAGTGATGCATTAGGTATTTTAGTATTTATCTGGCTTTTAGCGTGATCATTTTGGTTTCCCATTGCTCTTACCACTTTCTCTTCATATTGTTCTCCATCCCCTCCCCCCTCCCACCCACCGCAACCTCTCCTCCCCCCCCCCTCTCTCTCTCTCTCTCTCTCTCCCCCCTCTCTCTCTCTCTTCCTATATCCCTACCTTTCTTCTCCCCAATATCTATATCTTTCCTCACCTCAGCTCTCTCTCTCTCTCTCTCTCTATCCACTCATTCCCTCCCTCTTACCTATCTTCCATCTTTCCTCCCAGCCTCTCCTCCCACCTTCCCTCCTCTCTCCTTCTTCCCACCTATCTTTCATCTTTCCTCCCAGCCTCTCCTCCCTCCTCCCACCTTCCTCCTCTCTCCTTCTTCCCAACCATCTTTCATCTCTCCTCCCAGCCTCTCCTCCCACCTTCTCACCTCTCTCCTTCTTCCCACCTATCTGCCATCTTTCCTCCAAGCCTCTCCTCCCTCCTTCTTCCCACCTATCTTCCATCTTTCCTCCAAGCCTCTCCTCCTACCTTCCCACCCCTCTCCTTCTTCCCACCTATCTGCCATCTTTCCTCCCAGCCTCTCCTCCCTCCTCCCACCTTTCCTCCTCTCTCCTTCTTCCCAACCATCTTTCATCTCTCCTCCCAGCCTCTCCTCCCACCTTCTCACCTCTCTCCTTCTTCCCACCTATCTGCCATCTTTCCTCCAAGCCTCTCCTCCCTCCTTCTTCCCACCTATCTTCCATCTTTCCTCCAAGCCTCTCCTCCCACCTTCCCTCCTCTCTCCTTCTTCCCACCTATCTTTCATCTTTCCTCCCAGCCTCTCCTCCCTCCTCCCACCTTTCCTCCTCTCTCCTTCTTCCCAACCATCTTTCATCTCTCCTCCCAGCCTCTCCTCCCACCTTCTCACCTCTCTCCTTCTTCCCACCTATCTGCCATCTTTCCTCCAAGCCTCTCCTCCCACCTTCCCTCCTCTCTCCTTCTTCCCACCTATCTTCCATCTTTCCTCCAAGCCTCTCCTCCTACCTTCCCTCCTCCCTCCTTCTTCCCACCTATCTTTCGTCTCTCCTCCCAGCCTCTCCTCCCACCTTCCCTCCTCTCTCCTTCTTCCCACCTATCTTTCATCTTTCCTCCCAGCCTCTCCTCCCTCCTTCTTCCCACCTATCTTTCGTCTCTCCTCCCAGCCTCTCCTCCCACCTTCCCTCCTCTCTCCTTCTTCCCACCTATCTTTCATCTCTCCTCCCAGCCTCTCCTCCCACCTTCCCACCCCTCTCCTTCTTCCCACCTATCTTTCGTCTCTCCTCCCAGCCTCTCCTCCCACCTTTCCTCCTCCCTCCTTCTTCCCACCTATCTGCCATCTTTCCTCCCAGCCTCTCCTCCCTCCTCCCACCTTTCCTCCTCTCTCCTTCTTCCCAACCATCTTTCATCTCTCCTCCCAGCCTCTCCTCCCACCTTCTCACCTCTCTCCTTCTTCCCACCTATCTGCCATCTTTCCTCCAAGCCTCTCCTCCCTCCTTCTTCCCACCTATCTTCCATCTTTCCTCCAAGCCTCTCCTCCCACCTTCCCTCCTCTCTCCTTCTTCCCACCTATCTTTCATCTCTCCTCCCAGCCTCTCCTCCCACCTTCCCTCCTCTCTCCTTCTTCCCAACCATCTTTCATCTCTCCTCCCAGCCTCTCCTCTCTCCTTCTTCCCAACCATCTTTCATCTTTCCTCCCACTCGCATCTCCAGGGAGATGGACAGTAAGTAGCCAAGTTCAAGTACGTCAACAAACAGCTACTTGGTGAGACGGAGAGCAAATATCTGCCGAATACTCGCTGTGTTTCAGGGCAAACCCACAAAGAGCTTGACATACATTCAAGGCACCCTCATACTAATCAAATCAAAGAAAAAAGATGAGAGAAGTGGTGCATCTTGACTAAAAAAGCCCAGTGTCAACCTGAATGAAATAAAACGAGACATATTCATTCATTCCGTTGAATTGTTTTCCCAGCCTTCTTCTTCGCAGAACGTTTCCTTAAAGGAAATTCATACCTGACTTATCTCAAGATTAATTTGAGGTTTTACATTCTAAGATGTTCAGAAAGACTTATAGTTTAACCTTTCTGACTAATTTCAAATTTACTGAACCTCAAGAGATACTAAAACTACAGTATTTTGTCACTTATCGATGTATTTGTCAATAATCACGTAGAATTGTCTATCCCATGCTCATAAAGGGATCTTCCTGCCGTATTGTTCGTGCCATTGTGTGACCCTCTTTGTAGTCTCTCCAGGGGCGGATCTAGCTTTTTGCCAAGTGGGGGGGGGGGGGGGGGGGGGGGTTGACCCAGTGGTGGATCCAGGATTTTCCAAAAATCGCGCCGTTTTACTGTTTTACCTTTTTTCTTTTTTTCCCCCTTCCCTTTTCCCCTTCCCCTCCCTTTTTTTTAAAAACTTGGCCGTCCAAAGGGGTTAAACCGCCGAACCCACCCCCTAGATCCGCCGCTGCTCTCATCAATCGTTATTTATCTTCTATTCGCTTTTAGAAGCAATACAATCATGTCGCTTTCACTTGAAAAATATGAGGAGAAATCTGTTGAAACATCGGTCCCAATCAAGACGTATTCCCAAACGACACGTACTCACAATCAAACATCTTTCCAATTATCTCGATAACTGATAATGTCTTATCCAGGCTAGGACATTTTCATTATTCGTTTGTAATTAAAATCTTGTAGGTAATCACATTAGTTGTATGAAGAGACGGAGCTGTAAAGAGGCCTTTGTTATATTACAGGCATAAGTTACATGTATCATATAGAGATTTTGATTGTACCGATTGTGTATATTAATTGGTTCACTCAAGAAAATGATATTATATGCATGGCATGTGCAGATGCA